>NC_141024.2:28307500-28680000 GCF_052040795.2 Danio rerio | reverse complement strand
CTGTCTAGATATGGCAAAACAATGTCTCAAATGAAAAAGATACCACTTGGTTGCAAATCGGCTTTGTTAAAGCATGTGGTCTCTTTTAGGCGACAAATATATATGATTTTGAACAATGGAGTTGATGGTTTGAACGTGGCCTTTAAATTTCGGGTAGATGGCAGTGATTACGTTGTTTTTGCATCTTCAGATACAATGAGGTGTTATGAATGCGGGATGGAGGGGCATTTAAAGAGAAATTGTACCGCGCAGGCTGGTGATAAGAATGCCAGCAGTGTTGAGGTGGCACAGGAAAATACCGCTCCGGCTGGAGTGAATGAGCAGCAGCAGTCTGCGGATAATGCGAATGTTAGCATAGAGAATGAAAACACAAACGGTGCTGGCATGGAGCAGGCTGACCATGTAAATGTTGAGGCAACCGTGCAGGGACAGTCCGTGGATAACGTGAATGATGGTGATAGTACAGGAGAGGAAAGGGGAATGGATCATAATGCTGCTTCGGGGGACGTTGTAAGTACGGAAGAAAACGATGGAAAAGTTTTGAAAACTTGCAATGTCGCTGAGGCAGCAGGGTCTATTCTAAATGAGGAAGACATGAATGTTGATTTTGAAAATGATGAGACATTGTTTAAAACACCAGTAATTAAGAGAAAGCGATCCAGTAAATTAAGAAAAGCAAACGAGGAAAGAACAGAGCAACAGGACAGTAGAAATGATGACTTTGATTGTAGCACTCAGGAGGATTCTGATGGGGAAGCTGTGAGCCCTACTAAATGGAGAAATGTGTATACATTTGAGAGAGTGAGACTTTTTTTGCAGAAAACAAAGAATATGAAGAATGTTCAGGTGGTAGATTATTTTCCTGACCAAAGAGAATTTGTTGACTCAGTCGTTAGTTTAATGAGAAGTAAGGATGACAAGCAATTCACTGCACAGGAGGTGTATAGATTGAAGAAATTTGTTTCTAAAGTGAAGCTGGAACTAAGAAGCAAAGATGGTTTTGAGACTACTTAAATCTTTTTTTCTTTATTTATGTTTTTCCTTTGTGTGTCTTTTCGAAATAAATAATTTAATGAGTGCAATAAGAATAGGAACTCTCAATCTGAATGGTGCTAGGTCTATTCAGAAAAGAGCATTGCTATTTGATTTAATAAGTCAAAAGAATATTGATGTAATGCTCGTTCAAGAAACACATAGTGATAGTTTGAATGAGATTGATTGGAGGAGAGAATGGCAGGGGGAAATATATTTTTCACACCTAAACAATGTTCAAGGTGGAGTAGCCATTCTTTTTTCAAGGAATTTTTTGCCTGTTTCATGTGATATTAAACAAGAAATTCCTGGTCGGTTTTTAGCTATACAGGCAAAATTTGAAAAATTTAATTTTGTCTTTTTGAATTTATATGCTCCTGTTATTGGCACTGAAAGAGTCCTTTTTCTTAACAATGTTTTTGGGTTTTTACAAAACTGTAGCTCAGATGATTATCTTTTTTTAGGGGGTGATTTTAACTGTACGGAAAATGATGTATTAGATAGAAACCACTTGGAACCTCATACCACTTCTGGGCGTACTATGCGTGAACTGATTGAAGCTCATAGCTTATGTGATGTATGGAGAGAGATGAATGGCTCTAATAAACAGTATACATGGACACATGTTAGAGATAACGTTCTTTCATTAGCCAGGCTTGATAGGTTTTATTGTTTTAGTTATCAGTTAAATATTATAAGAGACTGCTCAATTGCTCCAGTTGGTTTTTCGGATCATTCTATTGTTTTATGTACATGTCTAATAGCAAATATTAAAGTAATGAGTGCATATTGGCAATTTAATACTTCTTTGTTGGGTGATGCTAACTTTAAAGATGTGTTTTGTAAATTCTGGGAGAATTTTAAATTAAGAGAGTTATTTTAAAAATCTACGACAGTGGTGGGATTGTGGAAAAGTAGAAATAAAAATGTTATGTCAACAATACGCATTCAATGTTTCTCGAGACATTGCACATTCAATGAAAACATTTGAATCTGAAATTATTAATTTACAGTATTTGGTTGAAACCACTGGAGATAAAAAATGTATTGATGCTCTTAAAAGAAAAAAGTCTGCTTTCTCAGACCTGCTGGCTATAAAAACACAAGGAGCTTTGGTTAGGTCTCGGTTTCAGGTGCTTACGCAAATGGATGCCCCATCTAAATTCTTTTTTGGTCTAGAAAGAAAAAATAGCCAAAGTCGTCTCATTCATTCTTTACGTGCTGAAAGTGGCAGGTACTGATAGATCCTGCTGAGATAAGGAGAAGGGCTGTACAATTCTATGTGGATTTGTACAGGAGTGAATATAAAGAGGATGAAAATCTGTCTGCCAGTTTTTATGAGAACTTGCCTAACATATCACAGGAGTATAAGGAAAAGATTGAAAGGCCTCTCTCTGAACTTTTAACAGCTTTAAAAGCCATGCAACCTGGTAAGGCTCCAGGTATTGATGGCCTCCCTATCGAGTTTTATAAAATCTTTTGGGACGTATTGGGAGAAGATTTTTTGGCTGTTCTTAATGAGAGTTTGACTGAGGGCTCACTCCCTCTGAGTTGTAGGAGGGCAGTGGTGACCCTGTTGCCTAAAAAAGGTGATTTACAGGAAATAAAGAACTGGCGACCAGTGAGTCTACTTTGTTCAGATTTTAAAATTCTCTCTAAAACATTGGCCAATAGATTAAAAGATGTGATAGGACATATTATCCATCCTGACCAAACTTATTGTGTGCCTGGCAGGTCTATTATGGATAATATTAGTCTTGTTAGAGACATTCTAGATCTGTCTAGTTATTTTAATCTTGATTTGGGTTTAATTTCAATTGATCAGGAAAAAGCATTTGATCGTGTGGAGCATCAGTACCTTTGGAATACTCTTGAGGCTTTTGGTTTTGGATCAGGTTTTATTGGAATGATTAAAGTGTTGTATCAAGACATTGAAAGCGTATTGAAAATCAATGGTGGTTTGAGTGCCCCTTTTAAAATAAATAGAGGTATAAGGCAAGGCTGTGCCCTGTCTGGAATGTTATATTCCTTGGCCATTGAGCCAATGTTAAGAAAGCTACGATCTAGAATTGAAGGTTTTATGCTTGCCAATAAAAGTGTTCAACATCAATTATCAGCTTATGCGGATGATGTTATAGTTTTTGTTAATGGTCAAAAGGATGTAAATACTTTAGTGTCCATTATTAGTGAATTTGACAAACTTTCTGCAGCCAGAGTTAATTGGGGTAAAAGTGATGCTTTAATTAATGGCAAATGGAACAATGGTACTCCAATTTTACCTGGTGGGCTGATTTGGAAGAAGGGAGGTCTTAAATACCTGGGAGTATATCTTGGAGAGAGCACTATGCAACAAAAAAAACTGGGATGGAATAATAGAAAAAATAGAAGGAAAATTAAAAAAATGGAGATGGATTCACCCCCAGTTATCTTTCAGAGGAAGAGTACTAATTATTAACAATCTTATAGCTTCAACTTTGTGGCATAGGCTTTTTTGTACAGAACCTCCCTCAGGGTTTCTGTTATTTCTACAAGCCAAATTAGTTAATTTTTTCTGGGATAGAATGCACTGGGTGCCTCAAAGTGAACTTTATTTGCCTTTAGAAGAGGGTGGACAAGGACTGGTATCCCTAGTGAGCAGACATGCCACTTTTAGATTACAGTTTGTTCAGAGACTCTTAACAGGCCCGGTGGATTTGGTGTGGAGGAATGTGACTAAGGCTATTCTTCAAAGAGTTGACTGTCTCGGACTGGACATGACTTTGTTTTTTATGGATCATGGCAAATTGCACCTGAATGGATTACCTTTTTTCTATCAAAAACTGTTTAAGGCCTGGGGTTCATTTAAAATTAAAAGGTCAGATTCTGCAGCCTCACTATTCTGGCTATTGGAAGAACCTTTGGTAAAGGGAGCTCGGCTGGACATTACAGATCAAGTACCAAATCTTTTTCAGAGACTGTGCATCACTAAGACTGTAAAGTTGGGACACTTAGTAAATATTGCGGGTGCTGATTTGAAAGACATAACTGCAGTGGCCTCTATGTTGGGTCAGAGGTCGCTCCGTTACACTGCGATGATTATGGAACTATGGAAGAAAAAATTAACAACTGAGGAACTTGTGCTTTTAAAAGACTTTGAGGAAGGACGCTTAACTCCAGATCTGAGAGATCCCTATCCCAAACACTGGATAACACCTGATTTGAAAGATAAGTTGGGCTTCTTATTGAATTTAGATGGGTTACAGTTTTTAGACTTTGGTGATTTGAATGGGAAAAAGATGTATAAATGTTTTGTCAAAATCATGTATAGAACAGTGTTATGTAATAAATCTGACAATGTCTGGAGGACAAAACTTAATTTGGGTGATGAAGTTAAACCGGTGTGGAGGGTATTATACAAACCACCATTGGTTAAAAAATCAGGTGACTTACAATGGAGAATTTTAAAAGGTGTTATTGCTGTCAATGCTTTTGTATCTGTTATTAATCCTAACATCAATGACAGTTGTGCTTTTTGTGGTTTAAGAGAGACTATTTTTCATTGTTTTTTAGAGTGTAATAGATTGCAGTCACTGTTTGTGTTGTTGGAGCACTTATTTTTAGGTTTTGGAGAATCTTTTACACCTACTGCCTTCATTTTGGGGGCAGGTTATAATTATAGTCAAAAGATTTAAATGGCAATTAATTAACTTTGTGGTGGGACAGGCGAAAATGGCAATCTATATGTCAAGAAAAAGTAAGATAAATAATTCACATGGTCAAGACGTCATTTTGTCTTTTAAAACTCTTGTTAAATCAAGGATTCTGTTTGAATTTAAATATTTCAAGGGTATGAACGATTTGGATATGTTTATGTTGCAGTGGTGTTTTAACAGTGTTCTATGTACTGTTGTGGAGGGAAATTTAATTTTCAATTTGATGTTGTAATATGTATATGGTAAATTCTTTTTTTTCGTTTTTGGGTTTTGTAAGATGATTTAATAAAGTATGGTAAAATCTCTCTCTCTCTCTCTCTCTCTCTCTCTCTCTCTCATTCGCGCTCGCGCGCACTAATACACACATACGCACACACACAGGCAAAGCTTTCTCATTTGTGCGCGCGCGCGCGCACACACACACACACACACACACACAGCAACAAACAAGCTAAATACACCATCGCGCTATTTCATTTACACACATACATACGCGTGCTCACTCTGGAGTCGGGAGCGATATTGCTAGACAGCACGCTCTCGTCGCAAATTAAACCCGTTACCGACCGCTCCTGCGATTTATACCCGCAGAAATCTGGTCGGGTCCCGCGGCGCCTGCAGGACAGTCCTTTAGTGAGAGGCTTGATCTCTGAGCAGATGCTCATTTTTGATTATCTAAGGTTTCAGTTAGATAGATAGGTTTCCGTTTAAATTAATGAAAAAATATATGTATAATGTGTTTGTAAAGTGTTTTTACATGACATATTCACAAGTAAAATACATTGCAGTTGTGTCTGAAACTAATGTTAGGGTTGAAGCAGGCTGTATTTTTGCCTCCCGATCTCTCTCTCTCCCGCTCCCTCCATGCTGGTCATTTATGTACAGTAAGTCTGCTTTCACGACAGCTGATGCCTGTCATTTCTGTAGGTCTGCCTTCATGACAGCTGATTGGTCAGGAGACTGATCTATCATCATATGGCGACGTAGAGCGGGAATATTAAAACCATGTCAGGAAGAGCAGGAGAGAGCGCTTTTTTCTTTGATCTCGTTTTTTTGTGTATTGCCTTCGCGTGGGTTTCCTCCAGGTGCTCCGGTTTCCCCCACAGTCCAAAGACATGTGGTACAGGCTAATTGGGTAGGCTAAATTGTCCGTAGTGTGTATGTGTGAATGTTTCCCAGAAATCAGCTGGAATGGCATCCGCTGCGTAAAAACTTGCTGGATAAGTTGGCGGTTCATTCCGCTGTGGCGACCTCGAATTAATAAAGGGACTAAGCTGACAAGAAAATGAACGTTAAACATCATTTAGAAAATATTTAAAAAAGAAGAAAAAAAATTTGAAGGGGGCTAATAATTCTGACTTCAACTATATATATATAAGTGCTGTCAATCAATTAAAAAATGAACAAATCAAACAGTTTTTTGCTATTAATCACATTTAAAAGACTGAAACTTGTAATTTTGGCTATTCAAATGTAAACACAAGAAAAAAACAATTTAAATTAAAAAAATAATTGTTCATTATAACTTTTGTTTAACTTTTTAACAGAACATACAATAAATCATTAAGATCCTGGTTTGACAGCCATATTCATTACATAAATAAAAACATAATGAATTTGTAAGTGCCATTTGAATTTTAAAACAATCAATGCCAATAAAGAAAAAAAAAATTTGCATGTTGGATTCTAAGTGGACTGCAAAAAAAAGACAAAATACAGGCATCGCAAATATAGAAAGTTATAATAATAATAATAATAATAAAGTATTGATTAAAAACAATTGTACTCATTGAAATGTTGTATTGCTGTGAGTTGAGAACATTAATTATAAAGCAGAAACAGTTTTGCTTAGTCCTTTACATTCAGCCAGTTGCTAAGACAGTCCAGTCTGTTGACATTATGCCACTGGTGCTGCGACAAGGACGTAAGAAGCATCAAGCGGTTCATCAAAGGCACACACAGGTATGCGTTGTGTCACACCAAAGTGCGCACACACAGACACACAAAACGCTCAGGACAGTGCAGCCGGAGCGACTCGCTTCAGATTCAACACTTATGATTGCATTCATCAAATTTGCTTAAACTAAGAGTTCTAAAGTATACAACACACATCAACACGAAGCAGATGCTTTACAAAGGTTTTGTTTAAGGGGGAAACACATTAAACTTAATGAAACATTAGAGTGGCGCATGCTGAAAGGCAGAGGAATGCGCTGTCTTTGACAGCTCGCGACTTCATCCGGCAATTTTTGAGTACATTTACATGGACACCAATACTCTGATTTTAATATGATTGAGATAATACTCTTATTAAGAGTCTATCATATAAGCAGCAATTTTTTTAGGGCCACCAAGTCAAGAAATGTGGAGGTTTTTCTTTCGGTTGCCACGCACAGGGCCGGATTAACCAATGGGCCTTATGGGCACAGGCCCAGGGGCCCGTGCGCACTAGGGGCCCCTGCGAGGGGGGAGAAAAAAAAGACAATTTCGGAGTGTCTTTTTTGGCTAATTGCAAATAGCGCATCTAGTTGGAATAAGCTATTCAGGGTTTACGCCCATCGATGCCTGATTGATAGAGACAAGATAAGTAAACAGCTTGTAAGCATTACAGCCGTAGTGGCGCACCTTGTAAGGAACCCAGCATCATCTTCTGACGCGATTAATTATGAAGTCGGTTCGAATCCACCATCAGCTGAACTCGTGCTACTCTTTTTTCTCCCCGTTACATATCAGATTGGAAATATATTTATTTTTAACAGGAAGGAAACATTTTTTTAAAAAATAATGCAAATGTGATATAAAGTCACAAGTGTCTGGTGGGTATTTAATAATGTTTAGCCTTATTATAGGCGCCTCCCACTCTGCAAAAACTATATTGCTCAGACAACTGTATTTCCTCTGAGCAAAAAAATCGCGATCACATATTAATATTATTATTATATTTAAACTGCCTTTTTTTCGTTAACTAAACAGAATGCTGTAATTGGTCAAGCGCGGAAACGTCAGTTTTGTAATAACCCGCACTAAACGGAGCGGAGTTACGTTAGTAAGTTATCTGTCATAGATCAAAAATGAGTGGACAAATTTAGCAAACGCAAGAGAAAGAGGAGAGGAGGCATCTTTATTGAGGCATTTTCCATACACACCATCTTTAAAAAGACCTATGATCAGGAGAATGAGGGTACAGAAGAAGACGTTATGGTAACTTTAACTAATGAGAAGCTAGCATTAACCAGGCGGAGGAGGCTAACGGCAGCGCAGCGCGGACTGGATTCATCGGGTGAGAGACAGACAGAAAAGGAGAGAGAGAGGGAGGGAGAGAGAGAAAGGCCCTGAAGAGGAGAGAGACGGGAGAGAAGAGGTATAGTGTGTGTGATTTCGGATACTTTTAGGTTTATAATCAAGTCTTCATCACGAGAAGAGTAGAGAAAATACAGGGAGAGGAGGAGAGAGACAGTAAATCAGTGTTTGTATTATGAAAGACTCAGATTCATAGAACTGGATTGGAGAAGCATTGTGAGTTATATGCCATGGCAATAATATGCTTTATAAGTTTGTAAAAGCAATACATTAAAATACCCTTAAAAAAAAAAAAAAAAAAAAAAAAAAATATATATATATATATATATATATATATATATATATATATATATATATATATATATATATATATAGTATATATTAGTATTTTTATTCAATGCTTTGAAAAATAAGTTAAAACTTTGTAGACTATAAATACATATGTACAATATATCATTTATTTAAATATGTGGGCAACAAATTATAGATTAATTTTATTTAAAAATTATTATATTATTCTTATTTTTTAAATTCAACTATAGGGGTGCGGCCAGGTAGGGGGCCTTACAAGACAATGTGCCCAGGGGCCCCTGAGTTCTTAATCCGGGCCTGGCCACGCAGTATCAAATTCCATTAAAACCGTTAAAAATGAAACACCTGAAATTGCACGAAACTCTGGAGGAAACGCTGGATAGCCTGGTAATGCGACATTTATTGTTTTATACTGAAACTTGCCTTCAAAAAGTGCTTCCTTGGTCTTATCCATATTTCTTTGCATGTTTAACACGTCGACCACAACAGGGATATATATATATATATATATATATATATATATATATATATATATATATATATATATATATATATAATTCTTCTTAAATTTCATCTTTCTCTATGTTATATCCAGCAGCCGGATATGGCAGCGATCTCTTGCCTTGTGGGGGGTTCTTCAATTCCGTGGCTGCTGTTATGAACGATAGGCGTTTAGGGGAGTACTCGAGACCTACCTAAACTCGGACTTTCCTCTCGCCCTGCAACAGGAGGATCTCACAAGTTCAGGGCTCTCTCCCGGGACAGCATGCCAAACAAGCTTTATAATCAATCATCAGCTAAGGGCGAACTCTTGAAGTGAAGTTTATTTATAAACTAATTTCGAGAGGAGCACGTGCTTATGATTGATAGCACCTGGGGTACGTTCTTCGTACGTGGATTACTCAGTTAGCTGGATTTGGATATTGACGATTTGACACGATCCAGGATCGTTTCGTTCTTCAAAGCTGATCCGAGAGTTGTTGTCATAGCAACAGTTCTTCTAGGTCAAACCTGATCGGGAGCAGGTTCAATTCATATAAACAGGATTAGATCGGCTTAGTTCAAGCAAAGATAATACAGAAAGTATGTTCCGAATTCTGATATTTTCTTACAGTAGTAGTTATATACACTTGGGAAAATGGTAAATATATAAAGTTATAGTTATTAATAAAATATATAACGTTATACATATTAATAAAACTTATGCAATCTGACCCTTCGAAATGAAAGTACAAAGACTGCCACCTGGTGGTGCACAGAGAAAACTTATTGATATGAACTTTTTAGATCGCTTTAGTACAAATTGTGTACAATAGAAATGCACAATATGTGACTTTTTTTTAAAGCAATAATACATTTATGCAGTCATAAACATGTTTTGATAGTTAATATGCCCGTGATTTGATGCTTCACAAAAGTTGCAGACGCCTTTACCAATATCAAAATGCTTTTGTAAACAACCAGTTATTCTTTACACCGATTAAAAAAAACGGCTACTATATTAAAGAAAATCTTTTCTAAATGTAGAACTAAATACATTGATTTGCATTGAAATACAGCCTGCAGCTCACAACAAATGTGGAAGGTTATTGCGTGTCATATTTAACAAACCGTTTACTGCTAATTTGATGTAATTTTGCTCACATGGATAATTGAATAATAATCAGATGATGTCATTACGCTGCTGTGCCGTCAGCCAATCGTTGCATTGCTGATCATAATTTCAAGGATCGATAGATCTGTCCTTCACAACACACGCAGTGATCTCAGATCAGTTTATCCAGACATTCTAATCTGATTCGCGAACTTGTTTGAAGAACCAAATTAGCGAGAGATCAGTTATCAAGATTAAAAGATCCAGGATCTGCCAAATAATCTTAGATCATTCAAGCGAGGTACGAAGAACGGACCCCTGGTCCACATTAGCTAACACTGATTTACCAATCAGACGACTCCTTCACCACTATAAATAACCAGTGTATCTTACCTCAACCATCTTCGTCTTGAAGAATCCCTCCTTCCACCCCAACTCCTCCCATTTCCTTGTCAGGGCAGCACGGAGGCCAAGTGGTTAGCACCACGGCCGCACATCAAGAATGCCAGCAGCTCAAACTCTACCTTGCCGGGTCGGCATTTCTGTGCGGAGTTTGCATGTTCTCCTCGTGTCTGTGTGGGTTTTCACCGGTCTCTCTGGTTTTCCTCCGACAGACCAAAAACATATAACATAAGTAAATTGACAGCATAGACACTTCATAGCATTTTAATCTACTTCCAACATGATCAAGCAGGGGAGTACTCGAGACCTACCTGAACTCGGACTTCCCTCTCGCCCTTCAATGGGGGAGGCCCCGGGCTCGAGGATCTCATGAGTTTGGGGCTCTCTCCCGGGACAGCATGCAAAACAAGCTCTATAATCAATCATCAGCTAAGGGCGAACTCTTGATGCTATTTTAGATAGTGGTAAATGCTTTATATGCCACTATAAATGTTTAAATCTTTGATACTGAAGTATTAATCAATATTATTGTTTTTGTGTTAATTTTGGCAAATTATTTGTTTAAGACACCAAGATTCACTATTATACATATTGCTGCTTAAGTGCTTAATCTAAATATGTATTACATTTATATGTGCAATTTTAATTATTTAGAGCTTTAACTGTTATTTGAGAAAAACCCTGTATGCTTTACTATTCCTAACATGGGCAACACGGTGCCTCAATGGTGAAACAGCAGGATGGTTGTTTGTTTGAGTCCAGGCTGGGTCAGTTGGCATTTCTGTGAGGAGTTGGCATGTTCTACTCGTGTTTGCGTTGATTTCCTCCAGGTCCTCCGGTTTTCCCCCCAGTTCAAAGACATGCGCTATAGGTGAATTGAATAAACTAAATTGGCCGTGTGTGAATGAATATGTATGGATGTTTTTAAGTACTGGGTTGCAACTGTAAAGGCATCCGCTGTGTAAAACATATGCTAGATAAGTTGGCGGTTCATTCCGCTGTGGCAACCCCTGATGAATAAAGGGACTAAGTCTAAGTAAAATGAATGAATGAATATAAAATCACACTGACAAGTGGAGGGATTCAGAATCCTGTCCAAGGCACATCTCTAGCACATTGTTGTGTTTCGTCATCCTCACTGCACTGACATTTCAGATCATACAAAACACAATAAAGAAGTCATGTTAACAGCACAATGTAATTTGTGTATTTAAAATAAAATATTCCTCAAATTAATTGTTTTTCTGCATTCTACTTAAGCACAAATACATCACTCACTCAATGTAATTTGCTGATATGCAACCCTTCTCATATATATGTCAGACCTTTAATAATAATCTCTTTGTTTATATAAGCTTGAAATGTAATGTTGTGCATGTACTGACGTTCACACATAACTGCTTTAAAGCAAAATAAACCAAATATGCTACTACATAGCATGCTATTTATATATATAAAAAAACAACCCATAATGTAAATAAGATGTCATTTAATAAGAATTAGGGTTGGATGATGTCTAATCTGAAACATTGCAATGGACAATGGCATCGTCATCATAGGCTGAGATAAATTAATTATTTATTAAAAATTAATTCATTCAAAACGAATTAATTATTTGTAGCCTACTGTTTCAACTACTTGACCCACATGGTCTTTGTTTTAACCCATAAACAAATCATAAATAAATAAAAATAAATTACACACAAATTACCACCACAAAGTACATCTTGACATGCACCGCTCTCTGGAGCTCAGACGAGCACATGACAGTGTGGGTCTGTGTCTGTGTGTGGTCACGTGATGTGCGTTTTCAGCTAGATGTAGGGCTGTTCAGAAATGTTAGATGAAACGCCAGTGTGAATGTGGGTCATTGTCATTCTAAAATGCCATTTTTAAACTAAGACGTATTAGTGTAAATGGCGCCTAAGTGTTTATTTTTCATGAGCGGGTTTGCGACGGGGGTAGGGCAGATGATTGGCGATGCCGGCTCAGCATCGTGTTATCTATTGGCCATTGGCAATGAACGATGTCATCGTCTACCCGCCCAACCCTAATAAGAACATGTCAATAACTCAATTTTAACAAAAATGTCAGATACAACCTTATTATTGTAGGATGACAAAATTCTATTTTAACTCAAGGAACTGTCTTTTTGGTTTCTAATAACTTACATAGTAATAGTGAATTATCCTCTTCTCCTTCTTCTTTGAGCTAAATGCTTTGCTGTGGCCTCCTGGGATAGATATGTATCCATCTGATGGACATTTAAGAAGCAGAAGCAGTAAAGCATGGTTTCTCAATCTAGGTTGGGTGGTTAGGCCAACCTTAATAGCTAATCAAGCTCTTACTAAGCTTTCTAGAAATAATTCTTGCAGGTATGTTGAGGCAAGTTAGAGCTAAAATCTGCAGGACACCCGACCTCCATTATTAAGTTTGAGAACACTTCCAGCAGGGCATCTGGGAAGATCCTGCTTACTTTTAAATGATTACTGAAGTTTCAAACGTATTTCTTTCTCCATATGCTGTTTTCTCCTATTATGTTGTAGGTAAGTATGCACACATCTATGCAAATTAATTATACATATGGTTGAATCTTGCAAAGATACAGGTAATTCTCATCCACTCTTTTCTTTGTAATGTTGGGGATTCAAACATACAGTACTTAATCGCTGGCCTACTGCTTTTTGCATACCTAATTGTAGGGTAGTACGTGGTTTCAAACCCAGCCTTGGAGTGATACAGATGGGACACTTATACTCTTTTATGTCTCTGAATATCACTTTTTCTTAGGTGGGTCTCTTAAAAAAAGAAAAAAAAACATCATCTATTGGAGGTTAGACAACAAAAATGTTTTAACTATTATTCGACTCTTTAATGTTCCATGATATGACACAAGTGCTGGAACTTTCTTTAGGCTTGGCCATTTTCAGTATGTCCTAGGATAAATTTAAAACTGAGCAGAGTGCACAAGAAGATAAGAGAAAAAAAATGTATTTAAACCAAAAAGAATGAGGCCAAAAAACAAAAAGAACAGTAAAGTAATAGAAACAAAAACCTAATTCCTAACCTTAAATCCACCCTTAACCTTATGCAGATAACCTGTCACCGACTCGGTCCCAGTCATTCCCCTCGTTGGCCAGCAGAGGCCACCATCTCCGGACTTCTAAGCATTACATCATCCATTTACCCTGATCATGCACACCTGAACTGAATCCCGCTAATAACCCACGTACCCTTTATAAGCCAGCACCAAACGCTCATTCAGTGTGAAATCTTGTTTAGCCCCGGCCAGCATTTCTGAGCGTTATTCCTGCCGGACTCCTTGTGTATTACTCCAGCCTGTTTCTTGACTCTGCTTCGCCTTCTGCCTGCCCACGACCCACGCCTTGTATACGGACTCTGATACTCGCTACCTGCCCATGACCCACGCCTGGTTCACGGACTCTGATACTAGCAGCCTGCCCTCAATCTATGCCTGGTAATACTCCCCGTGTCTATTCATCGCCAGTCTTTATTCATCATAGACTGTTGTTGTGTGTTTGCACGTTAGTGCATATTGTGTGTGTGAATAAGTGCTTGAGCAATAAATACTGCATAATGGATCCCTCCGTGTCAGTCTCCTCATTACAACCTGCTACATAACAGCATCTTAATGTAATTTGAAAAAAAAAACTAACCCAAGTACTGTTAATTTGCAAAAAAAGCACCCAAGCTTCCTAAAATATTATAACTTTGCCCATAAATCAGAGAAAACTAATTTTCAGTCTTATTACCAGCTTTTTTTTTCAAAAATTAGATGGATAATGGGTTTCATTTAGTTTTATATGTTCTACAAAGAATAAACATGTGTGGCCTTCAAATAAGCCACTGCAATATCACATTTGCTCAAACTGAGTGTAATAGTCTAAAGAAAAGCATTCATTCCTCATCCTGGTCTAAATTCTGTGAGAAACAGAATTTCTGTGAAAATAACACAAGAATGTAACAATTTGTTTAGATGCAATTAATTTATCCACAAATATACTGCAGCCCCCTCTTATTACAGGAATGAATGTGCAGAAAGAAATTAGGAAAACAGACTTACAAACACATAGCCCATTTCAGTGTACTCTTTGATTTGAAAAAATAAATAGAGGGGTATTGTTTTGCAATTGGTATTTAAAGGTCATTTGACAGGAAAGAGAGTGATGTCAGACTGAAGCTTCATCCATAATCCCTGTATGTGTGAGATCATTGACATCTGAGGTTGTGAGCTCTGTAGGTTTAGTCATCTTGTGCCACCGCTGAAAAGAAAAAAAAAAAAAAAACAGAAACCAGTATAATTAATGTAATTTACCAATGAATTATAAAGTTGGATAAATTGTAGCAAGTTTTATATTATATATTTATAATTTCAAATTAACTGCAACTTCAAAATGAAAGCATTCCAAAGGTCATTTAGAAGTTTGAAAGAAGGAAAGGAATTGCATTTAAATATTCAGCAGTTTGCAAGTCTGTTTGGAATAAATCAAGTGGCATTGGAGTTTACAACCTGCATATAATGTTGATAGTACATCCATCTATAAATGTCACCATAGTTTTTCTATAACTGCACTTTATAACTTATACCTGTATCCTGCACTTGGTGCTATTGCACTGCTTGTTAGACCAAAACTGCATTCCGTTGCATTGTACTTGTACATGTGTAATAACAACAAAGTTGAATGTAATCTAATCTGATCTAATGAATTAAGCACATTTGAAAATTTAAATGTTTGTTTGGAAAAAGTAATTAAAGGAACTATGCAAGTTGTTTAAGTTACTTTAAATGTTTTTTTTTTTTTTTTTTTTAGAAATTAAGAAGAAAATATTAGGATTTGGAAGGGAGGCGGTTAAAAGATAAATAAATAAATTCAAAAGTAAAAGAAACAAATAAAACATAAACGTTTAAGAAGAAAGACCTTTAGACAGAACATTGCTAGTTCAACGAAGGACTTTTGAAGGGATGGAAGATGGAAGGAATGCAGATGAGAAGGAAGTCCACACTAGCTTCCAATTATGAAAATGTGAATGAAGAAGGGATGGTTAGAGGTTAACATTCAGGAAAGCACATTTGGAAGCTGTTTGCAAATTTGAAAAGATGAAGGTATGAAAAAAAGTGCTCATTGTTTAAACATACAACCTCAAATGTAAAACAACTCAGTACATGTTGGGACAGTATGGAATATACAAATAAAAAAAGAAAGTAGTTGTAATTTTCAAATTTACTTTAACTTACGTGTACTTCATTGTAGACATTACAACAAACACTATGTAATGTATAAGTTGTTCCCCTTCGGTTGGGGAACTTCAGTGCTATAAGTGGATTTGATTTGAAAATCCACATATGGGAGGTTTCGGTTCAGAAGCCGCTTGTCTGAAAGAGTATTGAACGGGCCAATGAATGCAATGAATTGGCAGCGTAAGCTTGCAAAGGTGTGCTTCATTGCCAATTATCCAAGCATATAAGCACACCTGGAGCGAGCAAACGCCATCCTTTTCGCTTCAGAGACTTTCTGATCGAGTCGATGAGGGTTCCTCCTGATGTGATCCAGCGATTCCGAGCGAACGAGTGCATTCTCCCGGTCCAGGGTGTGTATACGCAGCGGCAGACGGTCGAGCTGGGTTTCTCCCTTGCCTGGTGTTCTTTGGGTCCGGTCCTCCAGAGCGGTGCGTATAAAGTTGCAATTTCACAAAGAGAGCAACACAGTCGTGCAGCACGTCCTTTTCAGGACGGCGCTCCGACTGTGCGTTTCTGGATGTGGTAGTTTCCTGTCCTCGGATGATGGGCACGGGCACTGCGTTGCATGCCTGGGGGGTCCAGCAAGTTAATGCGCTGCTCGCAGGCAGTTCATGTCATCATTGCGATGCCATGACTGTTGCGTAGTGAAGATCGCCCATAGCCTTTGCAAATGGGCAAACCACCCCAGTTGTCCCCTGCATTGCAGCCGGCACTCGGGCAGATCTGAGGGTTCAATGAGAGATAATCCATCGTCCACGGGCCCGCGGACCTTCCGCTCCTCTAAGCGCTCTATCCAATCTTCGGACGGGGAAAGCGATCTTTCTAACAGATGGTAGCCCTTACGCCCGATGACACCGGAGACCAGACGTCCACCGCGGCATCGGAGGGTGGGCTTTCATTGTCCGATGATGATCCAGACCCGCTCGCCCCCTCCGGGCAGGTGAGCGCTGTCACAACGGATCCTGAAAGGCGATTCCTCAGGTTGAGTGCGCGATGGCGGTCAATCCGCACGGTGCCTCTCCTTGGCGGGGTCCGCCTCGTCTCCCATCCAAAGCCTATAAGTTATCTGCCTCCCTCGGAGCTAGAGCTTACAAGGCAGGTGCTGGCCGAGCTGCACGAGGGTGGGTCCAACCCAGGCTTACGAGCTTCGCACCGTCGCCGACTTAGCTCTTCGGACTACTGAGTCCGCTGCGTGTGTGTTGGGGAGGACGATGTCCACATTAGTGATCCAAGAACGCCACCCCTGGCTGATATGCGCGAAGTCGACAAAGTCCGCTTTCTTGACTTTCCCAAATCCCAAGCCATGTTCGGCGACACCGTCTGTGAATTCCCCCAGGAATTCGAGGCGGTGAGAGAGCAGTTGATGGGTATTGTCTTATCGGCGGTCTGTAGCCACTCCGCCCGCCGTGCCATTCATTCCTGCTCATCGCCGAAGGCGCCCGCCTACGAGAGCTGCACCGCCCCCCGCACACGCCTCTGGCGAAGCGAGCGCGTCGAGCACCTCAGAAGCAGGCAGCCCCCCTGGCCAGAACGCCGCTAACTCTGGCAACGGACCGCGAAGCGTCCCTGGGACAGGCCATCTGGAGAAGAGAGAACTTGCTCTTTTCCCGCTGTAGGGCGGGGCCCCATTTCCAACGACACTTTTTACTACCATGTAAACATTATGAAAGAGCACTTTTCCACTTCCCCGAATGTGACAGCCCGAAATCTGCCAGTCTGGATCGCTATGCTTTCTAGCTTGCAGATTCGGTGCGTTTTGCCAGTGGCTCACGAGCACTGGGAGGACGTCTCCTTTCTCCCACCCCTCAAGTCTCCCCTCCAGAGCTCGGGTGTGGAGTGAGAGCAAATCTCTCACCTCCAGCTCTTCCGTGGGACCCGCGCGCTTCCGGATCAGCACACCCACTCCGCGCTGCCCCGCTGCTGGTACGTCAGCGATTGTAGCGATGAGTCCATTAGCGAGAGCTCTGCCTGCCTGGTTAGCGCGGGCCAGCTCTTCGCGGTGGCTCATACGCACAATCAGACTCGGTAATGCGATCCAGTTCGCAAAACGGCCCCCCAAGTCACGGGTGTGTATTCACCAGGGTCAGCCCCCTGTCCGCCCCTGTCTTGCAAGAGGAGATTGCTGTCCTCCTGGCGAGGGATGCAATCGAGCCGCTCCCTCCAGCCGAGAGCGGGTTTTACAGCCCACACTTCATCGTGCCCAAATAGAGCGGTGGGTCACGGCCAATCCTAGATCTGCGCGTTTTGAACCACTGTCTGCACAAGCTGCCGTTCAGAGGGCTCACGCGGAAGCGCATCCTCCGGTGCGTTCGTCCTTTTGGTTGGGCTGCAGCATTAGACCTGATGGAAGCGTATTTCCATGTCTCCACTCTTCCTCGCCACCATCAGTTTCTGCGGTTTGCGTTTGAAGGTCGAGCTTGGCAATACAAAGCCCTCCCCTTCGGGCTCTCTCTGTCTCCGCGGGTCCTCACCAACCCCGCGGAGGGTGCCTTAGCGCCCCTTCAGCTCGTGGGCATCCGTATACTCAATTTTCTTGACGACTGGCTGATTTTTGCCCACTCTCGGACCAATTGATTATGCACAGAGACAAAGTGCTTCGGCACTTCCACCTGCTGGGGTTTCAGGTCAACCGAGAAAAGAGCAAACTCGCCCCGTGCAGAGGATCTCTTCTCTCGGGCTGGAGCTGGACTCGGTCACCATGGCAGCGCGCCTCTCCGGAGAGCGCGCTCAGCTGATGCTGTAATGTCTGAGAGAGCTCGACAGAAAAATAGTGGTCCCACTGAAACTATTTCAGAGGCTCCTGGGGCATATGGCATCCGCAGCCGCTTCACGCCGCTCGGATTACTCTATATGAGACCACTTCAGCACTGGCTTCACGATTAAGTCCCCAGACGTGCATGGCACCCGCGCGCACACCGAGTCTTTGTTACTGCGCTGTGTCGCCGCGCCCTCAGCCCTTGGAGCGACCCCTCGTTCGTACAGGCCTGAGTGCCTCTAGGACAGGTGTCCAGTCTTGTTGTCGTTTCAACAGACGCTTCCAACACGGGCTGGGGGCTGTGCGTTGCGGGCATGCGGCTGCGGACCTGTGGAAAGGTACCCAGTTGCATTGGCATATCGCCTGAAGCTGTTGGCAGTGTTCCTCGCTCTCCACCGTTTTTTTTTCCGGTGCTGGAGCAGCAACACGTGTTGGTCAGGACGAACAGTACGGCGGCGGCGTTTATCAACCGTATGGGGGGTATGCGCTCTCGCCGCATGTCTCAGCTCGCCCGCCGTCTGCTCCTCTGGAGTCATCCGCGGCTGAAATCGCTGCACGCCATTCATTTTCAGGCAAGCTCAACCGTGCAGCTGATGCGCTCTCACGGCAGCCTTACGTCCTGGAGAATGGAGATTCCACCCCGAGTCTGTTCAGCTGATATGGGCGCGATTCGGGGAAGCCCAGATCAATCTGTTGCTTCCCCCGAGATCGCTCGTTGCCAGATGTTTTTTCCCTGACCGTGTGCTCTCGGCACGGATGCACTGGCTTACAGCTGGCCTCGGGGCATGCGCAAATACACGTTTCCCCCAGTGAGCCTGCTCGCGCAGTTACTGTGCAAGGTCAGGGAGGACGAGGAACAGGTTGCTGGCTCTCCCTCCTCCTCCCTCCCCTGGCAGTTCCCTTCGAGAGAGCACCTACTCTCTCAGGGACAGGGCACCATTTGGCACCCTCGCCGATCTTTGGAGGTCCTTAGACGCAAGGAAGACTTAGGTAACCTCCAATTGCGGTGGCTATTACAGTCACTCGGGCTAGAGCCCCCTCCACGAGCGCGCCTATGCCCTGAAGTGGAGTCTATTTACTGAATGGTGTGTCTCTCGCAGAAAAGACCCCCGTAATTTGCCAGATCAGCGTTGTGCTTTCTTTACGCCGAGAGAAGCTGGAGAGCAGGCTGTCGCCCTCCACACTCAAGGTTACGTGGCTGCCATCTCTGCTCTCATGACGCGGTGGCTGGCAGCACCGTGGGAACGCACAACCTCATCATCCGTGGCCCCCAGCACTGACTCAGCGGTGGAGTCACCTGCTGGCCCACTACATTGTTGGTCTGCCAACTGGTCAGCCTGCGTTTTGGGTTTAGGTGCCTGCTATGCGTGATCCCCACTAGGCAACCCCATATGCTTATTCCGCCACGGTTAAGTCCCCCCCCCCGGGTGGACCCATGTCTTCCCTCTTCGCTAACCACTTTTTTTTTTCTATGCGTACTCCCCCTTCTTAGGGCTAGTCCATATGTAAATTCTGCCATCTATTCCCCTCTTGGGTAGCGGATGGCCTCTGCAGCGTCCTCCCTATCGGGATTGCATGCTTCCCAATGTACTGTCGTATTTTCCTAGAATTATCTAGACGCTCACGACTTCCCAAAAATATATCTGAATCCGTAAAACTTCTGTTAAAGTAGGATAAATTAGGGCCAGGGACACCGCGCCTCCCATGATGTGGGTGCGTCACGTTTGCTTGACTATCCCCTCATCGGGGGCATTGGTAAGGTGCAGTCATTATGGCGCTTTCCATAGTTCTCCCATACGTGGATTTTCAAATCAAATCCACTTAAATCCTCGGGGAACGAAGGGTTACTTCTGTAACCTCGAACGTTCCCCTTCGGTTGGGGAACTTCAGTGCTATACTCCGTCGCCATAATGTCTGTCCCTTAGCTGTTTGAAAGTCTCTTCAGCTTAAAAGGATGGCGTCTGCTCGCTCCAGGTGTGCTTATATGCTGGGATAATTGGCAATGAAGCACACCTGTGCAAGCTTACGCTGCCAATTCATTGCATTTATTGGCCTGTTCAATACTCCTTCAGACAAGCGGCTTCTGAACCGAAACCTCCCATACGTGGATTTTCAAATCAAATCCACTTATAGCACTTCCGTTCCCCTCCTCGGGGAACGAAGGGTTACATCTGTAACCTCGAACGTTATTTATGTATTTATTTTCTTCTCAAACACTTTTTCAATTCCAATTTTGGTTTTTGTAACACATTTTAAAAAAAGTGTTTAAGCAATAAGTTCAAAAGCCTGGGTCTGTCATTGTATGGGGTTGTGTCAGAGAAAAGGTAAATTGCACCTCTGTGATGGCACCGTTAATGCTAAAACGTACATAGAGATTATGGAGCACAATATGCTGGCTTCGATTCCAGGGACACCCATGCATAATTCAACAAGACAATGCAAAACCACATCATGAACAAATTACAAAGTCCTGAGTGTGGATTAAAGAGCATAACAGATACTTGAAAGGCCTGTCTCCAACAGAGAATGTGTGACACGTTTTGAAGTACAAAATTGAAAAATTGAAGACCCTGTAATGTTTCCCAACTTAAACTTGTTTGCTGGAAGAATGGGACCAAATTACACTATCATTTGGTGTCTTCCATCCGTAAATGTCTTTTATGTGTTGTTAAAAAAATTTCAACATTACAAAGTGGCAAATGTTTTACTGTTCCAACTTTTTTTGAAATGTGTTGCAAGAACCAAAATTGGAAAATGTGTTTAAAAAAACTAAACAAAACAATACAAATTGTTAAGAACACATTTATTCACATTAATTAATATTTGTTTTATTGTCTGCAATGAAATACAAATCAAAGAAAATTTAGAAATCACTGCTTTTTTTTTTTTTTTTTTTTTTGCGTTTTCCATTCTGTCCCAACTTTTTTCTGATTTAGGGTTGTATAAATTAAATCCATGAAAAACCTTGCCTGTCGGATGTTGCCTTTGGTAGAGAAGAACATGTAGATTATATAACCGGGTATCAGTACCATTGAAGAAAGGGACATTAGCCAGCCAACTCCCTGACCCCAGGCTGGGTACACATACTTCCCCAGTGTCAGCGGAGTCATTTCTATGGCACTGAACGTAAAAACACCCTGCAAAACAGAAAAGCCAGAATGATTAAAAATGTATCATTAATTTAGTTTAAAAAATGACATCAATATAGTTTGTGTGATAAAGTGCTTACCAAACAAATGGTTGGAGTAAAGTAAATCCAGCATTGTTTCCAAAAGCCACAAGGCCTATAACCAATCATCTCTTCAATATTTTTATAAAACTTCTCTGCACCTGAAGAAAAAAGAAAATATATCCAACTTTAAAAATCCAACCTTTTCACCCAAGCTAGAGATCAAAAACAGTGACAACATTGAACAAAAGTACCATAAAACCAAGCAATGGAGATTGTCTCAAAGAAGACCAGGAAAAGAAGACACATTCCACTGGCTGAGTAGTAGTCGAACAGTTTAAACACATATAAGCCACCCTAAAAAAACAACAACAAAAACACAATCAGTCTCAGTTGTGATAGCAATTCAACACAATTGACTTTAATTAATTAAATAAAAAAGGGTCTTTATTTAGCAAACATAAATACACTTTAAGCAGAATGCAGGCACAAACCAAACTTATAAATTAAGATAATTAACAGTGAACTACACAAAACAAATGACAGGCAAACAGAATAGGTAGCCATTGTAACAAATTGGCACTTGTAAGAAAAATTCTCATTTATGGAGGTAACCCTTGAATGTAGATATTATGTTGGAATGACAGACTAAGCAAACCACAAGAAGAACAGCCAATGAAATGCCTTTGGAATTGGCAAACGCAATCTCACAGGTGCAGACATTTAAGTATATATGTAAGAACCTCATGTGCGACATCACTTCAGGGTATCAATGTGGAGTCAAGTGTGGCTTAGCATTCAACTGGGGATTCAGCTACTGTGGCAATGAGATATAACATCTCCATTCCCTCTTATTATTTCCTTCAAGGAATGTTGGTCACATTTGTAACCATGAAGATCCCTTTCATTCGATCACTCTGAGGTATAACTGAACTACATATTAAGAAAATGTATGTAAAGCACCACAGCAGCTGAATATGTTATAGTAACTGAGGCTAATATTAGCATATGGGATCACTAGTGTAATGACCTCCATCCTCCCTATCCTTAAGTCACCACTAGAGGGCAACGGCCTGTAATTTGGGCATAGCAGCTCCCCATCCAGCACCTCATAATCAGCATTGGCTGGTGTGTAACAGGTGTTTGTTGTCTGGCGCTGAAAATAAATATGAGCAGCATACTCCAGCAGCTAAACGAATCAGAACCATTTAGCTCCCCTTTTATGGCAAAGCGGAACGAGGTATGTTTGTATAATGGTTTGCAGCTACTTTGATGTTGTTTATTGAATTGTGCACCGTGTTTAAATGGTGCACTGTGTCTGTTTGTATTGTGAATGTCTGCTTATATTATGCTTTATGTTCTTGTGATTTGTTTACAATGTTTTTTTTTTCGGTTTGTGTAGTTTTACGGTGTTCTTGCCAACACGGTGACAAGTGAAGCTTTGCAGTGTTTCATGCTGTTAAAATAAATCACTGTGCAAGCATGTGAGAACTCTCTGCCTCCTTCTTTGATGCCATGGTGCTGCTACAGTAAAACTCGCTGTCATTTGAGGCTTTCATCGCTTCGCGCTGCTGCTTCATCGCGTGTTTGACGCTGCATCGGAGGCTTTCATTGTGAGGCGCTGCTGTTTCATCATGTGTGTGTGACGTGGCGTCGGAGGCTTTCAACGCAGAACGCTGCTGTTTCATCACGCGCGCAACAGACTGGTCGGCATATCGGACGGGCAACGCTGGGTGCTGTGCACGCAATAAAAGCCAGAAGACAGCAGATAAAGTCATTTCTACAGTTACAGACTTGGGCTCCGGATTAAAGCAAGATAAGTGACATTAATCACAAATTGAACTCTTAAATATTGAGTGATTTAACTTTTATAGGTTGAAACTCTTATAACAAATGAGACTTTAATGCATCTTTAAAATTTTCTAAAGTTCTTGAAGATGTTTAATTGTGGGTTTTAAAGGTAACTGTTAAAGATATTTGAAGGTATTTAAAGTATTTGATTGTATTTAAAGTATTTGAAGGTATTTAAAGTATTTAAAGTATTTAAAATCATTTAAGGTATGTAAATCATTTCAAGGTATTTAAAAGTGAATTAGTTTGCGATTAATCACTAAAAGGCTGACAATATTAATGTTTTTCTCAAAATATACACTAAGATGTTATTTGCATTACATTTTATATGCATTTATACAATTTAAAGTCTAATTCTGTCAAATTTCTGAATGTTTAATCTGTAGAGTTGTTAGACATTTGCCTTTTATATCTGTTCGCTTCTATTTGGAGTGTCTGATTATAAAGATGGTCTGATGCAAGAAGGTTACTGCCGCTCTTTGCAATTAAAGACAAACTAAAATGGAAGACACAATAAAGCAAACAGCTGAGCAAGCAAGTCAAATGTCACTCCCAGCAGAATTATCAGTTGTTCCCACAGAAAATCAGCAAATCAGGCGCAGTTCACGAAAGGGTAGTCTAACAGAAAAGGGCCTGGAGATGCATAATGAGGAAGCAAAGAAGCATCATAAAGCATTTAACAAAGCTTATGACTGCTGGAAGCTAATGGCTAAAGAAAGTAGGTCAAAATTAAAGTCTTTATGCACTCGTGAAAATCTTGATCTAATTCAAAGAAATATTCAAAGCAAACAAGATTTAGTTAATCAGTGTTATGCTCCTTTGCTGCGCAATCGTACTACAACCACAGAAATTGTCAGAAAAGTAGACGCTTGCACCACCTTAACTGCAGAAATTTGTGATTTAGTTAGCAACCGAATTGAAACTTGTGATGAGATTCATAATGAAGTGGTTGTTAAAGAGAAAACAAGACAAATATTCAACAAGGATGAGCATGCATCTGTCTTTGGTTGCACAAATACTGAAACTGTAATTTCAGAATCATGTCCAAGCTTGGAAAGCCAGTCAAAAAGTTCTTCCAAAACTTCCAGTAAGCGAGCTGATGCAGAGGCTGAGCTAGCAGCCAAGGTAGAGCAAGCTAATGCAATGAAAGAAATTTATGATCAACAAGCGAAACTACAGAAAATACAAAATGACTGGAAGCGAAGTGAAGCAAAGATGTTTGCTGAAATAAAACAAATGGAAGCAGAAATGAGTGAAAGACTTGAGAAGGAGAGAATGAGGCTGCAGATGCTAAAGGTTGATAAGGAAGTCAAGGTAGCTGCAGCTCGTGTAAGGGCATATAATGAATTTGAAGACTGTGAGGATGAAAGGAGCAGTGTTACTAGACCCAGTCTTCTAGAAGCTGATAGCAAGTTCCAGCTAAATCCTGAGGCACCGTCTTTTCATTCACATCAGGCATTTCAGGAGGTGCAGAAAACTGAAGAGGTAGCAAACCTAACTCAAGCATTTATAAACTCTCTGAGCATAAGTCGACTACCTACACCAGAACCAACAACCTTTACTGGCAATCCACTAAAATTCATTGACTGGAAAATTTCCTTTATTGCACTTATTGATTGCAAGTCAATTTCTGCGAGTGAGAAAATGTTCTACTTAAAGGCCTATCTTGCTGGAGAAGCCCGCAAGGCTGTTGAGGGTTTCTTTTATAGAAACTCTGAAGATGCATATCAAGGCGCCTAGAAGGTTCTGGAAGAGAGATATGGTAACTCGTTCATTGTTCTGAGAGCTTTTAGAGACAGACTCATGAAGTGGCCTAAGATTGGAGCTAACGATCCTCTGGCGTTAAGAGAATTTACAGACTTTCTACAAGGATGTGTGGAAGCTGTTCCTCATGTAAAGGGTTGGACATTTTGAATGACTGTGAGGAAAATTACAAATTACTTAAAAAGTTACCTGAGTGGATTGTACGCAAATGGAACAAAATTGTGGTAGATGAGTTAGACAAGTCTGGTGACTACCCAAGCTTTAAACGGTTTGTAGAGGTTTTAAAAAGGGAATAAAGATAGCATGCAACCCTGTCACCTCTTCACTACTGATGAGTTTGAAGGCCCCATTTGTGAAATTTCCCAAAAGAGCCAAGGCCTTGAACACGATGGCTCAGGTTAAGGGTTCAGCACCAAAGAAATCGGACTTCCAGTTAAAGTCACCATGCTCTGTTTGCAATAATGAAGCGCACAATATAGCAAAATGCCCCATCTTTGCAGAAAAGTCCACAGATATGAAAACATCTTTTATTCGTGAGAACCATCTCTGTTTTGGGTGTTTAAGAAAAGGACATATCACAAAAAATTGTAAACGAAGACACATCTGTGGTACATGTGGCCTGCACAATCCAACTTGCCTACATGTAGATCGAGACAAATGGCTTGTCAAAGCACAAAGACCAGAAGCAGTTCCTACAGATGCGCAAACAAGTCAAGAAGTTCAAAGAATTAATTCTCATGCAATAACACAAAGTTCTTTTGCCACGTCTAGCATCGTTCCTGTGTTCCTCTCAACAGTAGAAGAGCCCCACAATGAAATTCTTACATATGCCCTGCTCGACACACAGAGTGATTCAACCTTTATCCTAAAGGATTTCCTGGAGGAGCTGCGTGTAAACAGCCAAGCAGTGAAGCTAAAACTAAGCACCATGACAGCTACAGATACAGTCACTTTTAGTTATAAGGTTAGTGGACTTCAAGTTCGTGGACTCCAGGGAGGAAAATGTATTCAAGTGCAGCAAGCCTATACTTGTGACTTTATTCCTGTGGACAAGGCTTATATTCCAACTAGAAAGACCGCAACACAATGGCCTCATCTTAAGCATATAGCTCATGAGTTGCCTCCATTACAGAGCTGTGACATAGGATTATTGATAGGTTACGATTGCCCCACTGCTTTAGCTCCAACAGAAGTAATTATTGGTAAGGATAATGAGCCTTTTGCTCTAAAAAACAGAACTGGGATGGAGCATCATAGGCCTTTGTAATCCCCATTTGGATAGACCAGGTAGCCAAAGGTTTGTTCACAGAGTTTCAGTGAAGGAGTTATTGGTTCCATCGGCAAACAAGATCTTGAGGATATTGGAGTCTGATTTTAATGAGAGATGTCCGGATGAAAAACATGTATCCCAAGAAGATTTCCAATTCATACAAATTCTTAGTGAAAATGTCAAGCAGAATGATGATGGACATTATCAGCTGCCTCTTCCCTTCAAGAGTAATGACCCTCCTTTACTACCTAACAACAAGAAACTTGCCCTTGCACGATTGCAACATCTGAAAAGGAAGCTGAAAATTAATCCACAGTATTATGCTAGTTACAGAGGTTTCATGAAAGAGATGTTTGAGGTGGGGCATGCAGAACCAGCCCCTACAATACCTGATGGAGAAACGGTGTGGTATATACCTCACCATGGCATTTATCATGCCCATAAACCAGGCAAATTAGGAGTGGTCTTTGACTGCTCTGCAAAGTTTCATGGTGTCTCTCTTAATGATATGCTTCTCACTGGCCCAAACTTAATTAATTCCTTAATTGGAGTTTTGTGTAGATTCAGGAAGGAGACTGTCGCAGTAACATGCGATATAGAAAAAATGTTCCATCCGTTTGTTGTTCCTCCTGAAGAAAGAGACTTCTTAAGATTCCTTTGGTGGGATAATGAAGACATGGAGGGAGAGCCCCAAGAATACAGGATGGCTGTACATCTATTTGGCGCAGCTTCATCTCCTGGTTGCGCTAATTTTGGTCTTAAATTTTTGGCAGAACAACACAAGTCTGAATATCCGTCTGCCTCTTCCTTCATCAATAAAAACTTCTATGTTGATGACTGGCTGATTTCTGTTCCATCAATTCACAAAGCTAAAGAGTTAATAGTTGAAGCCCAAGACCTGTGCAAGCGTGGGGGTCTACACCTTCACAAATTCAATTCAAATAAAAGGGAAGTCCTAAACTGTGTGAATCCTTCAGAATGGGCACATACCAACGAAGCATTAAATCTGAATCCCTACACAACAGCACATGTTCTGGGCATCCAGTGGTCTATGGATAATGATACGTTTACCTTTGATGTCAAGTTGAAGGAGCAGCCATCAACACGCAGGGGGATTCTTTCAGTTGTCGCCTCCTTGTACGATCCTCTTGGGTTTGTCTCACCCTTTCTCCTGAAAGAAAAACTCATCCTGCAAAAATTGTGTCGTAGAAACATCAAATGGGATGACATTTCTCCCAGGGACTTACTCCCACGGTGGGAGGAATGGAAAGATAGTCTTATAGATTTTAAGTATTTCAGCATTTCAAGATGTTATTATCCACCATCCTTTGGCACTATTGTTAGGACAGAACTGCAAATTTTTTTAGACGCAAGCAATCTAGGATACGTGCATGTTTTTACCTTAGGCTCAAAAATAATAGAAATGAAGTCCACTGCAGTCTTGTAATGTCTAAAGCTAAAGTAGCACCAACAAAAATCAAAAGCATCCCGAGACTGGAACTGTCCGATTCTCAAGTTGTGTTGGCATATGTCAGGCGATTTCATGTGTTTGTTGCGAATCGTGTTCAGGCAATCAGAGACATCACAGATGTAAGTCAATGGCATTATATTAGGACATCTGAAAATCCAGCTGATCACTGCTCGAGAGGCCTTGACATAACGGATACATGCATGTCATCTTGGATCTCAGGACCTAAATTTCTTTGGGAACAAGAATTGTGCCCACCACCTAACCCTTCCAATACTTTGTTGGTAGGTGATCCTGAGGTCAGAGCTGTTCATACTCTTGCAACTAGCTGCTGTGATAGTTCAGACTTTCTCAACCAATTCAATTGATTTTTTTCATGGAGAACTCTTATTAAGCTGATCGTTAGAATTAGAAGACTGGCCTCAAGTCAGAAATTACCCAATGACATTGTCACAGTGGAAGAACAGGTAAAAGCTTCTGAGGTCCTGATCAAGCTTGTCCAAGAAAAGGCATTCTCTCGTGAGATGAAGATGATTCAGGGAGACAAAATTCTTCAAAACTCGAGCATGCTCTTTCAACTTAATCCAATATTGAGAAGAGGCCTTCTTTGTGTTGGAGGAAGGTTGAAAGGGGCATCCTTGAGTGAGGAGCTAAAGCATCCAGTTATCCTGCCAAAGGATAGTCACATAACAGAACTTATTGTGACACACTATCACAAAAAGGTTTGTCATCAAGGGAGGTATCAAACTCTCATGGAACTTCGAGCAAATTAATTTTGGATAATCGGTGGCAGTAAATTGGTGGCTAAATTAATTCACAAATGTGTTCAGTGCAGAAAGCTCCGGCGACCAATAGAAGAACAACAGATGGCTGAGCTTCCTAGAGAGCGTATTGAAGTCTCTGCCCCCTTTTCTTACTCTGGCATGGACTGCTTTGGCCCGTTCATTATAAAAAGGGGTCGAAAAGAATACAAGAGGTATGGCCTTATCTTTACTTGTCTCTGCTCTCGAGCAGTTCATATTGAAATGCTGGAGGATCCGTCTACAGACATGGTGGAGATGCTGGGGACACTTTCATCAATGCCCTGAGATGCTTCATCAGCCTTCGTGGTGCCGTGCGTCAGTTACGTTGTGACCATGGCACGAATTTTGTGGGAGCCAGGAATGAGCTTAAAGAGGCTCTCAATGAATGTGATGTAAAGGCATTGGAACTATTTCTTAATGAGGCCCAATGTGAATTTGTCTTTAATGCCCCCTCAGCAAGTCATGCCAGTGGAGTCTGGGAGCGGCAAATAGGGACCGTTTGCAATGTGCTAAATGCCAACCTGGCTCAGTGTCCGGGCAGACTTGATGATTCATCCTTGAGAACTATGTTTTATGAAGCAATGGCAATTATGAATAGTCGTCCGTTGACTGTAAACAGTTTGTATGACCCCTCATCTCTAGAACCTCTAACGCCAAATCATCTAATTCAAATGAAATCAAAGATTGCTCTTCCACCTCCTGGGAACTTTCAGAGAGAGGACATGTATGCCACAAAAAGATGGCGTCGAGTTCAGTATTTGATAGAGCAGTTCTGGTGTCGTTGGAAAATGGAGTACCTTCTCAACCTTTCTACACGACAGAAATGGCATGTACCTCGCCGCAATCTCAAAGTCAATGACATAATCATCATCAAAGAGGAAATGATGCCCAGAAATCAGTGGCAATTAGGTAGAGTTGTTGAAGTAATTCAGGGAAATGATGGTTTAGTTCGACGAGTTAAAGTTCAAATAGGGGATGGAAGACCATACAAAAAGCAAGAACGGTGCTCAAATCCTACAATTCTTGAAAGACCAGTACAAAAATTAGTGGTCCTGCTTGAGAGCGAGTGAGTGTTTATACAAAGTGACCTTCTTGCATCAGACCATTTCTTTACATAATCTAAAGTGTAGGTGCAATGCATTTTATGTTAATAGGTGGTCATTCAAGTTGAAATCATGTACTGTATGATATGTTTGTGTTAGGTTGTTTATTCACAATAACATGATTTGGTGGGAGTGTAATGACCTCCATCCTCCCTATCCTTAAGTCACCACTAGAGCGCAACGGCCTGTAATTTGGGCTTAGCAGCTCCCCATCCAGCACCTTATAATCAGCATTGGCCGGTGTGTAACAGGTGTTTGTTGTCTCGTGCTGAAAATAAATATGAGCAGCATACTCCAGCAGCTTAACGAATGAGAACCGTTTAGCTCCCCTTTTATGGCAAAGCGGAACGAGGTATGTTTGTATAATTGTTTGCAGCTACTTTGATGTTGTTTATTGAATTGTGCACTGTGTTTAAATGGTGCACTGTGTTTGTTTGTATTGTGAATGTCTGTTTATATTATGCTTTATGTTCTTGTGATTTGTTTACAATGTTTTTTTTTCGTTTGTGTAGTTTTACGGTGTTCTTGTCAACACGGTGACAAGTGAAGCTTTGCAGTGTTTCATGCTATTGAAATAAATCACCGTGCAAGCATCAGTGAGAACTCTCTGCCTCCTTCTTTGATGCCATGGGGCTGCTACAACTAGTAAGTAGTGAACCCAGAAAGCGGGTTAACCAAACAGTCATACCAGACAATGTAATGTGTCACCCGTAGCTATGCGTTACTGCAGTATTTGCTATTTTTTTTTCTTTCGGACGAGATATTAGAATATTTTTGTTCCCTCACAAAAGTGCATAGAAATTATAACAGATTTTAGGCTCAAAGACAAAGCTAAATAAATGAGGAAAGTATTTTTTTTTACCAAATTAAATGGGGAAAATAAAATAAAACAAATAAACTGTCAAAAACAGTTCAGTTTTACGAAAGCTAAAATAAAAAAGGAGAAAATTCAAAAAATAGACTGAAGTCACCAACACTTCAAATTATAATTTATAATTTCAGATCTCAACAAATTCAGTTTCACAAATCACGTTTTGTATTTGTAATGAATGTAAATAAAATAAAAATAAAAATGTGGTTCAGAGTTCAATGTTGAACTCTCAGTTCTTTCAGTTCCAGTTCGATGCAAAAAATTCAGTCCAGAACGAGCTCCAAAAAAAAAAAAAGAATAAAAGTCCAAGTCCAAAAAATGAATAAAAACAAAAATAAGTAATAATGGATGCAGATTATGTTTTATTATACCAGTTCATTGAACAACGGATCAGTTTACTTCCAGGTGCAATCTTTTTAGAGAGGGTGGCTCGCCATGTCACTGAGAAAGCATCCATGGCAGGAACAGATCAGGATTTCAAAGCAGAAATAACGAAGGGGAAACACAAGACACACACACACACGCACATGAAAAATCTGGCCTTGATAAACACAATGCCAAAAAAAACAAGTAATTAATAATTCAATAAACATGTTTAAGGGCGAGGCAGGGGCGCAGTAGGTAGTGCTGTCGCCTCACAGCAAGAAAGTTGCTGGGTTGCTGGTTCAAACCTCGGCTCAGTTGGCGTTTCTGTGTGGAGTTTGCATGTTCTCACAGCCTTTGCGTGGGTGTCCTCCGAGTGCTCCGGTTTCCCCCACAGTCCAAAGACATGTGGTACAGGTGAATTGGGTAGGCTTAATTGTCCGTAGTGGATGAGTGTGTGTGGATGTTTCATAGAGATGGGTTGCGGCCGCTGCAGAGATTCATTTATTCATTCATTCATTTTCTTGTCGGCTTAGTCCCATTATTAATCTGGGGTCGCAACAGCGGAACGAACCGCCAACTTCTCCAGCCAGTTTTTACGCAGCAGATGCCCTTCCAGCTGCAACCCATTTCTGGGAAACATCCACACACACATTCACACACACACTCAAACACTACGGACAATTTAGCCTACTCAATTCACCTGTACCGCATATCTTTGGACTGTGGGGGAAACCGGAGCACCCGGAAGAATCCCACACGAAGGGAGGGAGAACATGCAAACTCCACACAGAAACACCAAATTAGCCAAGGTTCGAACCACCGACCTTCTTGCTGTGAGGCGACAGCACTACCTACTGCGCCACTGCCTCGCCACCCAGAGATTAATTAACTAGATTAATTAATCTAGTATTGATTTCTTACTTGTCAAGAAAAAAAATAACGTGGACTCCACTTTGGACCTGTTTTAATGCTGGATAAAAAAAAATCAGTAGTCCCATGTAGGCAGGAAGATCTGTGGATGACACCCTTGTCCAGTTTCTCATCGTGCAACGTCCATGAAGGTTGGTCATGCTGACAACAAAATCAGGATCTGACCCTTCTGAGTCTGTAGTGTCAGAGGGAGAAGACAATATATCCTTCAGCTCGCTGGAGGGGTCAGGCTCCATAACCATTTTTTAAACTTTGGTACAAGTGAAATCCCTTTATCCTGTTGCTTGCTGCTCTTCACACCAGCAAATAACCAGCAGAATGGCATGCAAATCCACTTACCTCGTTTTTTTTTTTTTAGTTTGTACTTCTCTTTGTAGCGAGGCAGTGACGCAGTAGGTAGTGCTGTCGCCTCACAGCAAGAAGGTCGCTGGTTCGAACCTCGCCTCAGTTGGCGTTTCTGTGTGGAGTTTGCATGTTCTCCCTGCCTTTGCTTGGGTTTCCTCCGGGTACTCCGGTTTCCCCCACAGTCCAAAGACATGCGATACAGGTGAATTGGGTAGGCTAAATTGTCCTTAGTGTATGAGTGTGTGTGTGGATGATTCCCAGAGATGGGTTGCGGCTGGAAGGGCATCCGCTGCGTAAAAACTTGCTGGATAAGTTGGAGGTTCATTCCGCTGTGGCGATTCTGGATTAATAAAGGCTTAATAGGCTCTTGTCGGCTTAATAAAGACTAAACCAACAAGAAAATGAATGAATGAATGACTTCTTTTTGATCTTGTGTACTCCATGTAGTTCTGATAACCGATATGCATATTTGGTTTTTCAAACACATTACACACAATAAGTCTGAAAAGGTCAATAAGTGTGCAAAGGTCACTCTCACACATTTACAGACACCAATACACACACTTTAATTTGCTGTTGTACTCCATATAAAATTGAGAATCTAAGCTTTTTTTTTGGTACAGGCCTATCTGAAGGGTCATTAATGCCAATTGATGATCAACAGTAAAAATGACAAATTTGACCTCTTCCCTACAGGAACATCCAGCAACAATAAAAAATGCATGATTATATGGTGTCAGGGTTTTGTAATAACAAAAAGTGGTTATAATGGAAGTCAATGGGCCAAAAACAGCCAACAGTTAGGGAGCAAAACTGAAAATCTTTTGCTGCACAAAAACTAACAATGCATCAAGGGCAATGTTCTTACTAATCTTTCACATGTCCAAGACTGTGATATAAGGTTAAAAAATCCAGTCCAAAATTACTTTTTATATTGGAAATACAGTCTGGTGAGACCAAGATAGAACTTCATGTCTTTATTTCTAAGTTGTATGCGAGGAGAAAACCAGGCACTGCTCATCACCTGTCTAATACACTCCCAACAGTGAAGTGGCAGCGTCATGTTATGGTGTATTTTTCAGCTGCAGGGACAGAATGAATCGAGGGAAAGATGAATGTGGCCAAGTACAGGTATAATCTGGATGAAAACCTTCTCCAGAGTGCTCAGGACCTCATACTTGGTCAAAGATTAACCTTCCGAACAGTTAATGATTCTAAGCATGCAGCTAAAATAACAAAGGAGTGGCTTCACAACAACTTCGTGACTGTTCTTGAATGGCCAGCTAGATCCCTTACTAAAACCCAATTGAGTATCTATGGAGCAACCCAAAAATGGCTGTCCACAAACGTTTACCATACAACTTCACAGAACTGGATCTGCAAGGAGGAATGGCAGCAGGTGCCCAAATTCAGGGGTAAAAAACTTGCATCTTTCTCAAAAAGACTCATGGCTGTATTAGATAAAAGAGGTGCTTCTACTAAATACTGAGCAAAGAGTCTGTATACTTCAAACCATGTGATGTTTCAGTTATTCTTTTTTAATAAATCTGCAAAAACATAAAAAATTCTGTGTTTTTCTGTCAATATGGGGTAATGATTTTAGCTAATGGCTGCAATATGCAATATGGCTGCAATGGCACAGAGTAAAACATTTAAGATGTTCTGAATACTTTCCATACCCACTGTATATGCACATGCCCTGCAGCCAACTATGTGCCATCACATCTGTGTGGACGGAAACCTCATTCAGGAAATGAGACATTTGCAATGGGTGAAATCCATAGAGGTAAACAGGTTGGCCTGGGCTTCTCTAAAATTAGCTGGACTCTGCAAGGGTAGAGTCACCATTCTCCTAGGAATGTAAGATGCCACAAGAACCTGTCTGCTGCATGGTTAAGCTGGGCAAGGATGTGGACAGTATGCAATTGTATAACATTATAAAATAATAAATGCAGCTAAAGTCTATGCCCTCCGGGTGGTTTAAATAAGTAACCACCAACATACTGTTCATCCAGACCAGTATGCATATTGTTTCCTGCACTGGAGGGGGACCGGCGGACAGCATGAAACAATGCCAACAGTTCCAGGCAATAGCAATGTAGCCATGGTTCAGTCTACGAACCAGCAGCTGCATGCTTGTTGCAAAATGGAAGCATGCAGTGCATCTCAAGGAAAAGTAGAAGAAGAGACTGCAGCTCCTACCATACTTCCAGAATCCTGTGGAGAAGCTGGAGGCATGAGGGAAATTAACCTGTCCTCTGACCTATTCAGAGCCATAGTGAACTGTGTTGTGGTTGTGAACTGGAAGGCAGCCTGTCCCATACTGGCAACACTCAAGAGTTCACACCCAAAGAGAGAACAAAATGCTTTATTTAAAATGCTCTTTTATTGCACTGCAATGTTTTTAAAGCAGGAGTAACTCCACTCATCTCTTGTTGGCATGCCTCAGGGAAACTTGTGTCATCTGACAATAGTGGATGACATGGCGGTGCAGAGAACATGGTCAAGATCTGTGCAGAGGTCACACATGATGACTGGGGAGGGACCGTGATAGCGCAGCTTGGCCAGGGCTTGTACTGATGGTATGTGGCCATGGCAGTGATGGCAGCAGTGTAGGCTATGGTAGTGAGGGATGCAGAAAAGCTTTGTCCAGGAGCTTACCTCTCCAGGTGGTGGCAGCTTGCGGACAGTGAGGGTGGAAGAGCTTGAAGACTGGGAGCACTTCATCCTTCTCCAGGATACAGGGGATATCTAGGAAACCGAGAGTGTTCTACATCTCTCCTTTTATCCTCCACATAGTACCCATCTACTCAGTCAGGATCCTCCAATCACAACAACTGAGGCCACCTAGTAAGACACAGCTATCATATCTTATTTAAGGTTCTAGGTCACAGGCACCCTGTAGGGTGCAAACCAAGACTCTCCTCAAGAAAATGACAGCTCACCCTTCTAAGAAAGTGATGGCCATCCTGATAGATAATGAAGCCTATACATTGTGTGCTCTAGTAGTGGGAGTGCTCACCAAGATGCAACAGTGAGTGTGGGGATAAACTTCTCACAAGAGCAGTGTCTACATGCTAGACTGCCATACATGAAATACAGAAACCTTGACTGTTATCCAACTGGAAACTACTGCATCCAGAAACACACAATCAGTTTGACATGATTAGAAAAGTGTGTTTGCAGACCATGTTGCTCTCTTTGTGAAAACTGCTTTTTATAGTTGCCAAAGAAGCACACAGGGAGAGGAAAAAGATCCCAGCTTGACCACTGTTGCACCATTACACACCCTTGCAAACTGAAGAACATTGGAACTCTGGAAGTCAGGAGCTCAGTAATAGTTAGGATCTTTTCAGAGGTGTGAATGGCTCTGAAGACAAGTCTGAAGTGCTGTCTCACATGTGCTCCTTATAAACTCCTAAATGCGGAGAGAGTGCACTTGTAAGATTGCACTCACAATTCTATAGGCATTTCATTGGCCCTTTAGCATACATTTCAGAGTGATTTGCCCAATCTGCCGTTCTTTCATAACTCAGGCTGACCAACTGAGAGGGAACTAATTTACTACCAAATTCAAAATTTAACACAGTACTCATAAAAAGTATACCAAAACTGAACATAACACTGACACATGCATTGCTGTCTCATTCTTTAAACTGGTGTTTTCAGCTACTGTAGTTATATTTACCTGGGTAATGTTGGAGAATCCAATGATGAATGACACAAGGCAGACAATTAGGATGAAGATTTTTTTTCTCTTCCTTAGGACTGTAGGATATTCATCCATTAAAGCAGTGATGAAGCCTTCCACTGTACAAAACTGTCACAACAACACAAAATTCACAAAAACACAAAAAAAGTCATGCAGTGATTTTGTGGTTTAGAGACTTAAAAAAAAAATCTTATTGGACAACCCCCCCCCCCCCCCAAAAAAAAAAACAACATTTATTTTTTGCAAATTCATTAGTCAGTTATTTTTAAAAATATATGATTTGTGTTCCTGGTATAATAGTATAAACCTTAATATAAATCAGATATTTAAAAAGTTTATAAATATTTTATATTTTCTTACATGATGGATAAAATGGATATTGCTGTTTTTAAAGCTACTAATTTGTATGCGCTGAATTTGTATGTGTGTATAATACCTGACTGTCCAACCCCAGCATCATGAGCATTGAGAAGAAGAGAATAGCCCAGAGTGAAGACATGGGAAGCTGTGTGACAGCTTGAGGATAGGCCAAAAATGCCAAACCAGGACCTGATATTCAACCACCACAAACATCCGAAGTGTCAAAAAATACATTTTTACAGTTTTAAAATTTACAGCAACAAAATCAAATAAAAGGGCACTCATGTGCCATGACTTTTATTATTATTACAAAAATCCCTATTTGAAATTGTAAAAAAAAAAATGTCACAGTTTACAATAAGGTTATATTGTTTAATGTAAGTTAACCTATATGGTAAAATAAACTAAGAATGAAAATACTGTTTGTATTTTTGAGAGTATATATGTATATGTGTACTTTTTTCCTGACAACTTTCAGTTTTAATCAACTACAATTATTTTTAAAATTCTATACTTTTACTCCGAAACTTTTCTCTGCTGCATTATTTAAATTTGCTTGCACTTGTGCAATTGAGTGATCACAACTTCTGCAATTCATTTCATTTTCCAAACAAGCCCATTCATCTAGCAAGTAATTGATAATACTTGATGGTGGCAACTGTTACTCCTGCTACAAACAACAGCAGTGGGGCCCCTAGAACAACCCTGGCCATATTTTTGAGAAATATACAGAAATATTGATGTTTAAAAACTCACCCTCTCATGTCAAGAAATGTATTGAAATAAAGTGCAAATTCAGCAGTCGAGGGTGTCTAAAAGTATTTTACATTTAAAATCTTTTTTTTTTATGTAAAACTTTATTTTTCAAATAAACCTTTATTATTATTATTATTAATTTATTCATTTTTTTTCGGCTTAGTCCCTTTATTAATCTGGGGTCGCCACAGCAGAATGAACTTATCCAGCACGTTTTTAGGCAGCGGATGCCCTTCCAGCATCCATCTCTGGGAAATTTATTATTAATATTATTTTAGATACAATTATTTCAGATACTTTTAGAGGTTTTACTCATGTAAAAATCTAAACAGCGACTTTAACATTGTCAAAGTGATTACATAGTAAGATATTTTTAGTTTTAATTAATTATGGCTTTCAAGTACTTTATGAAACCCTATGCAATTTTAAAAAAATGTGCTTGTCAACTTTATTTACTGTAATGTATCAACAAGAACTAACAATGAACTACTATGTTTTATTAAAATATGAGTAATAATCAATAAAAGTTTTGTTCATTGTTCATGTATGAAACACATTAATTAATGGAACCTTATTGTAAAATGTTCATAACACTTAAAGTTCAGATGTTTAAAAAGTATAGAGTAGTGCAGGAATTATTGTAAAGTCCAGAAAAATAATTTGCCATGTGTTCCCTTATGATTTTAAAATACAACTTTCTAAAGTTTTTTTGATTAATTTTTATTTCAGTAAAAGAGTACAACACCTGCAACAAACATAATACATTACATGATAATAGACCTAATTATCCCAAAACACTAATATAATTTGTTTAAGGATTGTTTTTTTTTCCTAAACCCTCCTTTCTGTGATGTTAATCTGCAGTGATTGTTGTGACTGGTCTACTGCATGCAGTGCGAGTTGAAAATTAAACACCCATCATGGCTTATCAAGACAAAGTTGACGCACAGGCTGCTATGGTACAGAGTGGACCCAGTGCTGAAAACTATTAAATCAATGGAGATAAATACTATCACATTGCTCTATTCTTAACCATAACTACAAACTATGACAACAACATGCCTTCAGTTTTAATTGTACTATTTTGAACATTGACAATGGTGTGCCATCTGCACAAGCTTGTAGGAGTTGCGGTTTTGTTGACATGGCTTAAACCACTGAAATAAAAACAAATACAGTGCCTTCTATGTCTGGTGTACAAGAAAAGCTGATAGTGGCCATCAATGACAGAAGCCACAGGAGTGCAAGATCAGAATCCTGTTTAAATTGGTAAAGGAAGTAGCATGTGTTGTGTTTTCCATACGTTTTGTGTTGTGTACGACACCACAGCCAGTTAACCCTCTGAGGTCTAAAGTATCACCTGCAATACCAGCCTTTACCTACAGCACCCCTATCCCTCCCAACCCCGCTTTTCACTTACTCAACAAGGGAGAACTACACTAAGAAATAAATCAATAAGCTAAAATAACAAAACAAAAAGGAAACATTAAACTGTAGGAAATAAAATGCAAAGAAAAAATAGGTTAACTTACTGAAACAAAAAGGGGGGATAATATAAAACCAATAAACTAAACATTAAAGCTACAATAATAAATAAACAAGACAAGGGACATAAATACTTAAATAAAAAAGGATAAATACTATTAGGAAGACCCGAAAGGCTCAGGAACACATACGGAACAGACTCACGATCAGACAGCACAGACTCAGAGAACCAACAACCACCAACATGTAACAATGAACATGCAAAGACACAAGGGAAGACATGGTGTAACAGAAAAGCCAGGGGAAACAAACTAGGGGCAAGGGTGGAAAGCAAGAATGGGAGGATTCAGGTAGCCTAAGCTCAGAAGGGCTGGAACAAGGACGTAAAAACTAGGATGGTTTAGGGGTGACAGATCGGGTAAACTGGAAGGTCTAGACAACATAAAGGGGGGAACAACGAGTTATCTAGGGAAAGAGATGATAGATGGAGACTTGAACCAAGGCTTGAAGTATGGAACACATCTAGGGGGGCCCTCCGGGGCTGCAGGAACTGACTCAGGGTTTGAATATGAGGAGCCCTCCAGGGCTGCTGGAACTGACTCTGGGGAAGAAGTTGAGACTAGACTGTGCTCAGGTACAGGAGTGGAGACAAGACTGTGATCAGAGGCAGCAGAAACAGATTTATTGACCAGAGTGGAAACTAGACTATGTTCAGGGGTAACAAGCACTGGTTTAAGGACTGGAACAGGCACCGGACAGAGTTCATGAGAAATAACTTGTGGACTGAAACTATCTCTGGAAAACAATCAGGGGTTAAAGTCGGCACTGCACTGTGTTCAGGAGTTGAAGTTTTGATTTGAAGATTGGAGCCCTCTCCTGATTCTCGATAGGGGCTGAAGTCAACCTTGAGAAGTCTCTCGTAGGGGCATGAGCAGACTCTTGGGCTTAAGTCTTCATCTCACAGTGCTTGGGGACTGGGGAATTTTCTGAATACACTCAGTGGATAATGTGGCAGTGGCACTATCAGTGGCACTATGCTGTGCTCAAGAGCTACTCTCTCTAGAGTAGGAGCAGGCCCTGTAGGTACTCTACAAGCAGCCTCTGGGGGAACCCTTTCTGGATTGGATACAGGAAATTCACTCTTAATAGCATTGGTGAGGAGTGCCAGGAACTCATCAACAGACTTGGCAAGACTGGCATATAACTGCTGCAAAGTCAAAGGACTGCTCGGGACTGACCTCATCAGCTGTGATAGGGAGAACAGGGTACTCTGTGCTTCCCTCTGTGGCCAGTGGCCATACCGGGCAGACTAAGAGCCCCAGGCATGGCTTGCATGACCAGAACACTGTGAGCAGACTGCTTAAAAACAGATTCTGGGAAGTCAGATACAGCAGGTTACTCAGAGATGGCCTCTGTGGACGAAATATGACTGTTAATCTTAACATAACAGATATCAGTGGACACAACAAGAACATATTATAAGGAAGGGTTGATAACACTTGGATCAGTGGGGACACAAAGACTACGGAGTTGAGAAGCAGCTGACTATGGGGCATGCTTCCTTTTCCTTCACTTAAGATGGGTGGAAACTGCACACTTGGCCTCTGTAGTATCGGCAGCAAACTTGGAGGATTTAGGTGAAGTGGCCAGAAACACATCAACTCAGAGACAGGAACAATCACAGTAAGCTGTAACGTAGGATCAGGGTTAATAAACTGAAAAGCAGTGATAGATTTAACAGTCTTGAGGGTAATAATACAGACATTCATATGTTTCAGATTTGAGTGTGGTGGACTTGACTGGCTTAGGGGAAACTTTCCTAAATAGAGCTTTCACAGAGATGATGTGGTCACACAGCGATGCAGCTAGCTGAACCACCGGCTCTCTGAAAGCCCATGGCTTCAATGTGGGAAAGGAAACATAGTCTTGGACTTAACTAGACTGGGAAGGGAGGGTGGGTTGGTAGCAGGTAGCAGGGTAAGTAGCTTACCAGGGTTCAAGGCATTTCCCACCACTGCTGTCACAATGCTGCCAGTCTCTCCAGAGCAATGGAAAATAGAGCAGTGAGGCTGCTGGGTCCAGGTTTTGGCCTGTCACAGGATAAGGAAGGATGACCCAAATGCAGAATGAGTGCAGGGGGTATTCATTGACAAAGTGATATGAAATAGGGGTTAATTAGGGAACAGTTAAATAGGTGATGCATGGGTTAGTGCTGGTGAGTCCTGGAAGGAGCAAACAGATGAAAGGGGAAGTGCTAGAGTGCCTTGGAAGGAGCAGTCAAAAGTGCTGGGAGGCTAGCAGACAGAGCAGAGAAGGTCAGGCCAGGTAGGATGAGGTCAAGGCCTTGAAATGGGCCATGTATACCAGTGATACTGAGTGTAGTTGTCTCCCCAGTGGCAGCCTGATAGAGGACACCAGCAGCCAAGGACTCACAGTGGCCAGGGCTAGACTGAGGCAATAGACAAGCACAAAAAACACAAAAACTGACAGGGGCATCTAAACTAAGAAATAAAACAACAAAATAAAATAAAACCAAAAGTAAATATTAAACTGTAGGAAATAAAATGCAAAGAGAAGATAAGTTAACTTGCTGAAATATAAAGGTAGGAAGTGAGGCTACTGAGACTAACAAGAAGTACAGTAGATGAGCTAAACAAGAGGATGTGGCAGCTGAAAACGAGGGAGAAACAGAGAAGCACATGGCAGACACAAGCATAGGTTGAGCCATGTGCTCAGACACAAAATAAATATAGACAAATACAATGTAAACAGAAAGAGCTTTGAGGGTTTCAGTTTTATTGTCCAACCCCTGTATATCCCCAACCCCAAATCAAAAAAAAATTTGGCACAGTATTGAAAATTATAATAATTTAAAAAACATTAAACTAAAATTAAAATTTAGTGATGTCAAAATTAATTTTGACATGTATTTCATTGCACACAATACACCTACTATTATTTAATGTGTTCTTCATTATTTGTATTTTTTTTTTTAATATATACATATTCCAATTTTGGTTCTTGCAACATTAAGTTGGAACAGTAACAGACCACAGTACACACTTCCACTGTGGGATGGTCCATCCCAAATGCGTGCAAGCCCATAGAAGTCTACAATGCTCCTGAACACTGTTAACATAGGGCTTCCTTTTGGATCAGAGCAATTTTAACTGCCATTTGTGGATGTTTTGTGGTATTTGGCTAAGTTTGCCAAAGTAGTCCTGATCCTATGTGGTGATATTGCTTATAGATGAATGAGGATTCTTGATGCAGTGCCGCCTTAGTATCTAGGGATCGGAGATTAGGGTTGTTCAGCTTCACGCACTGAAATTCCCCCAGATTCCTTGACTTGTATGTAACAAATATGGCTGACCAGACACATAATTATTTTGCTTTATTCAACAACTGAGCCAACTTTTGCCCAGGGAAGACTCGAAACCTGATTCCAAGGTATTTATGACCCAAAAGGAATGTGCCATGCAGCACTGAACAAAGAACGGTTCAGGACTTAAGTTCCTTGCTTAAGACTGGTATTTTAATGTAAACTTTACTCTCTTTATGTGTAATCATGTGTTTTGTAACATTTTCCTTGCTTCTGTATTAAGAGTATTTTTAATAATTCTGTATACAAAGTTAAACTCGACCAAAGCCAAACAAACTCATAAACGGTTCAAGTTTAGACTTGTCATAAAGCTTACTTGCTGTACTAATTAATCGTTGACATTTTATGTTAATACGAGTACAACATGTTAACATTTTAAGAAACTTTAACATTTCTGTCCCGACTTGCATAAAATTTGCCTATGCAAATTCTTCTGCCTCGGACAATGACCCATAAACCCATGATGCAGAGAAGTTAGTTTCTAATTGGTCAACTTTCCATGGAGGGTGGATCCGAACCCGCCCTATATAAGCTTGGGACCAAAGCTACGCCTCTCTCTCTGCTCTGAACTTTTTTTCAAGCTTCCTGCAAGGTTTTCAAGCTCTTCAACCTCTTCAAACTCTCTGCAACTTCTTCAGAAAGAACTCTTTTCTCAACTCCTTTCCCTGAAACCTCTTCATCTACAAGAACGAGACCTAAGCAGAGAAATCTCCAAGAAAGCAGGCGGAGACCCAGACGGAAAGGGTTAATTGCACAGCTCGGACATTTCACATCCCCGATACCTTCTTTTTGTTATTTTTCTATCGAGAGTGAATTTAATTATGTTTGGTTCGCTTGGTTTGCTCTTACAAACTTCGAGGTTCTCCCATCATTACATCCTCTCAAACTCTTACTTTACCTTCTTTACTCTCCTTGTGTGAATTTGTCTTTGTTTTAGCTGTTAGTTTCTGTTAGATTAGTCAATAAAGTTTAATTTTGTATAAAGAAAGGTGCCTGTGTATATTCATGAATCTAATGTCTTAAACTTTGATCTTGTTACCCATCTCAAACTTAATGGGTTTTATTTTAATAGCGTCACTGAACGATTAATTTGTTCGGATCTAAAGAGTCGATTCATTTGAAGCACCGTTCAACTGAATCTTCCTCCCGTTAAGCTAGTCTGATATGTATAATGGTCTAGAAGATACGCGAGCACTGTAATCTAAATCATAACTCGCAACATTATAACGGTAGAAAAGGCACAGGAAGAATAACCTTGAGCTAATTTATTACAGTAATAATGGTATAGATATGCGAGCACTCTAATCTACATTATAATTTGTTACAGATTAATAATGTAGATATGCGTGCAAAGTTAATGTACATTATAATTAATTTGCTACATTGTTTATTGGTGGAGAATAAACGAAGCATTAAATATTATATGTATTATATGTTATGTACTGTTAAAGGTGAAAAATCTCAATGGCTTCCTATCTTTCTTTGAAGAACATTATTTTTAAACATTTAAATAATTCTCTCACATATTTGTTGGCAAACCGATAATTACATAATAATAATCACCTGCTGACATTACCTGTTTCAAATCACATCAGTATTTAACCAATCAATCAGATTACTATCCCCAAACTGCCCGTTTCAACTTTTTGGAAATGTGTTGCAGGTCTGAATGACAGGAAAGGATTTATATTTACAAATTAAGTGACGTTGACCTGACAAAACATTAAATATTTTGTATTCATATTGTCTGCAATGATACACAAGTCAAAGTAATTTTGAAAATCACTACTTTTTTAATTTGTCTGTTCCATACTGTCCCAACTTTTTACACCTTTTTTTACAGGTGCTGGTCATAAAATTAGAATATCTTCAAAAAGTTGATTTATTTTTACTAATTCCATTCGAGAAGTGAAATTTGTATAATGTATACATTCATTTCACGCAGAGCAATATATTTCAAGTGTTTATTTCTTTTCATTTTGATTATTTTGATGACTTTTTAAGGATGAGTATATTTGTACATATACTGCTGTATGTACGAACAGCAATTTAATGCTAGTCGTGTTCATTTCTTACAGCTCATACCTTTTTAATGGTTTATTTTGATTGTCTGCAATATTTCTTTCTGGATGTTACAGAATCCAGACAGCCTATAACAAGTGATACACAGCACCACGGCAGATGTGTGTGCTCTCTCTTATTCACATATACACACAGCACCATGGCAGATGCATGTGCTCTTTATCTTTTTGAAACGCTTTATTGTTATACTGCTTGAACGCTATATTGTTATACGCTTTCATTCAAATTACACCAGAGTTACTGACCGCTACCGCCTTTTATTCAAAACTTTATGCAGACCTCTAACATGGGCTCCCTTTGGCTCACTGAAGACCAGACAAGCTGCAGCATTCTAGATCCTCTGTAGAGGCATGACAGTGCAGGATGAGAGACCAGCAAGAAGAGAATTGCAGTAGTCTAGCCTTGAAATGACAAGAGCTTGGGCTAAAAGTTGTGCAACATGATCTGTTAAAAAGAGTCAAATTTATTGGTTGTTGAAGAGTGCAAACCTGCAAAATCAAGAGGTGTTAGCAATGTGTCCTTGAAGGACAACTGATCATCCATGATTACACCAAGATTCCTTACCGAACTACATGGGGAAATGGTGGATGATCCCAGCTGGATTGACAACGAGGACAAGAAGTTCAGTTTTTGCCAGGTTAAGCAGTAGGTGGTGGTTTTTCATCCAAGCCGTGATATCCTCAAGGCTGTGTGAGATTCTTGCAGCTACCATGAGGTCATCTGTATTAAATGAAAGATAGAGCTGTGTGTCATCAGCACAGCAATGATAAGAGAAACCTCATGATTTGATGATGGTTCCCAGTGATGTGATGTAAACAGAACATAGTAGGGGATATGGAACAGATCCCTGTGGCACACCAGTGGCCAGCTGATGAGGTTTTGATACCTCTCATTTCAAAGTAACTCTCTGCTTTGTGCTCAATGATCTGCTTGTGAAGTAAGACTGCAACCAGCAGAGTGGGGTTCCAGTGATGTTCATTGAGAAGAGGTTGGACAGTAGAATATGGTGATTCATTGCATCAAAAGCAGCAGACAGGTCGAGTTAAAGTAGAATAAATGATGTACAACCTGCTTTGGCAATCCACAGGGCTTCAGTGACTTAAAGACTTTAAAAATGTCCACATTTGAATTGGTTTGCATACATCAGGTTATTGTGAGATAAAATGTGAATATCTAGTTGAAAACAACGCTTTCTAGTGTTTTGCCAATGAAATGAAGGAGAGAGACTGGTCTGCAATCTTCAACCAGTGAGGTGTTGAGTGATGGTTTTTTGAGCAGTGGGGTTACACAGGCCTGCTTAAATGTAGTTGCAGTGCCAGTGTGAAGTGAAGTGTTAATGATGTGTGTTAGAGTCGGCACAAGGATTGGAGATTTGTTCTGCATATGGGCGTAATGGAGAATTTTAGATCTCTATCCTCCATAAGGAGTGAGAAGGATAAGAACGAATTCTCAGCAGAGGGTGTTATTTGATGGAGGAATGGGATGTGTTGGAAAACAGATTTGAATGCTGATGAGTGTTTTTTTTTTTTTTTTTTTTTTGTAAAAAATGAGACACAGTGGATAGCAATGCAGCAGGTCTCTTGCCATGTCTATTTCAACCATTAACCCTACTGGTAATCTGTATGATTTTAAACATAGGAGTACACAGCAGCACAAATATAGGGGATGTGTATGAATGGTAACAAACTCAACTGATAAAAGACAAAGTCTGCCATTTTTCAATTTTTGTACAGCTCTCTCCACAAAAATGTTTGCTACCCACAAACAGCTTTACTGTATCAGTAGCCCGGACAGCATTGCGGGGAAAGCTATGCAACAAACCCAGCAGATCATGGAAACAAACACATACGACCCTCCATGAGCAGCTAAATACTGTGTGCCGTGCATAGTCTGGTAGCTCTGTCATCGGAAAGCACATGCTCTCATGAATAATTAAGAAGCAGGGTCTTCTCATAGGATAAAAAAACTCAGCTATAAATAATATATGACAGGCAGTCAAGCACTACTTCACTTATTTTGATCCTGCCCCAAAAATGATTTTAAACCCGGAAGATGAAATTAGCTTACAAAAGCTCAAAATTATCCAGGTTTATCCATAATTAAAGCCAACAAGTGCTAATGTTGTCCTAGGGTGCTTTCACATCTGTGGTTCATTTCATTTGGTCCCGACCAAGGGCAACAGCATTTGTAGCATTTTCAGCCACTTTTGGTTCCTTTTCACACTACACTGATTGCTTTGGTCCAAACCCGCTGAAAAGAAATGTGTGACAAAATCCATGTCACTCATTGGCCAGATGTTATTGAACGTACAGTCAGAATTAACAGGCAGGAAAATACCAATGAAACTAATTAACAATAGAGCATAATTAATCAACCTGGCAGACACAAAATGTTGCTTTTTACTATGGGACAACTGCACAGGCTGATTGTATACCTGGTCATAGTGTATTATATAGTTTTTATACATTACTTTATACAAACTATACATTATGAGAATAAAGCAGCTGTGGCTGGAAAACAATGTTTTATTGCACTGCAAATGGCAAAGGTGCATCACAAATTACTTCAGGAGGAGGAACTTATTTTAACTAAACTGCGACATGGTCATCTTCTGGAAATAATACCAACAATGCATCCGGTAATGTTTTTTTCTTTCACCAACATTTTTTTTTAACTGTTGGTAAAGTGCTGTTAACAAATATTTTTTCCTGCACATCCAACAATGCACAGCACATCAGATTACGGCAACTGGATTGTTACAAAAAGGGAAAGTTCGGTTTGCGGCCTATTCTAGTTTGGATCATGTTCTCAACACAAACAAACCGCTCCAGGGTTTGTTTGAAAGCATACCACCTCTTCTCGTGCAATTGCTGCATTTACACCTGCCTAAATGAACCGCACCAAGAGGGAAAACGATTTCTAGTGCAATTTAACCAAACTAAATATGGCGGGTGTAAAAAACTGATTAAGTCTTGATTAATGCTCAAAAAGTCTTGATTCTGATAAAGTCTTGATTAATGCTCAAAACACACAAATCTGTTAAAATCTTTAAAAAAGAACTTAAAGGTTTCTTGAACCTTTTACAAATAATTCATCCCGACAATTAAATTAAAATCCAAAAACTGTTTCACTTAGGAAATACTGCTTTCAGACTGGAAGACCCCTTACACTTATGAATTTATACCAATGACTAGAAATATGTAACTGTAAAACTTTCAATGCAAAATACTTTTTCCCCAAGAAAGAAATTAACACTTTATGACTAATAATCTGAGGCAGCACAGTGGCTCAGTGGTTAGCACTGTCGCCCCACAGCAAGAAGGTCACTTGTTCAAGTCCTGGGTCGATCAGGTGACATTTCTGTGTGGCGTTTGCATGTTCTCTCCTTGTTCACATGGGTTTCCTCTCTGTGCTCTGGTTTCCCCCACAGTCCAAAGACATGCACTGTAAGTGAATTGGATGAACTAAATTGGCCATAGTGTATGAGTGGAGTGTCAATGTGACAGTGTTTTGGTGTTTCCCAGTACTGGGCTGCGGCTGGTAGGGCATCCACTGCACAAAACATATGCTGGACAAGTTGGAGGTTTATTTTGATGGCCCCTGACAAATCAGGGACTAAGCTGAATGTCAGGGACTAAGCTGTTTGTTTGTATTAGCCACATGTTCCTTTGTTTGTTCTCCTGATTGTTTCTCTCCACCCCCTCGTTCTCATACTTTTAGTTTATTTGCTTCACCTGTCTTTGCTTATTTTCTCCTCATTAGCTCCCCTATTTATTTTCTTGGTTTGTGCTGTTCTGTGCCAGATTGTTGTTTGCTTCTGACTGTGCAATATCAAATATAGGTAAACTGAATGTTTTTAGTTAACCTTTTTCTGTTTGACTTCGAGGTCCGTTCTTCGTACGTGGATTACTCAATTAGCTGGATTTGGATATTGACGATTTGACACGATCCAGGATCGTTTCGTTCTTCAAAGCTGATCCGAGAGTTGTTGTCATAGCAAAAGTTCTGCTAGGTCAAACCTGATCGGGAGCAGGTTCAGTTCATATAAACAGGATTAGATCGGCTCAGTTCAAGCAAAGATAATAGAGAAAGTATGTTCTGAATTCTGATATTTTCTTACAGTAGTGGTTGTATACACTTGGGAATATGGTACATATTTTTTATTTATATATATATATATATATATATATATATATATATATATATATATATTTATATTTATATTTATTTATATATATATAGTTATAGTCATTAATAAAATAAAGTTATACATATTAATAAAACTTATGCAATCTGCACCCTCGAAATGAAAGTTCAAAGACTGCCACCTAGTGGTGCAAAGAGAAAACTTATTGATATGAACGCTTTAGATCGCTTTAGTACAAATTGTGTATGATAGAAATGCAGAATATGTGACTTTTTTTTTAAAAGCAATAATACATTTATGCAGTCATAAACATGTTTTGACAGTTAATAGTGATTTGATGCTTCACAAAAGTTGCAGACGCCTTTACCAATATCAAAATGCTTTTGTAAACAACCAGTTATTCTTTACACAGATTAAAAAACGGCTACTATAATATAGACAATATTTTCTAAATGTAGAACTAAATACACTGATTTGCATTTATATACATGATGAATACTCTTGACACATGAAAGTGTAAAGCCTGCAGCTCACAACAAATGTGGAAGGTTTTGCGTGTCATATTTAACAAGCCGTTTACTGCTAATTTGATGTAATTTTGCTCGCATGGATAATTGAATATTAATCAGATGATGTCATTACGCTGCTGTGCCGTCAGCCAATCGCTGCATAGCTAATCATGATTTCGAGGATCGATAGATCTGTCCTTCACAACACACGCAGCGATATCAGATCAGTTTATCCAGACATTCTAATAAAGAACCAAATTAGCGAGAGATCAGTTATCATGATGAAAAGATCCAGGATCTGCCAAATCATCTTAGATCATTTAAGCGAGGTACGAAGAACGGACCCCAGGACTCTCTCCCTACCTTCCCAGCCTTTCTTTGTAGTACCTGGCTTGCCTGAAGTCTTTGCTCTTGTGCTGCCTGAATTTAGGATGTCTTGGACACTGGCCTGGTTCTGACAATTACACCTGCCTCTGTTTCTACTGGCCAGTCTTTTTTTTTTTTTTCCCTGGTTAATTCCGGTCATTCTCTCCCCCTCAACTACTCCAATAAAGTCTGCAAGTTTTTTTTCTTTTGCCATATATTTCTTTTTTTTTTTTTTGACTAATAGTTTCTTGTTCTTTCTATTAGATTAAGAAGACTGCTTGCTGAAGAGCATTTTTGTTCCATCTGTCGAGTTTTTGTGTCTTTTTCCCTGAAACTGAGACATTGCCTGTAGACGATTTTTTTTTTCTTTTTCAATTTTGCATTCTTGCTTATGGACTGATCTGTGAGAATTTTCTACAATAAATCATTGTCTTCATCTGCATTTGGGTTTTTTTTTATTTACTGGCCCTGACAGAATGACTGAATGAATGACTAATCTCTGAATGCAAAACTTATTAAAATTGAATGACTGAGTAATCAAATGCAAACCTTTAAATCCAAGACACATAAGAAATAACTTTTTACAATTAGTATCTATAAATGTAAACCTTATCAATGCAAAACCCTATTGCTTGGCCTAGGTGACAGCTGGAATTATTGTCCCAACAAGCAGAATATTAATCCAGGCAAAACAAACACATGCTTACTATAAATGGCACTCACAAGCTAAATGACACCACGCTTCACTGAATGCTGAGGTCACTCCAAGTTTAATAATTATATGTATATTTTGCATATAAATACTTGTACCTATAAACATAAACGTAATACACATAAACACATTGGTTTGATAGTGGCCTGATAAATGACATTAGAATGTATAGTTTTTGACAGATTGCTATTTACTATTTTTTTTAACTTTAACAATCCTAACACAGGTTAAGCTGATTGGTAGTTGTGCTTCTAATTGTGAACATGAAAGTATCAACATGGGAATCCTAAAAAGAACTTCCTAATTACCTAAAAACAAGAATAATTCATAAACATTAATTAGAAGAATCACAGAGGTGTAAAGTCTCTACCTCCACAGTCAGAAATATAGTAAGAAAACGCAAGGCCACAGGAACAGTTCTTGTGAAGGAAAGATGGGCTAAACCAAGAAAAATATCTGTTAGAATGGCTAAAGACAAACCACACACCACCTCCAAAGAGTTCCAGGAACTTTTTGCTGCTAATAATGTAATTGTATATTGTTCTACAGTCCAGTGCACTTTTCACAAAGAACTGCTCAATAAAAGGTGATGCAGAAGAAGGCTTTTCTGCATTCTGAGAAGAGTCATTTGAGGTATGCAAAGGCTAATCTGCGACAATCCTGAATCATTTTGGAAAAATATACTGTGAACAGATGCCACAACCATAGGCGTTTTGCACGATATAAAAGGAACACAGGTTTCCAGGAGAACGATGGTAAGCACTGGAAAACCTTGTCAGTATTGAAAGTTGCATGGATTCCACCCAGTATCAGCAGAATCTAAAGAACAATGCTCAGAAATCAATCAAGACGTTTAAGTTACAGCAAGGTTGGATGTTCCTGCAGGACAATGACTTAAAGCACAGTTCCAGATCTACCAAGAAATTCATGCTTAGACATGACATGATACAATGTTTTAGAATGGCCATCTCAGTCCCCAGACTTGAACATGATCAAAAATCTATGGATTGATTTGAAAAGAGCCGTTCATGCTTGGCACCTATCAAACCTGACTGAACTGAAGAAATTGTGCAAGAAGGAATGGCCCAAAATGCCTTCAAGAATTCAGAGACTTATCCTTGGCTATTGTCACAATCACACAAGAAAGACCATGATGTAAAAATCTTTAAGGGTATTTATTTGTGCATGGCAGCAATAGCTGAGAGATAAAGCAGGTAAGTGGTGTAGCACAGGGAGAGCGATCTCATATACATTTCAAATGGTAAGTTTCAGATCTTCGGTAATACACCAACATAACTTTAGTCACTTCCCTTATGCAGGTGTATTTTCATCCGCAGGAGAAAGAGGACATCCACGGAAAAGCACAGGAAGAGTTAGAGCAGATGAGGAGAACCATCTTACTTTGATTACAGCCGGAGAGTGAATGAATAAGGTGAGTCTTTATCGTGCATGGGTGATTGCAGGTGCATGTGCGGGTGATCAGTAATCAAGTGTTTACATGTGTGGTGGATGGTGGGGGAGAGCGATGAATGGGGCTGCAGGAATGCGCCAAGGGTGTGACAGCTATAAGAATTGTCTACAGGCTGTAATTTTAGCAAAAGGTGGTTGTACAAAAGATTGATGTCATTATTGTGTTGGGGTGTCCAAATGTTTGCACCTGTCTGTTTTTGTTATGACCCAAATTGCATTGCATCTGTTGATTAAATAAATGTTATGTCAGAACTGAAATGTTGCTTTTTCCCTATGGTATAAATTACATCCAAATGAAATTGCTGATTTTAAAGGTCAGCAGGCTATGGCTTGCAATTCTGAAAATTATCAGGGGTGGCCACACTTTTGCATAAGACTAAATTGTATTTATTACATACATTTTAAGTGTTACCTTGTTTAAAACCTTATAGCATCACCAAAAGCAGAATCGAAGATGGTCTCGTTTTAGTTGCTCCACATTCTTATAGAGACTTTTAGCATTATCAGCTGCTGTTTTCAACAAGTTTTCCTTGTTTGCACTTGCAACACACGAGTAGGGCAATTATTTGTTCAGAAATCATAATGAAACAGCTAAAGTCTAAATGCTTGGTGAATTATTTAAACGTGGACTTGTTTTTGACAGACAATGTTTTTTACAGAGCACTTTTAAATGAAATTCCCATCTGGATGTTTTCATTCGCTTAAAGCTGCATGAAAGGCAATTAAAAAAAACACAATAAGGGCTAAATTTATTTTCTGCTCTACAATATATATTAGACCTTGCCATACTAAACATGTTATCTCTGAAACTGTTGGGTATACTTAATAAAGCATTTGATTTAGGGTGTGACGTGTGTGGAGTTTATGCATTAGAAGTGTTCAAATATTGTTAAGTTATGCTTCCCTTATTAATTTTAAGGGAACCCATGGGAAATTATTATTGATGTCATTGCTGCACCCCTGTTAAATTAAACAGCATACAATTTTCAACAGAAAAGATATTAGTTCACCATAACTGTTAAGTACTTTACAATAACATAATTTTAAAGTGTTACAGATACACAATGACCTGAAGCAGCCAGTTCTTCGATGGGTCTCTTTGTGATGTAGGACATAAAGCCCACAATGGAAAATATGACAATCCCAGCAAACATACTGGTGCAGGAATTTATACAGCACACAATGACAGAATCTCTACAGAAGAAACAAAAATGTAAAAATGGGACACAATGTAAACTTTACAAAATTGTGCAGATATTGTACAGAATGTTATACATTTGGACAAAGACTTACCTGTAGACATTATTGTTGAAGGAGTTGTAGCTGCCCAAAGCAATAAGAGAACCTAATCCCAGACCATAAGAGAAGAAGATCTGAGTGGCAGCATCCAACCACACCTGAGAAAAAAAAGCAAAGTGTGAAAACCAGCATTAATGTCAGTTAATAGGAGGATTGGGTGGGGGTGGGAGTTGTTGTAGGGCTGGACGATATGGCAAAAATTTATATCATGATTTATATCATGCTATATTTCTTAATTTTAGTCGATACGATATAATTCTGATATCGATATGGACAATAATAAAAAGACAAGAAAAAACTGCCAAGAATGCACACAATAGATGTCTGTACCTACAAATGTCTGAAAACTGAATTTGCATAGTCTATAATACCTCCAAGCTTTTGATACCTTTTTTTTTATAAAAAACAAAAAAAAATGAATGTTAACTTTTTATTTGTATTTAGTCTTTACAAACAGATATATTCTATATTAGAAATTAATTTATTTATAGACAGTTCATGGGGAAAATATTATCAGTTTTTTTCCTTTTTTTTTTTTTGTATATGCTGAAAATTTTACAATCAAAACAATGCCAAAATTTTACAATTATGACATCCACATTGTAAAAAAAAAAAAAAAAAAAAAAAACAGAAAAAGAATAATAATAAATATAATAATAAAATAAATGAAAAAGAGTATAGGCTACATTAATATTTGCAATAGAAAAGAGTTTGAGTATATTCATAGTTCTGATTGCTTTTCATCTTGAACATCCTTTAAGCGTTCTATCTGCCTATTTATATTTGGGTATATTTACCCAATTAAATTAAAAGGTTTACCATAAAATAGTTCTTATATATTTTATATAGTTTATTTACATAGACTAATATTATATCTAAAAAACTTTCATTATTTAACAGAATTAATACCTCTATTAATCACATTTCATAAGCTTTGCAATAACCTGATTCCTATTAAATATGTTTGTGAATTTTATTTTGTAAGTTTGCTCGTGCTATACCAGCATGCAGCAAGTTTGTATGTTGTGTGTGTGTGTGTGTGTGTGTGTGTGTGTGTGTGTGTGTGTGTGTGTGTGTGTGTGTGTGTGTGTGTGTAAATTTGAATGTTTATGCGAGGACCAAGTAAATGCAAGGATCGAGTTTATATGTATGTGCGTGTGTTAATGTGGGATTATATGCAAGCTTCTTACATGTTTTGAACATAGAGGTTTATATGAGTAATTTATAGGTGTATTTGCATGAGTTGATAAGCGAAGTTTGATTTAAATCCTACATGGCTTCTTTCGGTGTCAGGGAGGTGGATGGTGGGGATGGTGAGGCGACAGAATAATTTAAACTTTTATGTTACCTCATCTTCTAACTCTTATTATGTTCTATCGGGCAGAACAAATTTGATGTGTTCCCGCTGCTAATCGGCACCACTCTCCTGCACATTTTGCAGAGTAATGAAACTACAAGTTTATCAGAACTTAAAAAGCTGAACCACTGCATTAGTCTTTACTCTCTCATAAACTACTTCGTCTGCATTTTTACTTGTGGAAGCTTGTTCCTCCATATCTGTATTCAGGGCACTTGTTTTGTAGCAAAAACTTTCTGTGAAGGAGCAGCTTAACCAACTTAACATCATGCAAGTGACATCACGCTCTTTCTGACGGCTGAGCACTGAAAGTCATTCAGTGAAAATTGATACAATGTATAAGATCTATATATATATATATATATATATATATATATATATATATATATATATATATATATATATATATATATATATATTAGGGATGTAACGGTATTGTAAATACCGTCATACCGCAATATAATTTTTTTCGATATTACCGTAGTCGCATGACTCGGTAAAACTATAGGTCTTCTGAGAAAATTTGCTCAGGCGAATGAAGCGAACGGGAGGTACCGGAAACTACAATTCCCATCAGCCCAGGCTTGGCCATAATCCCTTGCGGTCTGTTGTCGCTACAGATCCAGTAATGCGGAAATGGAGTGTGCTGCTAGAAGCGGGGATCAAAAAGAGCTGGAAAACCCTAAAGCGGGTGTTGTCGCCGCGCGCGTACTGATTAGTGGTGTTGTCGCGTGAGTTCTTATCAGCTGTGTTGTCGCGTGCGTACTGAATAGCGATGTTGTCGCGCGAGTTCTTATCAGCTGTGTTGTCGCGCGAGTTCTTATCAGCTGTGTTGTCGCGCGAGTTCTTATCAGCTGTGTTGTCGCGCGCGTACTATAAAGCGGGATGGAGGGTATGTCGCGTCGCGGGGGCACTTTTGATAATTTTGGAAGGGAACTTTCTATCCAAGACTAAAAAGGGCATGTGCACTGCACAGGTTGAGCACTGTATGTGCACGTGCCAGCAAGTTGGGGAATACAACTAATAATCAGTCATGGGGACTGCAGAAACACAGCACACTGTTCAGATTGATGCAGACATGAGATCTCTATCTCACTCATGGTTTGTCCTCTCAAGTGGGGGAAAGACAATGCACAACGTTACCCACTGCTGTCAACCTGGGCCAAGTCATATCTCTCTTGTCCCAGAAACCTCAGTCCCAAATGAGAGGGTTTTTTTCTGTTGCAGGGGACATTGTAAATACCCAGAGATACCAGCTTTTACCAGATTATATTTATATGATAATTTTCCTTTAAACCCATCTCTATCTAAGTGAGTAAGTGATTAAATGTTGAATGTGATGAGTTTTCAACACTACTAAATTGAAACTTAATTTTTTTACATGGTTTAATATTTTTTTGTTATTAAAATTGAAGTTCCTGTTTCAAAGCTTACATATAGATGACTAATTTGTATGTCATTGACACTTTTGGCACTTTTTTGGAGTATTTTCATAAGTTTTGTTTTTTCCTGTAAATGATTCAATAAATACCGTACCGTGACATTCATACCGAGGTATTACCGTACCGTGAAATTCTGATACCGTTACATCCCTAATATAAATATATAGTGGCGAGTATAATGATGCCACGTCGCCTTGTTCCCGGATTCAACCCAGCTGTCACCTCATCACAGCGGATCAGCCACAGCTGGCGCTCATCAAGAGGCACAGATATAAGCCACCACCAAACATGAGGAAGACGAGCTTCATTTGACCAATGACCCCCTGCGCTAACATCTGTATCTCTTTCTCTCTATTTTCTAGCGGACTCAAGCAGCTGACCGATTCCTTACCAGAACTCTCACTTAACCTCACCTTCTCCCCGGAGCACCAGCCCATCTACACGTTTGAAGAGCACCGTATCCGTCTTATGCACTGTCTTCAGATTGTAAATAAATCACCCTCTGGGGAATTGTTTGCAACACTAACTTTGGAGTGTGTGTTTTCCCTTTATCTCGCCACAACTGGTAGAGAATGCAGGCAATTTAGTGGGAAAATTCAAGAAGAACTCTTACCTTTAAGAAGAAGATAACCTCTGAATTTTCTTAGTTGTGTTACAGACAAGGCATCCGCTCTGTCCCTCCCACACACTCTCTCTTGCTCGTCTGCGATCGCCCGGTGAACCATGTTGATGGAAGAGGTGATATGCCACCTTGCGGAGATCTCCGCTAGGCAACAGAAGATTACTGAGCAACTCACAGCCAGACAAGACCAAATGGAGCAACAGCTCCGCCAGGCGACCGGACGCATACTGCTTCCTGAAGTGAGTGCACATCACCACATTACCAAACTCAGTGACCTGGACGATATAGATGCTTATTTGCATACCTTTGAAGTTATTGCCGAGAGAGAAAACTGGCCGAAGGAGAACTGGGTTGGACTGTTGGCTCCGTTCCTCACAAGGTAAGCTCAACAAGCTTATTTTTCGCTAGAGGCACCTAAAAATAAAGCTTATATAGCGCTAAAGAATGAGATATTAGCCCGAATGGGGCTCTCGGCTATCAGCGCAGTGCAGCAGTTCTCAGTGTGGACCTATGATGAGAAGAAGGTGGTACGCAACCAAGCAGTTCAACTTACTCGTCTCGGCCGAGTGGGGAAGACCCCTCTACGGTCCAGTTTGCTGAAAAGGTGGTGGTGGAAAAATTGTTACGAGCCTTACCTCAACGATTATGCAGCCTCATCAGCATGAGAAATCCTGGAATGGTGGCCACCCTAGTGGAAGCGGTGGAGTTGGCTGAAGCTCATGTAGCCAGGGATGCTGGGGAGAGAGCGGCTCTGCCAACCCGCAGGGTGAATGCACCATGGAGACTGGTGGAGGGTACAGTGCAGCCTGGCAGCAGGCCAGCGGTACCCAGCCAGATGGACGAGCCGATGCCCACAGAGCCGACGATGCACTCGACCCCGGCTTGGATAGCAGGTTGTTTGGTCCGCTGCAACTTCCCTTCTGAAGCATGCGCCTGAAAAGTCTCTCTGGATGGAAAAACACTAACAGCCACGTTAGATGCGGGAAACGCCATTACTGTAGTACATCCTAAAGTGTTAGAACACCGACGTGAAAACAAAGCCCGAATCCCGATCACGTGTGTACACGCAGATACCCGCTATGTACCTGCACAGAGAGTAAACATTGCGGCTAAACCAGGTAGCTGGCCCATGGAAGTCTGGGTGGTTCCTGATCTTCCAGTGCCCTCCTCCTGGGCAGAGACTGGACGGGGTTCGAAGAACTCCTCTCACACCATCATGCTCCATCGGCTCGTCCTAGGAAGAAGACCAAAGCATGGATTCATCGGGACCGCCAGCCAGCATTATTGGTCACCTAGAGCGAAAAAGGGGGTGAGTCTACAGGTTTAGCTAATTTGTACTTTGAGCTTTTCCAACAGATAACCACAGGAGGCGATTTTGGGAGAGCACAATGGGAAGATCAAACTCTCAAACATTGCTGGCCCAAGTTAGAATAATTGACAGTAAAGAATTTTTACCCAGCCCTCACCACCTCCCTCATTTTATATTGCAATATGGTCTGCTGTACTGTGTCGCAGAGAGGCGGGGGGAAAAGAAAACCCTACTGGTTGTTCTGAAGAACAAGAGGGAGACGATACTAGAGCTGGCACATACTCACCCGATGGCAGGACATCTAGGAGCTGGAAACACGATAAAGAGGATCCGAGATCGATTTCACTGGCCCGGTCTGGATGGAGAAGTCAAAAGGTATAGTCAAGCGTGAAACACATGCCAGCAAACATTTCCCCAATGACCACCCCAATGACGGAAGACCACATGGGAAAGCTAGGTTGCTGTCGGAAGTGGTGTTAGTGAGGCCAGCAGGGGGCGCCCAACCTGCGGTCTGTGTGGGTCCTAATGCCCCAGTATAGTGACGGGGATGCTATACTGCTCAGTGAGTGCCGTCTTTCAGATGAGACGTTAAACCGAGCTCCCGTCTCTCTGTGGTCATTAAAAATCCCAGGATGTCCTTCGAAAAGAGTAGGGGTTCAACCCCGGCATCCTGGCCAAATCTGCCCACTGGCCTCTGTCCATCATGGCTTTCTAACCATCCCCATATTCAATTGACTGCATCACTGTCTCCTCTCCATCAATCAGCTGGTGTGTGGTGTGCGGTCTGGCGCAAAATGGCTGCGGTCACGGCATCCAGGTGGATGCTGCATACTGGTAGTGGATGAGGAGATCCCCCCCATTGTGTAAAGCGCTTTGAGTGCCCAGAAAAGCGCTATATAAATGTAAGGAATTATTATTATTATTATTATTATCAGCCCCCAGCCCTCTAATACAGTTACCCATCATTGATGTGCCCTTCACCCGCATCGGTATGGACTTGATAGGACCTTTGCCGAACTCAGCCCGGGGTCACGAGCACATCCTTGTTATCCTAGATTACGCCACCAGATATCCTGAAGCAATTTCTCTAAGAAAAGCCACATCAGCAGCAATCGCAAAGGAGCTGTTTCTACTGTGCAGTCGAGTGGGAATCCCAACGTAGATACTGACCGACCAGGGCACCCCCTTCATGTCCTGGCTGATGGCAGACCTCTGCCACCTATTAAAAGTCAAGCAACTGAATACGTCGGTGTACCATCCGCAAACTGACGGCTTGGTGGAAAGGTTCAATCAAACCCTGAAGCAGATGCTCCACCAGGTGGTGGCAGAGGATGGGCGCGACTGGGGCATCATGATCCCCTACATGTTGTTTGTCATAAGAGAAGTGCCCCAGACGTCCACAGGCTTCACACCGTTTAAACTGTTATTTGGCTATCAACCCCGCGGGCTGTTGGATGTGGCACGTCAAGCCTGGGAGCAGGAACCAGCACCTCAACGGTCAGTGATAGAACACGTACAGGACATGAGGGAACGCATCGACAAGGTCATGACCATCGTCAAAGAACATCTGACCAAAGCCCATTGCGCCCAACAACGATTGTATAACCTGCCAACCCAGAGAATTTCAACCTGGTGATAAAGTTATGATGCTCATACCCACCATGACATCGAAGTTTTTCGCATCATGGAAGGGACCATATATGGTGGTTGAAAGGGTAGGGCCGGTAAATTGAGTCCGTCAGCCGGGACGCAGGCATGAAGAACAGCTGTACCATATAAATCTGATAAAGCGATGGGTAGCAGCTCCTTGCCACCTAGTGGCCTTCACAGACAAAAGTCCTCCAGTCGTCCACATAGGTGAGCAACATTCAGCAACCCAGAAGATGGAACTCCAGGCCCTGGTTGGTCAGTTCAAGGATGTGTTTTGTGAGAAACCTTGTCGAACATCCATCATGACATCATCACTCCACCTGGTACCATCATCCGGCAAAGGCCTTATCAAGTACCAGAAGCTCGCCGGCTGGCTATCAACAAAGAGATCGAAAAAATGCAGAAGTTAAGGATAATCGAACCCTCCTGTAGCCCGTGGTCCAGCCCAGTGGTGATGGTTCCTATACCTGATGGCACCCTCTGGTTCTGCAACGACTTTAGGAAGCTGAAGGAAGTGTTCAAGTTTGACGGGTACCCCATGCCTCAGGTGGACGAGCTGCTGGATAGGCTGGGTGGAGCCCGATTCATCTCGACCATCATCTTCACAAAGGGCTACTGGCAGTTACCACTCAGTCCAGATGCCAAGGATAAAACGGCATTCTCCACACCTGGTGGGCACTGGCAAAACCTGGTTCTTCCCTTCGGGCTCCACGAGGCCCCAGCCACATTCCAAAGAATGATGGACATCCTGCTGCGGCCCCACCAGCCATATGCAGCAGCGTACTTGGACGATCTGATCGTCCACTCCGAGTCATCGGAAGAACATCTATCCCGGTTATGGAGGGTGTTCTTGGAGCTGACCGATCCCTAACCAGAACTCTCACTTAATCTCACTTTCTCCCCGGAGCACCAGTGCACCTACACGTTTGAAGAGCACCGTATCCATCTTATGCATGTCTTCACATTGTAAATAAATCCCCCTCCAGGGAATTGTTTGTAACACTAACTTTGGAGTGTGTGTTTTCCCTATATATATATATATATAATAAAACATACATATGCAAATTGATATTGAATTTCTGGAAATTGGTTTAAAAATCATATCACCGTTATTGAAAAAAAAATATTGCAATATATATTGATATCGAATTATTGTCCAGCCCTAGGTTGTTGTGAACCTACACTAGTCTCAAGGTTTGATTTAGTTAAGATTACCATGCATCACAGTGCATTGAAGATGCTTTCTATACACAAATTTATATTTTACTTTATATTTTACTTTTTTTTACTTTTTTATTTTACACAAGAATTCTTGTATTAAAAATTATAAATATATTTATATTTTTACATTATTTGTAATACAACTTTGTCCTTCAATACAAGCAGTCAGATATATAAACTGTACCATTAATGTTACCTGTTTAAGGAAAGCACTCTTTTTGAATGTATCAAACAAAAGTGAAGAATGCACACACGACAGCATGAGCATTTATAGCAAAATTTAAATATTACTCCTGAGAGAAAGCGGGAGAAAGCAGAGAAAAGGTTTACAGCTTTCAAGATTCTCTAACGTAGAAAAAAACAAAATAAACCCCATTTAAATGCCATATTTGAACAGGAATGCGTCTCTTGTTTACCTGTGATCAGAAGGAACAAAATGCATCTTATTACCCAATATAGACATGACATCAATCCGCAAAATTGTGAGGCGCAGCAGGTGATTAAAACACTAGGGCATATATACAGCACGCAAAACGCTCGTGGCTGTTAGTGAATCATTTAAAAAAGTTGCCTCTCAATGCAAAAAGTGCATTCGATGTGATCGGCCCCTTACCCTGCGCTTATCAGAGGTTGAAAAAGCCGCTCACTGCAACACGGAGGCATGCAATAATAAAATTATATATATATATATATATATATATATATATATATATATATATATATATATATATATATATATATATATATATACAGTTGAGGTCAGAATTATTAGCCCCCCCAGCCCCCCCTGAATTATTAGACTATTTTTTTATTTTTTCCCAAATTTCTTTTTAACGGAGAGAAGATGTTTTCAACACATTTCTAAACATGATAGTTTGTTCTGTAAATTATCGAGAAAAAATATAGCTTAAAGGGGTTAATAATTTTGTCCCTAAAATGGTGTTTAAAAAATTTAAAAATGCTTTTACTGTTGCCAAAATAAAACTAATAAGAATTTCTCAAGAAGAAAAAATATTATCAGACATGCTAAATCTGTCCAACAGCATTTGGAAAATATTTTAAAAAGAAGAAAAAAATGCAAAGGGGGCTAATAATTCTGACTTCAACTGTGTATATATATATATATATATATATATATATATATATATATATATATATATATATATATATATATATATATATATATATAAGATCATGCCACAAAACGAATAATGAAAGTAACCATTTCAAAATGAAATAAGGAAATTAATTTTTAACAATTTAAAAATGTAAGGAGTACAAAGTATACATATTATACAGAAAAATCTACTTAAGTACAATAACGAAGTACCACCCATCTCCGAGCCACACCTTTTGTAAATGAGCCTGTTACAGCTATTAAATGTGGAAAATTAAACTTTTTTGGTGATTGTTGATCTAGGCAGTCCAGAGATTACAATCCTGGTTTTGTGGTTTTGAGTAACAACAGCTTTAGTGTCAACATTTTTAGTATTATGTGTGCCTTTGCAAAATAATTAAAACTGATTGAACACTAGAAACACATAAAATCCCCCTAGTCTAGTGGCCAAATTCTTTCAAAACTGATTTGACCTCTAAGACCATGTGTCATACATGCCCACCTAGTTTTGTTCTGATTGGCCATTGTTAACTTTGTTTATTGGGTCCTTAAATTTTATTTGACTAATGGGTACAATAATGTAATGTCTCCTTGGAAAAAGACACAGCGTTTCAAAACCAAACCGATCAGACTATAGTTTTTTTTTTTTTTTACAATATAGCACCACCATGGGGTCAAAGTTTGCAAGTTTTTTTTTTACTGTGATCTCAAATTGACCTATACATCCATGTACTAACTTTGGTGATGATATCTCATTCCGTTCAAAGGTTAGCTTCAATAAACTTTTGGCTAAAGTTAGCATGAAACTTTTTGTGTACTGTTTTGTGCAGAAATCAAAATTTTACCTTTTTTCAATAATTATTCATATTCAGTGCCCAGAGAATGTTTCTGCACTGGATTGGTTATAATTGGGTGAAAACTCTAGGACTAGTTTCCAAAGTAGGTTTCAGACATAACTTAAATTAGTGGAAAAATGGTGTATCAGAGAATATCTGCACACATACACTTTTGTTGGGACTGACCCAATGATCATAACGATGTAAAATATTTAAGTCTATGTATTTGTAAGTGCTATGGTTTTAAATGTCTGAAATTTGACGATTTGGATGAGTCATGGTATCTGAGTAGGGGTTACCTCTACTGGCCATTTTACCAAGTTGTAAGTTTTTAGGCCTTATGGTTTGGTCTGACCATCCCTCATTACAGCTTAAAAAATATTAATAAAAACAAATACAATAATGTTATAAGTGAAGCTCCGGTCTTCTCCCTTGCACCTTGCGCACCACCAGAGGGAACTATCACCCGATTTCTAGTCAGCACAATTTGAAATCAAATCCCCATTAGCCTTCCTGCCTGGGACTGATTGTGATGGCAAGTTCATCCAATTTGTATTCATGCACATCAGCCTCGGTTTCTGAAAAAATTATTTCATCTGTGATTGTTCTCTACCTGCCCTGAACCTTGCCTGTTTATCAACCTGCTTTTAGATTTTCCTTCTGTTTACTGATTACTGTCATCTGTACAATTAATAAAGCATAGCTTCTGACTTATCACAACAAATAGGCTTTTAGCGCTAAATGGCTTAAACCTCTAAGTATTATTAAAAATGATAAAAAAGTAAACTTTAAGTAATATGTGTTTTACAAATAGTACACTTTATGACAAGTGATCATTTATTTAATTGGTATTTTATTATGCTAATTTTAAAAAAGGCCTTGTACATGTAATAAAGAAAGTACAAGTTTTAAGGTACAAACTAGTTAAAGTTTACTTTCAGAATTTTGAATAATATTTTGTCAGGTATTAAAATAAATCCACATTGTAAAGTACATATTACATTTGTCACGGTTGCAGGTTTGTGCGCTCTTCCGGAGTGTCTGTTTGATCATGTGGGTTTGTTTTGTTTTTGTTGCCCACGCGTATTTGTTTTGGTCACATGTTTTGACGGCACTCAATTAGTTTGATTAGTTCACCAGCTGATGCTCATTATCGTGCCTATATATGTGCGACGTTTTCTGTGTTTCCTTGTCAGTTCGTTACGTGTGCTTATGTGTTTATTTGTCTGTGCTTAGGACCGTGCGGAGTTACCACCAGACCCTGTTTTCCCGTCTGATCCCTGCTCTGATTTCTTCTAGCCCTAGCACCGCACTCTCTTGTTACAAGTTATCTTGACTCTGTCAATAAATATTCTTTCACTTGCACTTGGATCCATCTGGACATTCTTTGTTTGTGACAACATTAACGGCAGTTTTACCACCAACTGCCTGCTTGATCCACTTCCTACATGCTTAGTTAAGACCTGTCTTCCATCATTGTCCACACTGATTACTTACATTATTCACATATCACTGGATTCTGGATCTGTCCCATCTTTACTTAAAACTGCTGTAATCACCCCAGTACTTAAAAAACCTGGAGCTGATTCATCCAATTTGGCCAACTATAGACCAATTTCCAATTTGCCATTTGTCTCAAAAATATTGGAAAAATGTGTTATGTCTCAACTCCATAAATATCTTGCTAATAACAATTTGTTTGAGCTCTTCCAGTCTGGTTTTCGTCCCAACTACAGCACTGAGACTGCTCTTGTCAGGATTACTAATCCTGACAAGACTGATCTACTACTGGCAGCAGACTCTGGTTTACTGTCAATTCTTATTCTCCTGGACCTGAGTGCAGCCTTTGACACGGTTTCGCACAAGGTTCTTTTGTATAGGCTTGTCTCACTAGGGATCTCTGGCACCCCTCTTTTATGGTTTAAGTCATATCTTGCAGATCATACTCAGTTTGTTCAAATTAAAGATTTTAAGTCAAGATCGCAGATTGTCACTAATGGTGTCCCACAGGGTTCTGTACTTGGTTCACTCCTGTTCTACTGCCTCTTGGTCACATTTTCAGAAAATACAACATATAATTTCACTGTTATGCTGACGACACTCAACTCTACCTGTCCACCAAGCCCTCCTGTTCTTTTCCTCCTCCTGCTTTGAGCAGATGTTTAGCTGAAATAAAAATCTGGCTTTCAGCTAACTTTTTAAAATTAAACAGCGACAAAACTGAAGCCCTTCTCATCGGCACTAAAAGTGTTTTGGATAAAGCTGATAATTTCACTATAGACATTGATAACAGTACAATTGTTCCCTCCATGCAGGTAAAGAGTTTGGGTGTCATCTTGGATAGCACACTCTCATTTGAAGGTCACATTAATAATATTACACGTACTGCATATTTCCACCTGCCTAATATCACTCGTCTCCGCCCTTCTCTCACTAATAACACAGCCATTCTTATCCACGCATTAGTTACTTCACGTCTTGACTACTGTAATGCACTTCTTTCTGGACTTCCGTCCAAACTTCTCCATAAACTCCAACTGGTTCAGAACCATGCAGCTCGTTTCATTTCTAGGACCCCATCTCACGAGCACGTCACCCCACTCCTCTATCAGATTCATTGGCTTCCAGTAAAGTATCGAATTGATTTTAAAATATTACTTCCAACTTTTAAGGCACTTCATAATTTCGCTTCTCAATATCTCACTGAACTTCTCCATATCTACACCCCTTCTCGTACCCTTAGATCAGCCAACAACTTCACCCTGGCACCACCTCGCACTCGATTGAGCACAATGGGAGACAGATCTTTTAGCTCTATGGCTCCTAGGCTAAGGAACTCACTTTCAGTACATCTTAGGAGCAGTGATAGTCTTCACAATTTTAAATCACGTATAAAGACCCATCTTTTTAAGCAGGCTTTTAATTAACAATTTTTTTATCATGTTTTTATTATGTTCTTTTGTATTCACTTATGCGTTTTAACTTGTTTGGTCAATGATTGTTTTTAGTATAGTTTAATTTGTTTTGCATGTCTGCTGATGCTTATTATAAGGCGACCTTGGGTGTCTAGAAAGGCGCCATTTACAAATAAAATGAATTATTATTATTATTATTATTATTATTATTTTTAAGATTTAACATTTTTACAGTTTTTAAAATGAAAATGTAAAACATTTAAATAATATTTTTTAAATATTTCATAATAAATTAATTAATTCTTCATTCATTTTCCGTTGACTTAATCCTTTATTTATCAGGGGTCGCAGCGGATGTCCTTCCAGCAATCCAGTACAGGCATGCAATCAGCCGAGGACCACACAATTTAAGGTTACACAATTTTAGCTACATTTTTTTTTATCAGTTTAAATATTTAGCAGTGTAATAGTCACCAAAGTAATATTTAAAAGGTTTATACTTCAATGTCAGATCTACACATCCTCACTAGATGACGCCTCTAACTTGGTTAGTTGTGTCAACAGAATTTTCTCATTATCTAGTAGACTCTTTATTAGGCATAATGAATAATCTACTAATTAGACAATAACTAAAACTGTAAAAATAATAATTTCTTTAACATTCCACCCTAAAAATCATACATTGCTGGGTCCCTGCATTTTAATAGTTTTAATTAATTACAAAATATATTATTTATAAATTGGTAATATCTTAACTTACTAAACTTTCAGGTATTACATTTCAGGTGCTAGGCTGTAGCACTGAATAATTGAAGACATAAGGACAGACGACTTGCAGAGCATAATAACAAATGTGCGTCCTGGCTTTATTTATAATGTACACAGAGCGCATGGTCGTGACATGCAAATGTGAGAGCAAAAACAGTGCACAGCCACATAATTTACTTATACGCATTTCTTTGGACTGTGGGGGAAACCAGAGCACTTGGAGCAAACCCATGTGAACATGGAGAGAACATGCAAGCTTCACACAGAAATGCCTACTGACCCAGCCGGGACTTAAATCATCAAATTTCTTGCTGTGACGCAAAAGTGCTCACTACTGAGCCTCCATGCCGCCTTAATTAATTAATTATAAAAAGATCAAATTTATGTAATAACATTTTATTTGAAAATAAATATTGGTCAGTACACTGGCATCATGTTTTTAACATATTTCAAAAACTAAAATAGAACAATGAAATTACATAATTTTTTTTTTTTTAACAAATACATGTTCTTTATTTCTTCAACAGTGCAATGTCAGTTGCATTAAAAAGATATTTCCAGACTTTTAAAAATACTGTGTGAATGTTCTTAAATAACGTTAATATATTGTCAAATACATAATTTTACAATTTGATATGTATACAATTTTTAAATGTCACTGTTTTAACCTTACCTCAGATTTCAGAAGCTTGTTGAAATTTGGAGTGATATAAAAGAGAACTCCATCTATTGCTCCAGGGAGAGTGACTCCACGAAAAAACAGAATAAACAGCATGAAGTAGGGATATGTGGCAGAGAAATAGACCACCTGAAAAGAACAAAAGATAAACAAAGAAAAAAGTTAATTTAAAATATGCAGAGACAATTAAATTATTTACTTGTTAGTAGAGTGATTTCACTGATTTCTCCTTGTTGATAAAGGTGCTGTATATAAGTTTGACTCTTCTAAACATGAAAATAACATACTATGTTTGCAGATATTTAGGAAACTTGCTTAAGTAAACATACTTGTTTATCTGAAAAACATTGCTGAAATCATTCATTCTGCTTTGAAAATGGAAAGCACAGGAACAAAAACTAGAACAGTTTGTTTTGGTCTCATTAACTCAATTAATTTTTAACTCAATTAATTTTTTTTTAAACTCAATTAACCCAATTAAATTTTAGTACCCCTTGTGTTACCCTTGTGGAAAACTGCATATTTGATTCATTCAGTCAGGGAGGCTCTCAAAGTATGAGTCCAGTATGTGTCTGCAATTGAAAATGCAACCTTTGGTGGACAGGAACAGCCACTGAAATTAGATGTTGATTCAGAGTTCCCCATGAGTTGGTTATATTGATTTTTTTTGCATCAGACACATGACAGAAATTTAAATACAGCCATTCAGTAGCACAGAATGTATATGCACTCACTGCCCTCCATCAAATTGGTAAGGTTTCTAATGTAATTAATACATATTAAACCTCTTTAATATTATAAAAAAGTTGTTGGCTTCCACTGAGTTACAGTCTTTTTAGTAGCATTGCAATAAATATTAAGTAAAATGCCATTTAAACTCACATTATTAGTATTTAACACTAAATAAAGCACACAAGGCATACCTGAGGTGATCATTGTCATATTTTTCTGTTATTCGGCTGCAAGAAATAATTTTCTAAAATATAAATTTCAGGTGTTAGTTAGGACAAATCTCCTTTTAATATGGAAAATATATTTTTTTCTATTACATGCTGTTGCTTTTACTTAGAACACAATTAAAATCACCACTCTGCCACCACAACCCTCCAAATCGGGATGGAGGTTGCATCAATCTTACTATACGTAAGAAACATCTCCATCCCAGGGGGGCAGTTAATTGCTGTAAATGGACTGTTAAATGTCTTTAAGATTAACCACCTAGAGAGCAAATACTTTCCACTGGTTTGTGGATGCAATTGCTTTTGATTATTAATCTTAAGACAAGCTGTACACCTGGGAGTGAGAGTGCACTCTAAAAGAAATGATGCCTCCTCCTGGACGTTAGTGCTCCTCAGACATATGTAGAGCAGTAAGCTGGGCAACACCATTTTGCAAGACATTTACAAAGTTCTGTGGTCTTTGAGTGGAGTTTTTGAGTGCTTGCTGCACTATGCTCCCTAACCCAAAGATGCATGCACATATATTGTGAAAACCATTGTACAATGATGAGCAAAGGTATTCTTTATTTACTTGTGTTACGATTATCATTGTCAGATCATGAGCGAGCACTCCAGCTATCTGTATCTTATCTGCTATTCACATGGACCACAACTACCATCAATACCCACTATAACTTTAAACAATCTGAACTGACAAACTCACACACAGCTGAATGTTATTTGTACTTATTATACTCTCTATATTAACTCCATTTTTCATATGTATCCATTGCTAAGTCTTGTGTAACCCCCATAAAATAATGAATGGGAGTAGATAAAACAGATAAGATAGAAAAAATAGATAAGACAAATAAAATTAGATAAAACAGATAAAATAATAAATAAATATACACCTCATCATCATTATTAAAGTGTTAAAGTGTTGATGCTAAAATAAGTATTAAAATAAAATGTATAAAAAATGTTAAAACATGTATATGTGAGTTATAATTCTCTGATTGGGTGTCAGGCTGTCAGCAGTCTTAAGTCAGCAAATGAGAGCGCTGGATGCTCATCTCCGCCCCCTTGTGGTTGCGGATATTGCAAAAAAATCGGAAGAGACACACAGCGTGACAGAAAGGAAAACCGAGTGATTATAAAGTAAATATAGCGAAAATACATTAGTTAAAACTTTTAAAACCAATATAATGTTAAAAATATAAGTCTATAGCACGAGGATGGCGAGGGATTGAGTAGATATATGCTGATTTGAGCGTGATGGATGCATTTTGACTCGGTGAGTTCATCATTAGCTTACTGCTAAAATAATAGAAACTAGTGATGGTGAAATTAAGCTTTCTGAACCAGTGAAGCGCTCGACTCAATTGTATCGGAAAAAGGTTCGTTACTGGAAGCTTGCTAAATCAGAGCTCGATGATGACCTCTTCTGGTGAAAGTGTGGGAAAGCACTGTGTTGCCATAATGTCAAATGTTCACAACTGACCAACTCATTCATGTAGTAATACAACAACAGCAATATAAACAAATTACTCAATTACTGTAGTTTTTACACAAGATATATTACATTACACAACTGATGATTGTTGTAAAATCCAAGGTATTCAAAAGTTTATCATAATACAATTAGTCCCGCTCCAAGCAGGGATCGACCCAGCAATTCCTGATTGGGAGGCGAGTGCTCTAGGAGGACACTATGTGAACGATGCTTTAGGATCGCATTCACCAGATGGTCTCTGTTAAACACAATACTACGATATGCGGTGGTTTTCTTTAAAGATAGTCATAAAAAATACGCTAATACACTTTAGTATTGTTCAAAACTTTTTTACTAAAAATACTATTGTAGTTTAGTTTAATTACTGCTGTGTGGGACTGGTGCAGTGCTTTGAAACAAATGTATGTAATAGACGCCAATTCTCTCGCTATACACTTTACTATGAGGGTGTTTAAACCTTTGAATCAAAGTTCGAAGCAGTCACGTGGGTAAAGGCAAAAATGAAGCTTTGGACATCACTGATCACGTGATGATGGCAAAACGAATCAAGCTCCGGTACACTGCTTCACTGCGAGATGTATCGTTTTTTTGATACATGCTTCGAAGCCTCGGCGCACAACGTCACATCACTAATAGAAACATATTGAGTGACAACATGTTGAATGTGATAATACTTTATTAGTTTCATGTTTAAGAAGTGATAGGAAGTTGTATCTTTCTGTTTAATGGAAGAATTATCCATTATCACAAGGTTATAAAACTGCATGGTGTTTTATTATTTACTACAGCTCACAGACATCACTGTGGTCACATGTACCTGATAGGAATTAAAAAAAGAATACATTAGAAGAACAGGTAACTGAAATTAATGTTATTTGTTATGACAATATTTTTTGTATATGTTTTGATGCTATTTTATTCTTTATGTATATATTTTTTTATCATATTGTGATACTGAATATTTGCTCTGGTCTGTGAAAACAGGCCAGGTTATTTTTCGTTGCTGGATTTTGGAATTCTTGCAATTCTCGGTTGATGGCGAGCCTCCCAAGTGCAGTTTCAGTGGACCTACAGGAAAGGACTGATTTCTAGGGAAAAAGGACACTTGCTTTTTCTACTATTTCCCTTCACTCAAGTAAGAGGATTTGATCCTTAAGACTGGTTCTCTTTTTTTTTCCAAGAGGACATTTTGTGAGTACCCAAAAGACAGTTGAAAGTAAATAATTCATTTATTTTATTTTGATCTTCCTGGATTTGAAACTTGATATATTTGGAAAAATTTTATTTGGTTACATGTAACAAAACAATTTGGAAATTGTTGATTTATTTGAACTCTCATCTATTTGTTTTAATTGTGAATTTAACCAAATTTACAACGTCATATAAAGGGTGCACCCGGGGTATATTTTTACTTAGTGTTTATATTATTGTTATTTCTTTTGTGTGTGTATATAATACAGAACAACGTTGTGCAACTTACCCTTTCGTCTCTGTGAGTTACTCAGCATCACCACTACCTCCTTTCCCGTTCTTAGTAATCTTCTGATTTTAATTGTTTGGTCCTTTAAGGTTTAATACCCGTTACACTTGTTACTGTTTATGCGCTTTTCTAAGTGTTTACCTGTTGGTCTGTCGGAGCTTGATCCCTAGACTGTGTTTCCAGTTTTTGATCGTTTTCTGCCTGCCCTGACCCTAGCCTGTTATCTGGATTACTCTCTGGATTTTCTTTGTTGTTCTCTGTGCTCCTGTTTACCCTTGCCTGTTCGACAATCCCATTTTATAACAAAGCTGCATTTGGAACTACCTCTATTGTTAGCGTGTCCTGTCATAACAAGTTGCCATGTGTTTTTATTGGAAATATCTGTGTTGATAAACACTCTACAAATCTATATCATCCTTAATGTTGCTGTCACAGTGTAAGTATCTGGCCATATGTGACTAATTGACAAGCTGCATAGTTATGTATATTCAACAGGATGTCTAAAGAGGGCCATCACAATATACTGTAACTTTGTAAAATTGGGAACAATGAAAGGTTGAAAATACAAATGTTGGCATGCATACCTTTCCTGTCCACTCCACCCCTTTCCAGATTGAGAAATAGACAAGAATCCAGGACAATGCCAAAGTTCCAACCAATGGCCATCGCAATTCACCAGGTTCTTCCAAACCATTTGTTAACTGGTGCATGTTCCTCCTGTAAAGATGAATGTGATAGGTAAAGTATATATATATATATATATATATATATATATATATATATATATATATATATAATATATATATATATATATATATATATATATATATATATATATATATATATATATATATATATAACAAACTCCCAGAACAAACTCCCAGAACTCTTTTCACCCCTCAACTTCTGCAACAGCTGACAAAAATTCGGACACACAGACACAGCTGTAGCTCATCTTCACTGATTACATGGACAATATTTACCACACACTTTCATGGACACTTGGCTGAGTCTTGTTTTTCCTATGAATTTGAATATGAGATTCCTATGAACTGTTTTTCCCTGTTTGTTTTGATCCTTGTCTAGTTGAGCATTTTGATTCTTTGCTGTCTAGCCTTTCGCCTGTTTTTGAGCTTTGACAGCACAACTACCATTTATAAACTGCATGTGGATCTGCATGTCTGTTGTCCAGCATCTACTTCATAACAATATATAGCCCTATAAATTATTTCCAACCAGCCAAAGTGGCTGTTATGAGTGTCTGACTAACCCACCACAGCAGAAATCGTCTCGGGTTATGTATGTAACCATAGTTTCCCCAGAGGGAACGAGACACTGCGTCTAACCAGAACGCTAGGAGGAACACCTCTTTTATACGCGTCTTGAAGCACATGTGAAGCAGAGAGTATGGCGGAAGACGCAGTGTCTCGTTCCCTCTCGGGGAACTATGGTTACATACGTAACCCGAGACGTTCCCCATCTAGGGAACTTCTACACTGCGTCTAACCAGAACGATAGGGGAACGCAATACCCACTAGGCCAGACTCACTCTGACCATGAAGAATGCACACTCAAGAAGTGAGACTGAAAAGTCCAGCTGGTCGTGATGCACAGAAGTATGTGGAGTTGACCAGCCTACCACCATACAATGTCAGAGAGGGCAGTGCCCGATAAAGGCTCTGGGAGCCATGAGAAGAACCACTAGAGAAAAAGCTCTAAGGTTAATGATGCCAACAATCTGTTTTTAATGTTATTCAGATAGCATTAGCTAGTCTGCAAGTCTTTCCCCGGTCAGCATACAGTATATATTCAGCAAGAAGCTGTTTAAGGACCAGATAACTATCTGAAACCTCCTGCTAGGCTTAAGTGGGAAGACAGAGATGCGTTTGAGCCCTACTGTTAAAACCCAAGACAATGTCCCATTTGTGCTAAGAGGTCTTAGCCTTACGGCTACTCAGAGGAAGTTTTGAATTGGTCTCTGCCCAGAGACTCAACATCTATGGGAGAAGTTAAGTTGGTACTGCTGCTACGTACACATTGGTGTAAAGGCAGCTAGCCCTACTGACAGACAGTCTCCTGGTAGCTTTTTGGGTTCAGTTGGTGTTTAGTGCACCAAGCTTAGAGAAGTGCCCATTCAAGAGAGTAGAGCTTCCTTTTGAGTGGTGTCCTGGAACTCAGTGTGGTCGCGCAACCTCGGTTGACATTCATACTTTAGGGAATTGGCCCCCTCGGGGGCCACAACCGTCCAGGACTTCTGGGAGCAGAGCAACCAAGGGAAAAACTGTACAGACGACCTCGGCCACGTCCAGTCTGCTTGGTGTTGGATACGAGAGAGACAAATCGTAGCATGAAATGCATGGTCTCCTGCATTTTTCCAGCTCTCACCTCAACAGGAGGTGTGCTCCCATGCCAAAAACCAGAGTTTTTCCACATACTTAAGGCTCGAAGGCAGCACCGTGAGACCTAGATCATGCAGAAAAGATTCTCCCCAGGGGAACAAACTCTGGATTGTGCCACCACTGCTGCAGACAGAAACATGATGGCCCCTTATGGCTGGGAGATATGTATTAGGGCCAGATAACTGGCTAGAACAATGATATTATCTGCAGGCATTAGATGTGCCATAGGAGATGATTTTCTCCCTATTGTCCCACTTTGGAAAGGCCTCTCAAGGTCCCTACCAAACCCATAAGAAAAGAGTCTATCATAAGCATGACGTGATGACAGACAGCTTCTAAGACTGGGTCCTGGGACAGGAACCAGGGCTCTTTTTCACATAATTAAGGCTTGTAGTTAGTGCCGCGAGAACTTGATCATGTGGAAAGGGTTTCCCTCAGGGGTACAAACCCTGGATTGAGCAACCTCTGCAGGGATCTTATGCACATAGGGCTGAACATAATGGTGTTGGCTGCTAATGTCATAAGACTCAACAGTCTATGCAACTGTTAACATGGGGCTCCACAGGAGGATCCAATGTGCCAATGTGCAAAGCAGTTGGGAATTTAGACCCCCTGTTAAGCGGCCAACAATATATTGTCTTTGCGGACAAGGGAATGAAGGCCTCTTATGTCTGGGAGAAAGTGTTTCAAGGCCAGAGAGCTGGCTAGAACACAGATTTCATCTGCAGGCATTAAATGTGCCATAGGAGATGATATTCTCCCTATTGTCCCACTTTGGGTAGACCTCTCAAGGTCACTACCAAACCCATAAGAAAAAGAGTCTATCATAAGCATGACGCGATGACAGACAGCTTCTAAGACTGGGTCCTAAGATAGGAACCAGGGCTCTTTTTCACATACTTAAGGCTCGTAGGCAGCGCCGCGAGAACTTGATAATGTGGAAATGTTTCCCCTCAGGGGAACAAACCCTGGATTGAGCAACCTTTGTAAGGGTCTCATGTACATGGACAGGAACCAGGGTTTTTCCCACAAACTTAAGGCAGCGTGCCGCGAGACCTTGTACATGTGGAAGAATTCCAGTTGAAGGAAAACAAATCCCTCGATTAAAGCCACTACTGCAGGGGTCTCATGATCAGCAGCCCAAATGGAATCGCACTGGATGCTGCTGCTGCCATGGGACCTAACAGTTTCCGAAACTGTTTTACAGTGATGGATTGGCCTTGTTCGACTCTGTGTACGGCTTACTGAATCAAAGTGATTCATGGCAGGGACAGACGTGTTTGCATTAAAGTAGTTCCATGGCACACCTAACAAGTTGGAAGCACACCTTTTGATGTGTTCAGCCGAAACCTCAACCTTCTGATATGGGTGAGAACGACAACTCGATGTCGATCCTCCATATCATAAGACTGAGCTAGAATCAGCCAACTGTCTAAATAATTTGGGATACGAATATCCTGTATACAAAGTGGACGAAGGTTTGAGGTGACAGAGCTACGCCGAATGGAAGAACCCGATACTGGAAACGATTTGCCCCCGAAAGCAAATCTCAAGTACCTCCTGTGTTGGGGGAAGGATTGATATATGGGACACTACTAACTTAGATTTTTAAAATCTAAAATTGAACACAGCCCCCATCCTCTTTCTAGAGTCTGTTCTGGCTTTACCACAGTAGGTGTAACACCGCTGAAGTTCTCAGACTAGCTGGCTTTGTGGAAAGGTCAGATTGTGATTGCCATTTCAAGCCCCATGCTCTTTTCTTTTGAGGGGGAGCTCGAGAGGCAACGCTTTAATTAATTAATTTATTTTCTTGTCGGCTCCGGGGTCGCCACAGCGGAATGAACCACCAACTTATCCAGCAAGTTTTTACGCAGCAGATGCCCTTCCAGCCACAACCCATCTCTGGGAAACATCCACACACACACTCATACACTATGGACAATTTAGCCTACCCAATTCACCTGTCCCACATGTCTGTGGACTGTGGGGGAAACCGGAGCACCCGGAGGAAACCCATGCGAAGGCAGGGAGAACATGCAAACTCCACACAGAAACACCAACTGAGCCGAGGTTCGAACCAGCAACCCAGCGACCTTTTTGCTGTGAGGCGACTGCACTACCTACTGCGCCACTGCCTCACCCCATCCATAAATTGTTTTATTAAATCAGCTTGAAAGGCATCTAACTGACTGCCCAGCCGTCGAAAAAGCCTTACCAACCAAACTAGATGTTATACGTAATGGTTTGGTGGCTAAAGGAGGCACTGCATTCTGAATAACTGGCTGCAGATGGCGTACCAGTTCCTCTTCAACTTAGGGCATTATCTTGCATGCTCTTTCATTCAGCTCTTGCACTGATGAGTAAATTTGTGTTCTAGGAGTTATACATCTAGATCAGGGATGGGCAAACTTGATCCTCAAGGGCCAGTGTCCCTGCAGAGTATTGTTCCAACACTAGTCAAACACACCTGAACAAACTAATCAGTGTCTTCAAAATCACTTGAACTCTATAGGGAGGTCTGTTTGAATAGGGTTAGAGCTAAACTATGCAGGACACTGGCCTTCCAGGATCAAGTTTTCCCACACCTGCATCTGACGTGACCAGGGGAGGATTAGATCTGCCAGAGAGAGACAGAGAAAGGACGGCGTCCGTCTCCATCTCATCTGCCAGATCTACTTGCGAACCCCATGATCTGAGACGCCGCTGTGCCCTCAGCACGAGCAGGACTCGAACCATGAGGAGCGCGAGCCGCGGGGATTTCCTCGAAAAACGCCCAACGGCTTCGGATTATTTTCCAAAGAAAAGCATTACAGTGTGCACAATCAATAATATTCAATAAACATTTTTTTTTTTACTAGGAGCATCACTAACTAAATGTGAAAAGCACTGAAAAATATTTTAAAAAATGGCAATAATTGTCCACATTTTGTGAGGAAATCTTAACATCAGATAAAATTAAATTAAAGGTCACTTACTCCCAGAACTCAGTGACAGCACTGGACAGGTTGGTGGTGTCCAGCAGGCTGTAGTTGGAAAAGCAGCGATCAGTGTTCCAAGGGTTATCACAGGTTTGCCATGGCAATTCCTAAAGAGAATTTTAAAAGGTGATTTGGACCACCTTATTGTTTTAATTATCTACACAAGCATATTTCCTATAATTGGTAAATTATAGCAGAGGTACAGCTGTGGATACTTGGGCATGCACACTAACACAGGGCATAATTTTTGTGTCACTATGCAATAATAGTCTCTATTTTTACATCAATGTTATTGGTAGGTATAGGGTTGAGGTAGGAATAGACATCAATAAAACACAATGTAATAGATAATTTAGGAAATAATTTTAATTATTAATGTTAATTTTTAGCTGGAGCTGCATCCCTTCTATCAATAACCCTATAACTCGTGACATAAAATTAAATAAGTCTTAAGTGACTGAAATCTTTGAAAGTTTGCTGAAGCATTCAAAACATTGATAAAATTAAATAATAAGGTTTAGATAACCCAGTTGCCCCCCCCCCCCTCCCACCCCCAATTAACTTTTGATCCCCCATTGAAGTACAGGGGGGATAATTTTCACTTAAATGTGTCTTAAATAACAATCTATAATAAAAAAATTATGGTTCTTACCATTGTCAATCCATGATCACACCATGATTGTCTCATTATGCAGAAAATATACAGTCTGTGGTCTGAAACTAGACTCTGAACACCAGCAGATCTAGCTACCGACAGAAATGCCTACTGTAAGTGTTCAAAAGACACTTTTCTTGCAAAAAATAAAATATATATATATATATATATATATATATATTTTTTTTTTTTTCATATTAAAACAGCCTAAAAGTAAAGTAAAATTTGACTACAGTTAGGAGCACAACAAAGTTTCTTTTCAAACTTCTCAACAATGGCAAATTTAGTTATTATGAATATCACATCTTTTAAAGTCATATGTAGGGTTCTGAAAATAAAAACGGGTGCTGGAAATCTGTGACAATGTTTGATTATAGTTTATTTTAATATAATGGTAGATTTTAGATAAAGTGCTTGAAAATGGCACTGTTTTGCTTTCATAATAATTTATTCTAAACACTTATCTATTGCAAAAAAAAAAGTGATTTTTTTGTTTGTTTTTACATAAAATGAAACCTCCACTGGAGTTAGTGCATGTGTCTGTTGCGTGATCCGTGTGGGAAGTACAATCACAGGTCATTTTTGTAGGAGAGGAGCTGCGCATTCTGGTCACATAAACAAACATTATGTTCATGCTGATAACTCAAGTGACTTTCCCTGTACTTTATCGACAACAAAACCTTTTTTATACACCTCTTATGTTGTAATGATTTAAATTGTGTTTGAAAAATTAAATATGATTAGCTAACAAAAAAATGGCTAAGAATAAACATATTAATCTGAATTTATCTTTTTTTTTTAACAAAACCCCTTTGTCTCAAGTTAAAGGTACATCTTGGTACCTAACGTGTACATATTTGCAACTAAAATGTAAACTAAATGTTTTCATAATTTCAATGTTAAGATTATAGTATTAGTGTTAACAACTTTTTTCAACCCTCTTTTTCATCCACTCTCTTCCTCCAATTTTATTGTCATACAAACTAGGGACCAAATAAAGAGTGTAAAGGATGAAACACTCACTGCTTTGAAAGAGCTGAAGAGGTAGTAGAGTGCCCAGGCAATGATAATGATGTAATAAATGTTGAGCCAGAAAGACAGAACCACAGCAGCCAGACCCACACCTAATATAGGAGGAGTTCAAGAGAGAAACAGATTGATGACTGTTGCAAGGTAAACATAGTTGCACAACATGTCTTAGAGCTAGTCCACCAAGGATAATATAAATGTAGCATGTGCACTGGAAATAAAGCAATAAAATGTTTATGTATGTAGTGGAAATAATATATACTTTATCCAATTACATAATTTCTGGGTAAATATAAGTCAATTTAAGTCAAATAGGTATTGTTGGAATAATCTACCAACAATTGTAATAGATTTACCAGAGATGGGTTGCGGCTGGAAGGGCATCGGCTGCGTAAAAACTTGCTGGATAAGTTGGCGGTTCATTCCGCTGTAGCGACCCCGGATTAATAAAGAGACTAAGCCGACAAGAAAATGAATAAATGAATTGCAATAGATGGAGGTTTGTGTACTGTGGTATCAAGTGTAACGCTTTTTGGCCCTTACGATATCCGTATGGGGTGCATGCTCTCAGTAGATCCTTCACCTGCGCTACTCTAAAATAGTTGCATGTCTCCTGTATACTAGTAATACACGGTAAAAGAGTTCTGTTGCATGACCACTTTTCAACAAGCATATGCAAATCATCAGGCATGAACAAAGAGCCATAAAACGTGCTAGAAGGCAAATTTTTATTGGCTAGCTCAGCCCCTGAGTTAACGACTTCAGCAATCCTATTTAAGGAAGGCAGGGCCAGTTGACACCCTCTTACTTTTACTCCTCCTGAACCCTCTCTCCAACTCCTATTCACTCTTCATCCTGTACTGGCTCTTCAATCGTCACCAGCCAAAATGTGACCTAGGCCCTTTGGCCTTACCCAAGCTGAGGCCAGGCTTTGATACTGCGCACATCACTTGTTTTTACACACAAAACAAACTAATTGAATTCAAAGATAAAGAAAACAGTTTGTACTAATCCGTTATTGTAGTAAGATCAATTATATTTCCTGACCAGGAAATTACTTGATCTTTGATTTTATAGACAAATAAATTGTAGGCTCCAATAGACGAACAGTTCAATTTAATATAATTTTAATTTGGCTACCATTAATAATAAAGTCAACCCAACTATTCATAATTAAATTATAACTTGTTATTATTAATTATTAATAATCAGAATTTTATGAGATTAATTTGCTACAGAATGGTTGGTCAGCAATTGCTATTTACTTTAACGCCAGCAAAATTGTTTTAAATTCCTTGCTTATTGAATGAATAATGCGTCCATGAGTGCATGGTTGCACTGCTTTTTGAATATCGCTATGAGAACCTGAAAGTATGTGATTTAGTATTTATTGCATTGAGCTTATAAGGGTATGTCTAATAAGGGTTGCTATCTTTTAGTAAGGAAAACCAAGAGTTGACTGACTGTTGAAGAGTGCTGTGGAGCAACATCCATGATGCCGCTGCTTTGTAGTCTGAAATTCAGAAATTTTAATTTTATTTTGTTTTGCTTTCTTATGCTATGGGATTGGAAGTCCCATTAAATTTGCTGCTAATCACTGCTGTTATTCACTGCTATATTCCAAACTTTGCATTAGATGTATCAGCAATGATGCATGCTCTGTTTTCTGTGAACTTTAATTTGTTTTCCTTTTTTTTGTTCCTTTTTTCTTTTGTTTTTATGTAAGAATATTTGGTTTGCTGTGCAGTTGACTTTATTGTTTTTGTTTATTTGTTTGTTTGCAGTTTATATCCATACTGATTATTGGCCTTAAGAATTTATTTTATTATTTCATTTTTCATTAACCAATTTTTCAGATTATAAAGGATATTTTGAGTTCCTGTTTTTTCTTTCTTTTTTTTTTTGTACATTAGAATTGTGATCTGTGTGGAAATTTGCTGTTGTAGGAGTCAGGGCATCAAGGCAGGCAATTGGTTGTCCCTAATGATTGGACGGGGGGTTATGATGTGAAAATTTAATGGTTAGTTGTACAGTACATACAAATCGAATGTGGTGGAAAGAATGTAGTTTTGTACTATTTCTATTTGTCACAATCACCAGCGCTCTAATTCTGGCAGATCACTGATAAACACACAGTTCGCTAACAGACTACAAATCTGTCATAATAGACTACAAGTTCCAGTCATGCACCGCTCACACACTGTTTATTGTTTTCTGATGCTGGCTGGACCAACCTCTTTACCTGTTTTTGACTTCTTTTTTAGATTGTCCACATTATACTGTTTGCTTCTGTGATCGACCCTTGCCTGCCTGACCATTCCTGTTAATAAAGACTCTGCTATTGGATCCTCACCTCCGTTGTCAGCGTCTCTTCACATCACAGAAGACTCAGCCATACATGAACTCAGCAGAACAGGTCAGCCAGCTCATCCAAGAAGCTAACACCCTCAAGGACTACATTATTTTTTGGACATAGCTAACAATTCAGATCTTCCGGAAATCTTCCTTTTTCATTTCTTTTAAAATAGACAAAATTAACCGTTAAAATCCCCACTCGCAAACTTTGGGCAAAAACACCTCTGAATCCCTCGAATGGCTCACACCAGACACTCCAGAATTACCCAAATGTCCAGGGGCCTCATGTACTAAGACTTGCGTGGAAATCTCACTAAAACATTACGTAGGCACAAATAATAGGCTGTAAATGTGCGTACGCAGAAAAAAAAATTAGATGTATGAAACATTGCGTACGCCGAATCTCACGCATATTCTTTTGTACATCCAAATGAACGTGAAACTGAGCGCAACATGCACAAGTACAAAACCCCTCCCTGCCTCCTCCTCCGTATGAATATGCTAATGACTCTACTTTTGCAAAACCCAACGAAAAAACAATGGCAAAAGCAAGCAAAAAGAAAAACTTTGAACAGAATGTGAATTGGAGGTGCTGCTTTCGGAGGTAGACCGGAGAAAAGCAGTGTTATTTGCAAGTTTGTTCTCCGGAATTAACAACAAAAGAAAAAAATAGAGTGGGAGAGTTTAGCTGATGTGGTTAACACAATTGGGTCTGAACATCGCACTGAGTGAATTAAAAAAGAAATAGTGTGATTTATAGGTGTAAGATGTTGCAGTTCCCATAACAGTCTCAGTGGCGCAGCTCGTAAGATGCATGTCAACATGTTTTGACACGTTCGAGCATGAACTCGGTTCGAATACAGCACACATTCCCACGTTCAGTTCATCGTTAGTAAATCCAAACGTGAGCGATTCTGAGCGTGAAACCTGGCGTACGCAAAGTTTTTGTGCGTACGCAGCGTTGATACATGAGGCCCCAGGGGCGCCACATCCTCCCGAATTCCCTGAATGGCCAGGTGCACCACATCCTCCAAAATTTCTCAAATGTCTAGGTGCATCAGACTCTCGAGTACCACAAAAGGCCGGAGCCGCCGCCTGAGTCCCACGTAAGGTCAAAGCCGCCACTTGAGTTCCACAAATGGCTGCCAGAGCCGTGTGACTTCCCTGACCCGCAAGAGCTGTGTGACTTCCCAAAGCCACCAAAGTTGTGTAATCCTTTAGTGCTTCCTGATCCAAAGCCTTTACGATTCCACCATCATCTCTTTACCCAGGAAACCACAAATAACTAAAGCTAAGCAAAGTCCCTGCCTGCTTAAGGTTCAACCATCTGTACACATGTAACCACAAATCACATTACTAAATGACTACAGACCATTTGCTTTAACATATGTGCTCATGAAGTCATTTGAGAGACTTGTGCTGACCCACCTCAAGGACATTACTGGACCCTTAATAGACCCCTTTCAGTTTGCTTGTAGAGCATACAGGTCCATGGATGATGATACACAGTACTGTGTATGGATGATTTTGAAGGAGATTATGGTTGTGCACCTGTCCAACCTTTAGGACCTTTCCAGAAAAAGCCGCTCAAATGTTGAGGCAGCAAAGTGGTGCAGTGGGTAGCACAATCATCTCACTGCAATAAGGTCATTGGCACAAGCCCTGGGTTGGTCAATTGACGTTTCTGTGTGGAGTTTGCATGTTCTCCCAGTGTTGTTAGGGTTTCCTCCGGATGCTCCGGTTTCCACCAGATGTCCATAGACATGCACTATAGGTGAATTGGGTAAGCTAAATTGTCTGTAGTGAATAAGTGTGTATGGAGGTTTCCCAGTGATGGGTTGCAGCTGGGCATCCGCTTAGGAAAACATAGGCTGAATAAGTTGGTGGTTCATTCCGCTATGGCGACCCCAGATTAATAAAGGGACTAAGCCGAAAAGAAAATGTATGAATTAATGAATCAATCAACCGATCAATCAATCAATCAATCAATCAATCAATCAATCAATCAATCAATCAATCGTTAAAATTTAAATGCCAGTTTTATCCAAAAAAAATATTTATAGCCTACCAAACAATCCTAAAAGTTTTATTTAAAGATTTTTTAAAAAATCTCTTGATTAATCAGTCATTTGCTAAAACATCAAACTGAAGCTATTGGTTTAATGTTATGTACAGTATTTCAGTTTGCTTTTGATGGGGATGTAAAACTTACAGTGAAGCAATAATAATAGATGTCTAAAATAACTTTATGTATTTGTATGTTTCTCACCTTTCATCATGGGTATTAATTTCCATACTCCCAGTCCTCCCACAGATGTGTATTGTCCTAATGCTGTCTCCAACAGAAACAGTGGGATCCCAGCAAACACCAGAGTAGTGAAGTATGGGATCAAAAAAGCTCCTAAAACACAAAGAAAGTCACATTTAAATTTCAGACATAAACTGTAGTTTATGTATAAATGTAAATATATGCATTGGGTGGATATGATTTTGCTAACCCTGTTGAGAAAATCAGAAACCATTCGCAGAAGAAATAATAGTTTCTACTGAATAAAACTTTAAAAATACTACAAATCATAACATAATTTCATGGAGCCTGCTCATTTTTATGATTTCTCTTGTGTTTTTGAACAATCTCCTTCCTTTTTTTAGTAATAGCCAGTAGAAGGCAAAAAAAAAAAAAATGTATTGAGTAAATAATATTTAAAAATACCAGAAAATACCACAATTTAAATGATTAAAAAGTGTATCCTAATTTAGGTTACACCAATAATCAAATTTTTGAGTGTACAAATGTTGATAAAAATTGATAAAAGATTAAAACTTTAAATTAAAGATAACTGATTAATTTTACTTAAATTATTTAGGAGCAATAAATTAAATATTACATATATTTTACATGAAACTGAAAAGTTAGTTGTACTTGATATAAGATTAGAAAAAAGGAACTTTTATTCATTCATTTTCATTTTAGATTAGTCCCTTTATTAATCTGGGGTTGCCATAGCGGAATGAACCGCCAATTTATCCAGCACATTTTTACTCAGCGAATGCCCCTTCAGACGGAACCCATCATTGGGAAATAAAATGTATATTTTTGTTACTTATTTTACTCATGTAAATCGTTACAAGATGTTTATCAAGTAAATCTTTTAGGTCCCTTTTTAGTTTACTTGGTAAAATCATGTTAACCCTCTACATTAAAATCTAAACAAGCTTTGAGATGGTTTTATATTCTAAAACTGCTTACAGAAGAACTGATTTGTGTAAGCTAAACTAAACAAAACAAATATATTCTTGTGAATGGTTATTGGAAGTCAATAGAGGAGAGACTTCAGTGAAAAAAAACTTCAGTGAATCTGTTACATCGCTGGGGGTATTCCAGAAAGCAGGTTATGTGACATACCCATAAGTTTAAGGCCGTACTCACACTAGGTACAGTTGCCTCGAACCGGGCCAAAGCACGCTTTTCCCCCCTCCCGTCTCCCCCAACGATCCGCACTCACACCACAAACGGGCCTTGGCACGCTTACGTCAACGCTGCTGCGCTGTTCAGTGAGAAGCGCTCTCTCACTCAGCAGCACAGTGGAGATTTCTCTAGTTATATAATTTCAGTCGTTTGTTATGCAGTGACATGCAGTAAAATATTTCGCCAAACAGTCCTTAGGGATACGGTGACACGGTCAGATATTTCGCCGAACAGATCCGCCACTTTTGGCGCTCATAAACAATCATAAAGCTCTCATCCTGCAGGAATGAGGAGGTTTGCTGAAGGTGCGCAGCTCTCATGCAGTGAGGAGTTTGCGTTTTAATAAACTACGGCAGTTTGCGTTCACTGAACAGTAAGAATGATTAATGAATCTATATGAAACAGTCCCTTAAAAGTCAAGTCACTCAAATGTGCTTTCAATTTCGGGCTTTGACGCATTTTGCACTCACACACAAGCGTACCGTGCCAAAGCCCAAGTGAACCGCGCTCAGGCACACCTCTTCCAACCGGGCCAGGGCCGGCCAAGTGAACCATGCTTGAGCCCGATTCAGCGCACTCACACTTCTCAAACGATCCGGGAAACGGGCGGGGGGCACGGTACGGATGGCATAGTGTGAGTAGGCCCTAAGAGTAAGTAAATGGATAACCTCAGCTTTTAGTTCCAAAAACTGAGGTAACTTTTGGGGTATGCTAAGTAATGTGGGAATATAAATTGTTATAATCTATATATAACTAAAAAAGTTATATTCTTTGGTTTTTAGGGTGAGACAGCAGTGGCATTGCGAGGGGGGCGGGGGTGGGGCTTTGGGGGCTTAAGCCCCTGATGTATTGTCAAAAGCCCCTGATCTTTTGGAATATGTTGCACTTAAATAAAAATAGGTTGTATAACATTTTTTTTTGTTATCGAAGTCCTTAAAATTAGCACATACATCATGCGGTCCACTTAATGCAGCATTTGTGTCAGGTAATTAAACAGTCACCTGTTTCTACTGGCAGGTGGGAGTGGCTCTGTTGTCACATGGTTTAAAAAAAATTCCGTCACTGCTCTTCATTCATTATTTTGAGGAGCTGATGCTGATGAGGTAATAATACAACTGTTTCGCGAAACTGAATAGTTCTAACTACTGATGAAGCTTAATATTTGTTTTCACAGTATAAAATGTGTGTAGTTTTGGTGAAATAAAATAACTGTAGGTAATCAATAAAATGTGCATCGTATTAATGTAAGAACATGTGAATTAGTCAGAAAAATTTAAATTGTACTTGCTTTCTAGATATGATATAGATATCTAGACATCTTTATCTAGATATGATATAGCCATCTGTTTCTGTAATAGTTAAATCAGTGAGTTCATGTATCTAGCATATTATTTTATAGCTATATTCTACTGTAACATGCAACAGATTATAAATCGACTTTCTTATGAAAACACCCAAGATGGCTGAAAGAACACATACAGTTAAAGTCAGAATTATTAGCGACCCTGAATTAACAGCCCCCCTGTTTATTTTTTTATCACATTTCTAAACATAATAGTTTTAATAACTCATCTCTAATAACTGATTTATTTTATCTTTGCCTAATGACAGTAAGTAATACTTAACTAGAATTTTTTAAAGACACTTCTATACAGCTTAAAGTGACATTTAAAGGTTTTAAAGGCAGGTTAAGGTAATTAAGCAAGTCATTGTATAATGATGGTTTGTTTTGTAGACTATCAGAAAAAATATAGCTTAAACAGGGTAATAATTGTGACCCTTAAATGTTTTTTAAAAAAAAATTAAAATTGCTTTTATTCTATACGAAATAAAACAAATGAGACTTTCTTCAGAAGAAAAAATATTATCAGATGTTATATGATGAAACATTTTTCACATGATGTTTTCACAGATGAAAACAGTTATTGAAGCAGTCTTGTAAATTATCAGTTAAAGCCTTTTTATGTTTATTCAGAGCTTATTTTCGTTTAACTACAGCAATGGATGGATTCCGTAGTCTATATTAGGGATTTCCTGGAATGTTCTGCTACTTTTGTGAGGCAATTTCTGCTCAAGTATGAATGAAACAGGCATTACATGCATTTAAATACAGTGCAAATACAAACAAACTACAAACATATTAATACAAACTACAATGCCCTCATTAACCTATTTTGAGGAAAACTAAATAAAATCGCTCTCTAAAGAAATTTGTAGTAAATATATTTCTAGCATATAAATCTTTATTTTTATTATTTGTACTATTTTGATACAATTGTTATTATATCAAAAATAGTAGCTATTGAATATCAATATTTTATGAGGTATTGAATTTAGAAATTTCTTTGGGGCTAAACCCCTTATCCCTTTTGACTCTATAGCAACGCCCCTGTGTGACAGACCTTAAAATGTCTTGGTTTCCTGAGCCCTGACTGTCTCCAAAGTAATGCAAATTGTCAGTTTTACAGCACAGCTGTGTCTGTGGTCTAACAAATGGTCAACTGGTCGGATGGTTTCTGTTTATAGAACATTATTTGCACACTATTTTCACGCTAAAATGTATGTATGTAAATGTATGTATGTATGTATAGTCTGTATTGCTGCGAATTTCCTAAAAGAGCAACACAGTCATGTAGCACATCTTTTTCAAGACGTCGCTGAAAGTGCGTTTCTAGATGTTCTAGATGTTTCCTCTCCCTGGATGATGGGCACAAGCACTGCATTTCATGTCCGGAGGTCCAGCATGTTGATGAGGTGCTTGCAGGCAATGCATGCCATCACTGCGGTGGAATCTTGCAAAAGGGCCACCCACCCCAGTTGTCTTCTGCTCCGCGTTGGGCACTCGTGTAGATCTGAGGACTACAGTGGGAGTAAATCCACTGCCTCTCGCTCATCCACACGCTCCATCTAAGCTTCGAGTGAGAGAAATGCTCCGTCCTCGGATGGCCGCCCTCTCACCTGATGACACTGAGGCTCAGATGTCCATTGCTGTATTGGAGGACAGGTTGTCATTGTCTGATGAGGATTCGAACCGGCTCCCTCCCTCAGGGGTAGCGAGCGCGACATTGAATCTAGAAGCAGACACGATAACTGAACTTTCCTGGGTTGCTTCAGTTGTGGGCCTGAAGATGGTTTATACGACAGCCCCGAGGCCGAACCGACTAGATGGGTGTATGTAAAGGATGTAAAGAAAGCAAGACCTTCTAAGCCTCCATCCCTTTCTTCCCGAAGTGCACAGTAGGCTCATGCAGTCTTGGAGAGCACCTTTCTCTGCCTGATCTGCATGCACCTCCGCCCTCATCATCCTTGATAATGGAACAGCCAGGCATGAGTCGATTCCCCAGATTGAGAGTGCCATTGCGGGCCTGCGTGGTGCCTCTTCCTGGTGTAGTCAGCCTTGTTTCCTGTCCAAGGCATGTGGATTGTCTGCCTCCTTTGGAGCAGAGCCTACATGTCCACGGGCCAGGCTTCTTCCACCCTGCAAGCTATGGCCACCTACGACGACACCATTGGTGAATTCACCCAGGAATTCACAGCGGTGCAGTCGGATGCGATAGGCAGAGTTATCTATTGGTGGGGATATAAGACCGCTCCCCCTGCCGAACCATCCACATCCACTGCTTCTCACCAAGGGTGCGTTTAATGCACTGGCTACACAGCTGGCCCACATTTCTTCAGTGAGCCTACTTGCACAAATACTGTGCAAAGTCAGGGAGGACAAGAAATAGGTCTGTTTATTGCCCCTCTCTGGTTCAGTTGGACCTGAGTATCAACTCTCCAAGTGATCACCCCTCCCTGGCACATCCCCTGAAAGAACCTTCTTTGGGACAGACATCGTTTGGTATCCTTACCCAGATCTATGCCTCTTGTATGGTCCATAGATAGAGCGCGGAGGACTTAGTTGATCTACCGATTAGGTGTTTAACACCATCACTCAGGCTATACTGACAGTGGTATACTTTATCTAGAAGGACCCCGAACATGCCAGATCAGTGTGATGTTATCCTCCTTCAGTTTACTGAAGCTAAGGCTGTCCCCTTTGCACTGAGAGGATGGCGTTATGATAATCCCCACTCTGAGGATACACTGGGGAAGCATTGCCTCATCATCTAATTACTAGAGGCGCGAGAAGTGTATATTAATTCTATCCTGTTCCCCTTTCATACTGACTTGGAGATCTCTCTGAGGAGAAATCTGCTCGATCACTTGACTCAGTATCTTTAACATTTCTGACCAGTTAGACAGCTCTGCTGGTCGCGTTGGCATCAGTCAAAAGGGTGGGTATCTGGAGGCATATCTGGTCAGCGAAATGTGCCAGTGTTTTGAGCCTGCCCACTCTCCTTTTTTTCCTGAGACCCCCGCCCACCTAGGTGCCCTAGGTTCTAACAGCACTCTTTTTAGACTACATAGTGAAACTGCAAGAGCTGCCCATGGAGGAGGCAGACCTAGTCCCTTTATGTGTCCTGTTTGCGCTTTGTGCATTATACAGACTGTACTCAGAGCTTTTAGATCCTCTGAGCAGCTCTTTAAACAGAGATTGGTACTAGAGCTGTAATTGGGCCATTAAAATCAGGCCCGATAGGGCCCGAGCCTGACAGAATTCGGCCCGAGTCCGACAGGTACATTTTGATTGACAGCTCTATAAAGCCCGAACCCGTTTATAGCCCGACATTATTCGAATGTGCACAGGCACACAGTTCTTTTGCCTTTTTTCAAGATCATTTATATGTGTTTTAACATTATTTATTAGTAACATAGGCTATAGGGCACTTGGAAGTTGGAACAAAGAAATAAAATAAGTCCTCTGTAACATCGTAACGTCTCAGCACTCTAAATAGGCCTAAGTACATACACTCAGCCTTTAAATTGGCCAACACACCAAGTCTTTCTTGACAAATCAAATTAAAATAAATTGTAAATTACGATGGGCTTTTGACAATAACGAAATTAAGATAAACGCTCTGCGAGATTTGTTTAGCCACTTTTCTTCACAATTTGGCAACGGTGAAGCTGAATATTAAAAGAATAGCCTATGCCAAAATTAACTTGTATACTCTGTCTACTTTACGATTTTATGGTTTAATTAACAATTATTTATCATTTTAAAAACTCTTTACTCACCAAGATTAAGCTGTGTTGTTGTGAGGGAACATTATTGAATCCACTGTGAATTTCTTTAGCGCAGTCCTGCACTCAGGATGGTACGTCCATCAGCGCCAAACACCCATTCACTGCTGTTGCTACAGGCCGAGATGCATAGTTCTTATCTGGCTAATATTGCAAATTTTGGGTAGGATTGTTTGTTCATCTTCTACCAGCCAAGAACATCCACTTCATTTTCCATGACAGGGATTTCAATACAGCGAGTGGCCTTGTCATCTTCCCTGTCAGCTTGCTGTACATACATTGCTGTTTGGTGTTTAGCGCTCCACAGAAATACGAGAGTGACCGCCAAAATACCTTCGCGGTTAAAATGACTGTTCTTATTGAACTTTTTTCTCACCGTGGAATTTTTATGGTGATTCGTGAATTTGTCCACTTAAAATGTCTCCAATTATGCCCCATGCATGCACATTAACTCGCGGTTATATTCAGGAGGTTGATATAACTAACCATTATCAGCTGTTTTGGAATCGACATTTTCACAGTAAGCAGATTTTCGATTAATCAATCGAGAGTTCAGGGTTTAGCAGATGGTAAATTAACCCATCTTTCTGGAATACCCCCTGGTGTGTCTGTGTTCTGTGTCATGAAATGTCCCTTATGCTGTGTTCCATGTGCATGTGTTTTTGTCATGTGACTACTTTGTTCTGTTTTGTTGTGTGTTAATGTTCTTTAGTTCCACCTGTTGTCTCATCCCTTTTTGTAATCTGTTCAATCTTGTCCTTTGTATTTATACCCACTCTATTGGTTTAGTTCTTTGTCTGGTATTGTTTTGTCATTTATTTTAATCTCCTTGCCATTCCTGAAGTTGATGGTCCAGTGCCTGTTGTGAATGTTTTTTGTTAATAAATATGTGTTCTTTTGGTAACTCCTGAATTTGTGAAGTGAGCCCCTATGACATAATCTCTGAGGCTACTTCTGTTCAGAAATGTAATGCCGATAATGTTTATTAGCATTAGATCACAAAGTGTCTAAATACTATATTATTTTTTGTTGATATTTCCGTGTTGATCATTTGAGATTGTAAGCAGAGAGGCCTACAAACCTATTGTGTCAAAGATGGTTTCTGCTTGATGAAACTGCAAATCTTCAATAAACTTTTTTTTGATCAAATCCCTGATTTCAGCTCTTCTTCACCTGACATACTGGCCATTTTTGAGTTATACATGTTTGTTCCCAGCATAGGTAATAGTTCTTAATAAATAAATGCTAGTGAGTGGTACAGTGGCTAAGTGGTAATCACTGTCAAAGAACGTCACTGGTTCGAAACCTTGGTGGGCCAGTTGGTATTTCTGTGTGTAGTTTATATATATTCATTTATTCATTCATTTTCTTGTCGGCTTAGTCCCTTTTAATAATCCGGGGTTGCCACAGCGGAATGAACCACTAACTTATCCAGCAAGTTTTTACACAGCAATTGCCCTTCCAGCCACAACCCATCTCTGGGAATCATCCACACACACAATCACACACACACACACACACACACACACACACACACACACACACACACACACACACACACACACACACACACACACACACACATACACTACGGACAATTTAGATTACCCAATTCACCTGTACCACATCCTTGGACTGTGGAGGAAACCCACGCGAAGGCAGGGAGAACATGCAAACTCCACACAGAAATACCAACTGAGCCGAGGTTCGAACCAGCGACCTTCTAGCACTACCTACTGTGCCACTGCCTCGCCATATATATATATATATATATATATATATATATATATATATATATATATATATATATATATATATATATATATACAGTTAAAGTCAGAATTTTTAGCCCCCCTTTAAATTATTTTTCCCATTCAATATTTCATCATAAAACGATATTTAACAGAGTAAGGATTTTTTTTTCACATTGTTTACAATAATATTTTTTCTTTTGGAAAAAGTCTTTTTTGTTTTATTTCAGCTAGAATAAAAGCAGTTTTTAATAAATAAATAAATCAAATCAATCAATCAATCAATCAATCAATCAATCAATCAATCAATCAATCAATAAAAACATATATTCATTCATTTTCTTTTCGGCTTAGTCCCTTTATTAATCCGGGGTCACCACAATGGAATAAACCGCCAACTTATCTAGCACTTTATTTTACGCAGCGGATGCCCTTCCAGCCCCAATCTCTGGGAAACATCCACACACACTCATACACTGTGGACAATTTAGCCAACCCAATTCACCTGTACTGCATGTCTTCGGACTGTGGAGGAAACCGGAGCTTGCGGAGAAAACCCATGTGAATGCAGGGAGAACATGCAAACTCCACACAGAAACACCAACTCATCCAGCCAAGGCTCAAACCAGTGACCATCTTGCTGTGAGGCGACAGCACTACCTACTGCACCACTGGGTTGCCTAAATAAAAACATTTTAGGGTAAATAATATTAGCCCCCATAAGCTATAGATTTTTTCAATTGCCTACAGAACAAACCACTGTTATATAATGACTTGCATAATTAACCTGACTTGCCTAATAAATTGCCCTTTAAAATTGCCCTTTAAAAAAGTGAATACTAGTGTCTTGAAAATATGTAGTAAAATATTACGCACTGTAATATTTTGTAAATATTATGCAAATATAAAAGAAATTAATTATTAGAAATTAGTTATTAAAAATATTATGTTTAGAAATATGTTGAAAAAATATTTTCTTCGTTAAACATAAATTAAGAAAAGATATACAGGGGGGCTAATTAAGAGGGATTAATAATTCTGACCATACTTCTTATGTCTGGGCGATATGGCCTTTTTAAAAACACCTCATTAATCAATTTATATATATATATATATATATATATATATATATATATATATATATATATATATATATATATAAATATATATATATATATATATATATATATATATATATATATATATATATATATATATATATATAGAGTTGAAGTGAGAATTTTCAGACCCCCTAAATTAATAGCCCCTCTGTTTATTTTTTCTCCCAATTTCTGTTCAACGGAGAAAAGACATTTCTACACATGATAGTTTTAATAACTCATTTCTAACAAATGATTACTCTTATCTTTTTTATGATGACAGTACATAATATTTTACTAGATATTTTTCAAGACACTTCTAAACAGCTAAAATGACATTTAAAGGCTTAACTAGTTTAATTAGATTAACTAGGCAACTTAGGGTAATTAGGCAAGTCATTCTATAAGGATGGTTTGTTCTGTAGACTATTGAAACAAAAATAACTCAAAGGGGCTTATAATTTTGTCCTTAAAGCTTTTTTTTTTTTTTTTTTAACTAAAAACTGCTCTTATTATAGCCTCTTATTATAAAACAAATAAGACTTTCTCCAAAAGAAAAAAAAAATTTTCAGACATAATGTGAAAAGTTCCTTACTCTGTTAAACATCATTTGGGAAATATTTTAAAAATATATATACATCTAAAAATTAAACGGGGGCAAATAATTCTGACTTCAACTGTTGTATAGAAATTGTTTGATCCAACTATCAGTCTAACAAATTCACCTGTCTTCTCTTACCTCCACCATTCTTTCCACACAGATATGGGAACCTCCACACATTTCCAAGACCAATAGCATATCCAACGCAGGACAGAAGGAAGTCAAATTTTCCTTTCCAGCTTCCTCTATCTGGTATTTTATTCTCCTTCTCTTCTACAGGAATGCTGTTGTGATCCAGATCCTCAAACGGGATAGCCTGCTTCATGTCTGAGGGTTTAGGAAGTTTAGGTCGCCTGTGGGACTTCTAGGAAAGGGATAAACATTAATTTTTATCATTGAATTAAGACTTAATTACATCATGTTGTGTATATTTGAGGATTTTTTTATTTTTTGGAAAAATATATACTTTTTTCAGTTGGTTATATGTCATTGCAAATACAGATACTAGATTTACTCATATTGCAGTCACAAACAAAAACATTTCCTCAAAGAAGACATTGAGGACAATCCAATGCAAGACCCAGAAGCAGAATGATAGTTAATCATTTATTGACAGTAGTTGCAACTAGACATAAGAATATAGACTGGAAAGTTGTGGGAGAATGCTGGAACCCACCTCAGGAAGCAAGACCAAGACAGATAACTGGTCAAAGATTAATGAAACCAGAGAACCCAAACACTAAGCTTTTTGGGAAATTATTCCAACTAACTTCTTAAGCAACGATGCTGATGCTGAATTGTACACTATGCAGTATAATATATTACTATATATAACCCATTATGTACAAATTACAAAATTCTATTTTGTATTTAAAATACATATTTGAAATACATATATCATAAATTCAGCCCATCCCTGCTTGTGCTGCTGTAGTCTAATATGCCGACGGTGTGGTAAGAACTGTACTTCACTTGTGTTCCAAAGGGGTTTGTTCTTCAACTTCTTTAACAAATATTTAGCCCTTTTTTCAGGGATGTTTTTTGGATACAAGTAATTTTCTAATTAAAAATTTAATTTAAGAGCTTAGGGTAACAAAATTTAATGCAACTGCAAAACTGCAGTATAATGAGGTATAAACACAGTTCAACTACAATGCAATAAAGTTCAAAAGCATCAAAATCTGCAGTACACAGAAGTAACATTAAAAAACTGAGAGGGGCAATTTAGTGATATGTTATATAATGTATTGTACTTAGGTATATAAGTAATAAAAGTGCACTTTAATTTTATTATGTATTGCCGTATTGTAGATGTATTTCTGTAGTTAATTACACTTATGAAAAGTGCCATACAATATATTGTGGGAACTGAAGTGCTAAAACCTCATTTGGAAACCATTGTCCACTGAGCAGGAAAAATTGTAGTTGTATTGCAGAAATACTTCAGTTGTATTGCAAGAGCGGTATGGCAGTTGGAGTAGTACTTCAGCTGTATTGCCGTAGCAACACAGTGGCTGTAGTACTTCAGTACCATTGCAGTAGTTGTACTGCAGCTGTACTGTAGTAGTAATCCAGTTGAATTTCAGTAGTTAATAATAATAATAATAATAATAATAATAATAATGATAATAATAATAATAATATTGGTTAATTTTATTTAAAGGTGCCGTTCTTGACACTCAAGGTCGCTGTACAGCACAGCTAGAACAATCAGTTCAAATAAAAACACAATAAAAGTCAATAGAATACAATACAAATTTTAAAATTGCAGTCAGGTTAAAGAGAATAAGCTTTTCTAAACAGATGTGTTTTGAATTTGGATTTAAATTGTGAAAGAGAGTCTAAATTAGTGAGATCCTGAGGAAGTGAATTCCAAAGCTGAGGAGCAGAGTGGCTGAAGGATCTGCTTTCCATCGTGACAAGGCGGACAGGAGGAACAAGAAAAGTGAGGGGAATTAGATTAGATTAGATTCAACTTTATTGTCATTACACATGTACAAGTACAATGCAACAAAATGCAGTTTAGGTCTAACCAGCAGTGCAATAGCAGCAAGTGCAGGATACAGGAATAAGTGCAGTTATAGAAAACTATGGTGATATTTACAGATGGATGTACTATGAACATTATATACAGGTTGGATAAGCTATGAACAGATTTACAATATATGAATATATGTGCAGGTTGCTATTAATAATCAGTAGTGTGCAGATAGATAAACTGGAAGAAGAAGACCTGAGTGTTCGAGAAGGTGTGGCGATATGAATAAGATCAGTACGGTATGGAGGAGCAAGATTGTGGATGGCTTTAAAAGTGAGAAGTATTTTATAATTAATTCTGAAAGACATGGGAAGCCAGTGAAGCTGTTGTAGAATGGGTGTGATGTGACAGATAGAGGGGAGTTTTGTGATAATACGGGCTGCAGCAATTTGTACCCATTGTAATTTATGAAGAGTTATATTACGGAGGCTAAACAGAAGGGAATTACAGTAGTCTAAATGGGATGTGACTGTCACGGTTGCAGGTTTGTGCGCTTCTCCGGAGTGTATGTTTGATCACGTGGGTTTGTTTTGTTTTGGTTATCCATGTGGATTTGTTAGGCTCACGTGTTATGACGACATTCAGTTGGTCTGATTAGTTCGCCAGCTGAGGCTCATCATGGTGCCTATATCTGGGCAACGCTTTTGTGTGTCTGTGTCAGTTCGTTATTATCACTCATGTTTGTGTGTCTGTGCTCAGGCCCTGCGGAGTTATCTGGATCTGGTTTCCCTGTTCTGTTTCCTGCCCTGCGTTCTGCGTCCTTCTAGCCTGGCACTATTTGTCTTTGTCATCACAATAAACTTGTACACTTGCAATTGGATCTTCTCTGACTCTCTTTGAAACGTTACAGAACGAACTGACCTTTACATGGATCCAGCGAGTGTTTCCCAGATCTCCGAGTTCGTCTCCCACAGCAACGCTCAGATCGATCGTCAGGATGAGGCCCTGGCCACCACGGCTCAGGCGATCCAGGCCCTGGTTGGCAACGTTTCATTGCTCACATCCCAGGTCCAACAACTGGTTACTCGTGCTGCACAGGCTGATACTGCACCTGCCCCCGAGACTGCACCGACCCTGGAAGTGTCACCAGCGCCTGCGGTTCCTGGTCGCTCTGTTGAGCCGCGTCTTCCACCTTCGACCAGCTACTCTGGAGAGCCTCTCTTGTGCCGATCCTTCCTGTCTAAGTGTTCCCTTTACATCTCGCTGCAGCCGTCATTATTTTCCTCCGAACAATCTAAGGTGGCATTTGTCATCACCCTCCTTTCGGGAAAGGCGGCTCAGTGGGGAACAACAGCTTGGGAACAAAAGCTACCATGCTGCTCTACGTTTGACCTGTTCTCAAAAGAACTTAAGAAGGTCTTTGATCGAGCCGCTTCAGGGAGAGAGGCTGCCCTAGTCCTCGCTGAACTCCGCCAGGGGAATCGGAGCGTAGCGGAGTACTCGATTGAGTTCCGAACACTAGCCGCTGAATGCGGCTGGAACGCGGAGGCACAATGGGACATGTTTCTGCACGGATTGTCTGATCGTCTGCAAGATGCGATCTATTCCTTAGATCTTTCTAAGACTCTGGACGAGCTGGTGGATTTGGCCATCCATGTGGACACCAGACTGCTTCGGCGTGAGACTCGCCTGCAGCAGAGCAGATTTTCGGATTCCGTTCCTGACTTTCCGGCATTAACTGCGACACCGGAAGCGGTAAGCGCTGACCCGGAACCCATGCAGCGGGGGAGATCCCGCTTGTCCGTGCAAGAAAAGCGCCGATGGAGAACGGAGGGACTCTGCCTCTACTGCGGAGGGGCGGGTCATCGGGTGGCTTCCTGTCCCGTAAAAGACGACACCCATCAGTAGGTAAGGGGTTACTGATGGGTGAAATAAATTTGGACAAATCCTCTACGGCTGCCACTTTATTGCCCGTCACTGTATCATGGGGTTCCGGAAGTCATGACACCCATGCCCTCGTCGATTCCGGGGCGGAGGGAAATTTCATTGACTCCAGTTTCACTTTCAGTTCTAAACTTCCGGTTATTACACTGTCACAACCCATTGCAGTACGCGCCCTCAGTGGGCTTTCCCTTCCCACTATCACTCACTCCACCAAACCCATAAAACTTATCACGTCTGGAAATCATGTTGAACACATTTCATTTTTTTTAACAGACTGTTCCAACTCACCGGTGGTTTTAGGACATCCATGGTTAATTGTTCATAAACCTCACATTAATTGCGGTCTTAATTCCATATTTTTGTGGAGTGAGAAATGTCATGAGTCTTGTCTTTCGTCTGCTCGTTCTGCTGTTTCTTGTTCTGTGTTTCAGGAGGAGCGCATGGACCTGTCAAACGTGCCCAGTGAGTACCTCGACCTGAAGAGAGTGTTCAGTAAGTCTCGAGCTGCTTCTCTGCCTCCTCATCGTCCCTATGACTGTGCAATAGACTTATTGCCAGGTACGTCTCCGCCTAAAGGCAAGTTATACTCTCTTTCCATTCCTGAGAAGAAGGCCATGGAGAAATATATTTCTGATTCTCTAGCGGCCAAGATCATACGGCCCTCTTCTTCTCCGGCGGGGGCGGGGTTCTTTTTCGTAAAAAAAAAGAAGGATGGGTCTCTTAGACCTTGTATAGACTATCGAGGGCTGAACAGCATCACGGTGAAGAATACGTATCCTTTGCCGCTGATGTCTTGAGCGTTCGAGCGTCTGCAAGGGGCTTCGTTTTTCACGAAATTAGATGTCCGCAACGCATATCATTTGGTTCGCATGAAGCAGGGTCATGAGTGGAAAACCGCGTTTTTGACCCCCAGGGGGCATTTTGAATATTGTGTTCTTCCTTTTGGGCTTTCTAATGCTCCTGCGGTTTTCCAAGCACTCGTAAATGACGTGTTGCGAGACATGATAGATCAGTTTATTTATGTCTACCTGGATGACATTCTGATTTTTTCTCGTTCTCTCCAGGAACATGTGCAGCACGTCAGGCGAGTGCTTCAGCGGCTGCTAGAGAATGGGCTTTTTGTCAAGGCGGAGAAATGCGTGTTCCATGCACAGTCTGTTCCCTTTCTAGGACACATTGTGTCAGTCGAGGGGGTGCGCATGGATCCAGAGAAAGTTCAGGCTGTAGTGAATTGGCCAATCCCCGAGTCTCGTAAGGCCCTGCAGAGATTTCTGGGCTTCGCTAATTTTTACCGGCGTTTTATTCACAATTTCAGCCAGCTCGCCGCCCCTCTGACGTCCTTAACCTCCGCCAAGACGCCCTTCAGGTGGTCGAGTGCAGCACAGGTTGCATTCACTAAACTAAAGAGCCGCTTTGTTTCAGCTCCTATTCTGGTGACACCTGATCCCTCCTGGCAGTTCGTGGTGGAGGTTGACGCGTCAGAGGTGGGCGTGGGCGCGATCCTGTCCTAGCGCACAGCCTCGGATGACAGAATTCATCCGTGCGCGTTTTTCTCTCACCGATTATCTCCCGCTGAACGAAATTACGACATTGGTAATAGGGAGTTGTTGGCTGTCAAACTTGCTTTGGAGGAGTGGTGTCATTGGTTGGAGGGTTCAGGGGTTCCCTTTATCGTTTGGACCGATCATAAGAACCTCGAATACATCAGGTCCGCCAAACGACTTAACTCCAGGCAGGCTCGGTGGGCATTATTTTTCGGACGTTTTGACTTTACTATCTCATATCGACCGGGTTCTAAATACATCAAACCCGACGCGTTATCCCGTCTTTTTGATTCTTCCGAGCGCAATACGCCTCTTGAGCCCATCGTTCCCCAGAGGATTTGTATTTCTGCAGTAACATGGGAGATCGAGAGCAGGGTCCGCACAGCCCTGGATGGGGTAACGCCCCCGGTTGGATGCCCACCCAGTCGTTTGTTTGTGACGGAGGAGATTCGGTCTGACGTCATTCGGTGGGGACATTCCTCCAAAGTGGCTTGTCATCCTGGGGTGAGTCGTACATTATTTTTGGTTAAACAGCGATTTTGGTGGCCAGCTATGGCACGGGACATACGCGAGTTTGTTTTGGCCTGTTCTGTTTGTGCTGTTTCTAAGACTTCTAATCGCCCCCCTGCTGGACTCCTTCAGCCGCTGTCAGTGCCTTCGAGACCCTGGTCGCACATTTCGCTAGATTTCGTCACCGGTCTCCCGCCATCTGGTGGCAATACGGCTGTTTTGACTGTTGTGGACCGGTTCTCGAAGGCTACTCATTTCATTCCTCTGCCTAAATTACCCTCAGCCAGAGAGACAGCGGATGCTGTCATTAATCACATCTTTCGCATTCATGGCCTCCCGACGGACGTGGTTTCTGACAGGGGAACCCAGTTTGTCTCTAAATTTTGGAGAGAATTCTGTCATTTATTGGGAGCGACTGTAAGTCTTTCTTCTGGTTTCCATCCTCAGAGTAACGGACAAATAGAAAGGGCCAATCAAGATCTCGAGCGTATGTTACGTAGTTTGGTTTCCCAAATCCCTCCTCTTGGAGTCAGCAGCTCCCATGGGTGGAGTACGCACACAATTCATTACCAGTGTCGGCTATGGGCCTCTCTCTGTTTCAGTGTAGCTTAGGATACCAGCCACCAGCTTTTCCCAGTCTGGAATCCGAAATCGCGGCCCCCTCTGCCCACGCCTTTGTCCAGAGGTGCCGACGCACTTGGAGCAGAGCCAGACAGACCCTCCTCCAAGTGGGTGCGCGCACCAAGGCTAAAGCCGATCGCCACCGGTCGAAGCCTCCCGTTTACGTCGTCGGTCAAAAAGTGTGGCTTTCAACTAAGAATATTCCCTTGCGTTCTGTATGTAATAAACTTGCACCTAAATTTATTGGCCCATTCACTGTCATCAAGATCATTAGTCCGGTGGCAGTCTGCCTCAAACTTCCTCCAGCGTACAGGAGAATACATCCCGTGTTTCATGTTTCCAAATTAAAGCCCGTTTTTCATACGACCATTAACCCGCCCACTCCGAAAGCAGCGGCAGCGTTCACTCTACTGGAAGTCTTGTAGTTGTACTGCATTTGTACTGTAGTAATACTTCAGTTGTACTGCAGTAGATGTACTGCAGTTGGTTGTATTGTAGCACTTTAATTGAACTGCAGTAACACTGCAATATACTTAAATGCAGTTTTTTTCACATCCCAAAAAAATCATGCACTTTTCAAAATAAAAAAAATAAATAAATTGCAGTATTGCTTTAAAAACTGCAGTATTCTTAAAAAACTGCAGTTTTATTTTGTGAGGGATCTGTTATCCTCTGTTGTCAGGGAGGGAAGTTTTAGCTTGCCGCAAGAGTTGTTTTGAGACCTTTGGGTTGAGTTTATTTTCTTAATGAGTTATAGGTGTGTTATGACAATAAACCAGAGTCTCATCTCCCATTCCCTTTAAGAGCCAGTTGCGTCACGCCATGACACATTTGCTATTTACATGACGTAAAGTAAGTGTACGTGGAAAAAACTGATCATTTCACTTGCAAGAAAACAGTTAAACAGCATCTACAGCATGAGAATGAGAGATAAGGCATCTCATAATCTAGTTTCACTTTCGCTCTCATGGATAGGGAAACCCTGTTTCAAAACTCTTTCTAAATTCAGGGACTCGTTATGAAAACGATTCATTCTATGAATCAATAGTTTTAAAAACTGTCCACTGTCAGATTTAAGCCTTAGCTGGATATTTAACTTCACTTAGAGCTGTGTTACACACTACATGGAAGTTCATTTTCAAAAACTCGCAATATGGACTATTTAAAGCAGAAGTGAGAGTACTACTACTATTATGCTCCTTCTCAGCCTGCCTACAACCTACAACCACCAGTGTCTATGGCAGCTTTAGGACAGCTTGCCCAGACTTCTAAAAGCACAACAAAAACAGGAAAAAAGCTAATTATTAGAACTGTGAGTAGCTACCTTTCCCCTGTAATCCATTACAATGACTAACACTAACTTTTTTTTTGATACAGGTGCAGAAATTACAATAATTCCTATGAAATTTGCTACACCCTGTACAAGAAAACGAAACTTTAACTGGTGTAATAAGTTAAGATTCTTTTTTTTTGTTTGAGACCCCACCCATAGAGGTACAATTTGGCCCAAATTTGAATTTGAGCATTCAGTACAAGTTTCTACTAATACACAATACACAATCACTCCCAAGGATGACTTCTTAAAGAGTCATCTAATTTGGTTTAAAGATAAGGATGATTGTGGGCTTCTAACAGGTGCAGAACCAATGAAATATTTAAGTAAAAAATTAAGTAAAGGCAATATCTTAGCATAATCTTATTTTGAATGACCCAATTCAAGATCTGTGATTAAAAATATAATTGTGATTCAAATCTACTAAAAATTATTTAAACTCATAGAAAGGATAAAAACACAAAATTTGAAATGAACTCTCAGTACATAATAGGTCACAAAGTAACAGTTCTAAATGTACTACAATAAAAATTACCATAAAAGTGTTTAAAAAAACTTTTGTCAAAAAATTTGTCACATACAGTATAACCACATGAGAAGAAATAATTAAAATAAAATATTGAGGACTGAAAATAAATCCGTCAAAACAGAGCAGAAAGGAACCTACAAAACATACAGTAAGTTTTTAGTCAGCTTATAAAAAGTGCAAAATTCTAAATTGTACGTGCGAGTTTGAGGCGAATGCCCTAGGAAATAATTATTAACCAAAAGAAAATGACACAAACAATACAACATGGGGATTTAAAAAAAAAATATTTCAGAAAGTGAATTAGTAAAGAAAGAGGTGTCAAATTCCAAATGAAGGATTATCATTACAGAACTTAGATGCAGATAAAATCTTATAAATTGGGGTAACTTAAACTAGATGCAGTTCTGCCCAGAAAAAAACAGTAGATGCTGAAATAGGAATAACAGCACTCATGAAAAGTTTGTGTAATAAAAAGAAAAATTTATAGAAACATCTAGATACTGTAATCTGTCCTAATCGTTTCTATCTCAATTCAGTTTTAATTTAGTTAAAAATGTATAAGTAACTAATAATATTTAATTGAATTTAAAGGTAATAATTAAAATGTGAGGGTTATCAAGACAGACCAAAATTATTATGTTTAGTTTATGATATAAGAGCAATTAATGAGAGGAGATTTTCCAGCTAAGATTCATACTGTATGCTGAAATATGTTTCTTTGAATACTTTAATGTGTTTAGTTTCTGTTGAGCTTATTTTGGGCAATTACCAGAGGAGGGTAGAAACTTGTGTGTACCTACATAGGCTGATGGATAGCAAATGCAGTATACACCAGACTGCATAAAAGGTTAAAATTAGTTAGAAGAAGATGGACACTGTCAAAATATGTGGTTGATTGAATTTTATGCAGCTCCACAGAAAGCTCAAAGACCTGAGTAAATGACCATTGCTCCAAACAGTGGAAAAAAAAAGGATGACTGCACTGTAAAACCCAACAGTCAACTTTATCTAATGATCTGAAAGTTAATTCTACTTATTTGAAAATAGTTTTGAACTCAGTGATGAAGGAAATGAGTTCATTAAATGCCTTGTCACTTCAACTTAAATGGAGTAAGTTCACAGTACAACATATAGTTTTTTTTTTTTTTTTTTTTTTTTTACTCAAATGGTTTGTAGCAATCAGTTTTCTCAAATGGTTTGAGTCGCCTTAAATTATTTGGTTTGAATGAAGTTCTCTTCATTTTTTGGGTTTTATAGTACTCAGTTGGTTTGAGTTCTCTTCATTTATTGGGTTTTATTGTGCTCAAATTTCTTCATTTACTCAAACTGATTAAGTTCACAGTACTCATTAGGATTAGTTTTGAACTTAAATGGTTTGTTGCAATTGGTTTTCTCAAATGGTTTGAGCTACCTTAACATTTTGCATTTTACAGTGTGTCTTAACAAGTACTTTGATAAGTTATGGCATGGAAACTGACAGAAACAGGCATCTATCACCGCAGGAAGTGCTATTGGGTCGACCCTCACATATAAACCTCACATACAACCTCACATACAGTATGACCTTGCATATAATCTCTTGGAACGATTTGCAAAGATGTCTAATGCATCACATCTAAGAATTTTGGTATTTTATGAAGAAACATTTAATAGACATGTGAAACTCAACATCTGTGCAGGAAACCAGAAAAGGAGACATGTGAGAAAGCAGAGATGCTAGGTCCAGGTGATCGAGCGTATCTGAGGATGCTCTGGAGAAAGTGGAGTGAGCTTGGGAGGAAAGGACCATATCTGGAAGTTAGGACAAATCCAAAAGCTGTCAAAGTGGATGCCATTGACTGGATACCATGTAAACCACTGCACAAGAGAGCCAAAGGAAAAAACTCCAGCAAGAGAAAGCTGACTGGACACAGCGGAGCAAAACAATTCCAAAGCTCTAAACAATGGATTACAAAGTGTGGCAGGAAAAAAAAAGAGTGATTCTAACTGTGATTTACCTCGAACAGCAAATTCGAGTAAAGGGGGTCGAGCCTTGTCATTTATGGCTCTTAAACTCTGGAATAGCCTTTCTGATAATGTCTGAGGCTCAGACACACTCTCGCAGTTAAAAACTAGATTAAAGACCTATTTTTTTTAGTAATGCATACACTCCTCTATATACACTCATCTTTAATTGCATCTCATTTATATACATTATGAACAGCAGCTATGCTAATTATTCTCTTTTTTCTCTATTTCCACTTAGGGATACTAGTCCTAAGGCCCTCAGAGACTATGCAGCATCACTGATTCAATCCAATATCTAGCAACGAGATGATCCCAAGGTTTCCATAATCCTGGACTAGGCTGCTGTGGTGCTCATGTAGGAGTGGAGAGCATGAGACTAATTTCTGTGACGCTGTGATGAGTCTCACTGATGTCCAGCTTCTCCAGCGCCTAGATTGCAGCTCTGCACAAGACCTTTGGCCATAGAAGAAATGGTCAAGCCCATCTGAGCCTGGTTTCTCTTGAGATTTTTTAATTGTTCACTTTCACCAATTGCTGCTGTTGCCACTGGCTGACTTGACTGAATTTGACTGAATTGAGCCAAACTGAATTGAACTTAAACACTGAAAACTGGACTGACACTGTTTCTATTTACTATGATCTTCTATGTGAAGCTGCTTTGACACAATCTACATTGTAAAAGCGCTATACAAATAAATGTGAATTGAATTGACAATATGAGTACCATATACAGAACGTACCACAAGTCAAACAAGGATGAATACCACAGCTTAAAATTTCAGAACTTAGACTCTCAATCACACAACATCTTTTCAAAGTATAATGAAGATGCTGATAGCTCAAAAGAAGAGAAACACGGGTGAGCAAAGATCAAGTTCAACATTTCATGCTTATTACATTTGAATATTTCTTTCTTTCACATATTGATTTCATTGCAATGACATTGAATATATATATTATCACTTCAGTATATTCTACATAAGAGTGAAAACCAGCAACTAGCAGCTTGAAAACACTATTGTCTTTGAAATATTAAGAAAAAACAGAGGGTAAATCTTTTCCTATTCTCAGGTCAAAATTGAGAGTAGAGGTTTGGGGTTTTTTCTGCCACAGAATGGTGGCAATATCTAGTCAATTGATACCTACTATGTGGCTCATATCAGACACTAGATAGAGGTAATTAAGGGAACTGGGTTATGAAATTATACTATGGGTAAAAGACAGCAACATTAAAACTTAAAGTCTTAAGAGGAGGGATATGAAGAAGATTTTTATTCTCTAAAAGTGTGCATCTGTTTGTATTCTCTAATATTGTCCAGCAAAAATGCAAGCATGTAAACTATAGATGCTGCGGTATGTTTGTGTGTGTAAAATGAGCCCACCGAGGTGGTGGAGGCTGCTACAGTACAAGAAGCTATGCTGTGCAATAACTGAATATGTAAATCACTGATTAAATATGATAAAATCTCATATGATGCTATATATGTGAAAGGAATTTCCCTCCATTAGAATTTGAAGTGGAAGCAGGAGAGGGGGTGTTTTTTGAGGACATGCATTAGATCAAATTAAACAGGGAGGGAGGATGATACATTTCTATGCACACAAACACACACTCTTTGTCAGCAATGTCCGTGCAGTCACTTATCCAGTTATGTAGAAAAGTGATGTAAGATTGTAATTATATTTTTGCAATTAAAAATAAATATTTGCGTTCTGTCCACCGGCAAAACTCCCAATTATAGATATATGTGTGTATATCTCTGGCCACAGTCCTCCACTGCACCATAGTGCCGCATTTATTTAAAAGCAGCACACCTTGTACTAAAATGGCAGCTCTATTAATGCATTCCTTCCAATAGACAACAGCAGGGTAGGCGACATCCAATGTAAATATCTATGATGTAGACAAGGTCCAGAAAAAAAATATGAGCACCTAAACATATACTTGTCCTTTCAGTAAAGACTTCCCTAGATGGTCACAGGTGCACAGAGATAAGAAAAAGAAAATATGTATAAAAGCAGGACCATGTACACATACAATTCAGATGGTCTAAGGGAGACTTTTTCTGTTTTCAGAAAAAGGGCTGTTTTCAAACATCTCGCTTGCTGGATCCATGTGTAGCTAAGTCTTCTGTAATACAGCGGTCAAGGACAACAGAGTTGAGGATCCAAATGCAGATTATTAACAGAGTCATCATGCAGGCAAAAGGTCAAAATAAGAACAGACAGGAGCATGCAGATAATCCAAACGAGAAGTCAGAGTACAGCGAATATTCAGGCGACAAAATACTGTAAAAAGTAAAACAAAGCAAAGGTCAAAACAAGAAAAGGTAAGACATGAAAATGCTTAGAAATGCTCACTCACAGTTTACAAGATTTAACAAAGAGTTTCTGTGAATGAAGTGTCTTTATATTCCTAGTTTCTGTGTGTGTGTGTGTGTGTGTGTGTGTAACCCGGGGGCAATCGTGACAATAACAATGAATAATCATCAATCATATTATCATAATTATCATATCAATATATGATTATCATAATCATATAAATTTATATTTATGATTTATTAAATTTATATTAATATTTATGATTAAAAAAGTAATTGTTGCTCACCACAGCACTATATATATATATATATATATATATATATATATATATATATATATATATATATATATATATATATATATATACATACACGATTTTTTTATATACACTATATTATACATTCAACTTCAAATCAGAAAAAAGTTGGGACAGTATGGAAAACAAATAATAAAAAAAGTGATGATTTCTAAATATATTTTGACTTGAATTTCATTGTATTTTAGACAATACAACAAACACTATTTATTGTGTTCCTTATTATTTTTATAATTCTTTCACATTTTTGTTGGTTAACTGGCGTTTCCTTGGTCCATCTTTGCTCCTAAAGAACTAGACTTTTCTTAGCTGCTGCTTTTGGTACCAAATCCTCATCACCATCCCCTGTTGACATTACCTGTTTCAAATCACATCATTTACCCAGTTCACCTGATTACTAGCCCCAAATTTCTCTTGTGCCAACCTTTTTGAAATGTGTTGCAGGTCTAAATGAGAGAACAACATATCCAGCATTTGTTTTACACAGTGGATGCACTTCCAGCTGCAACCAAGTACTGGGAAACACCCATACACTCTCACATTTACTATGGCTAATTTTGTTTATTTAATTCACCCATAGCATAGATTTAATTGTGTTAATACTTACAGTTCCATATATTAGCAAACCACATTTTGGTATCAATTTAATTTAGTTTCTTTGCATCTCTGTAAAATGCCCTTGTTCTACTCACCCATGTCATTTCACTTTAAATCACTTGCTTTCTTCAAAGCAAGACAAAGGCAATCAATAAGTCATTCTTTTCTGAAAGATGAAGATGATAACTCAGATCTTTGTTGTACTAAGGTGATGAATGTCATCAACTTTACTGCCTCAGTAATTCAGTTGCCTTTCATCTCCAACCTGCATGCCAATGCATAAAAAACACCCTCAGATACCTAATTGATTTTATTGACAGCAGTCATTTTAAATTTGTAGTGTCATAAACCATACTAATTCACAGTAAACAATTCAGTGTAAGTAAATTTTACTATAGCATTTTAGAAAAAAATAAATAAATAAAAAACAGACTTGCAGGTAGAGTAGCACTTTAAGATGCCAGTTAATTATGTTCTGATGTACTTTCTATAGTAATAATGAAAAATACTGCATAATTACATGTAACTAACCATAAACCTAACCTTAAGTGTAAGTAGATTAAATAAATTAAAATTACTCAGAAGATAAATGTAGTTACAAGAAACAAAAAAATAAGGTTTACATCAAAAGACAATAGAGCTCCCCATCATTGAATTTGTATAGTAGCTGCTGTACATTTACAGAAAAAACAAACAAACAAAAACCTTTACCTCTGAGATATTTATTCAGCAAACAGACGGTCAAGATGCCAGGAACTAGAGGTGAACTCATGCGTCTCCACAAGTGACTTAACAAATCTTAACTGCAGGATTTTTCCAACTTTCCAGTGCCTTGATTCACGACAGAGCCAAAAGAGACTGACCAGATATCCCAGTTTAGGCAAAACATATTACTTTTCCTCTCACTCTGTCTATGTATCCGGAGGGGTCCTCTGTTATTCCTGTCGCTGGTATTGAGCTGCAGATAATAAACTTCGAACTGTTTTGTGATAGGATGATTACTTTACCACTCTGAGAGCCCGAGGCCACAATACAGGAGTCAATTCTTGTGCTCCACTTTTTCGTGGGTAATATCCCCCTAGACGAGTTCTCTATTTTACCATTAAATGAGGTGGATTGTATTTAAAAATGAAGCTGACACAGTGCATACGTTGCAGGCAGCAGGTCATCTCCCAAATATTACCCCTGTGGCATGACTTTATCAGTTAAGGATTCTCATTTATGACTCAAACATTTACTTGTTCATTAATTATGTTTCAAATCCTATATTTGAAATGCTTGCTTATTTAGAAAATAGTAACATTAAAGGGCATGATATCCAGAAATCCAGTTCTATCTTTAATGGGGGGCAAATATCATGTGCTCTCCAACAGAAATGAAATTTGTTGACAGGGCATAGTCGCTTCCAGGACCTGATTGGGCCAAAGCGGGGCTTTCTCTGGGCCAGCGGCTGGCCTTTTTCAGCCCACTGAATACCTACCAGCTTGGGCTTTGGGGCGGAGTGAAAGCAGAGGTGGAGTTTTGTGCCGATGTCATTATACTAGTTTTCCCACCACGCATAAGTACATGTGGCAAAAAAATAAATAAATAATAATAATAAAAAAGAAATAAGGGAAAGAAACAACATATCTGTCAGTTTAAGATATTGCATAAAACATCTTATAGGCTTGGAGTATTTTGCTTAAGATCGCTCTTATGTTTTTCTTTTAAATTTAAGGCTGTTGCATAAAATAAAAAAGTAGTTTAAATTTAATAAGTGATATTTCTTTGCTGTGTCCTTTTTGATGTTTAAATAACGCAAGTTACGCAGTAACTTTCAGTTGTAGAAAGTTTTTATCATGTTTAAAAGGTGTGTTTTTGCATGAAACATGTGCATTTTGATGCATATGTGTGTGAGAGAAACCGGATGAAAGGGCATGTGTTATGTACAAATATGAAATAGTATCACCCCAGTGACAGCTGTTGTACCTTTATTTTTGCTAGTTAACTGTTAATTTTGTCTTTTGACTTTTTTGAGTGTGTTTGCAGCCAGATAGCTGGACAGAGGAACTATTGCATCTATTACTTCGATTGCAAATCCTGGTTTTACCAAAAGATTATAATAATTCATTTTCCTTCGTCGGCTTAGTCCCTGATTATCAGGGATTGCCATTGCAGAATGAACTGCCAACTATTTTGTAATGTTTTACACGGCAGATGCCCTTCCTGCCACAGCCCAGCACTGGGAAATACCCATACATTCTCACATTTACACACACACACACACATACGCACACATTCATAAGCTATGGACATTTTAGTTTATCCAACTCACCTATACGCATGTCTTTGGCCTGAAGGGGAAACCCACGCCAACACGGGGAGAACATGCAGACTCCACACAGAAATGCCTAATGAAATATGTTTCAATAAGTACCATAATTAAAGTGGATATCACTTTTACTTTAGAATAGGGGTTCAAATTGCCTTTACTAGTAGTGTATTAATGGCATTTTAGACTTAATTATTAGCTTGTTCCAGTAGACTTGAATATCCCCCATTAAGTGCCAAAATTAATGTGGACATAACTTTCACTTTAGAAAAAAGAGGTCAAATTGCCTTTATTAGTACTGTATTAATAATATTTTACGGTAACACTTTTTAATAACTACACACTATAAATCATTTATTAGGCATTAGCATCTAGTGAATTCATTGTTTGATAAGCATTAACTCTACATAAATAAAACGTTAGTAGGTAGCTACAAATGCTGTAATCTTGACTCAAGATCCTTCTGCATGAGTTTGTAAATGATTAATAAACTGTTGAAATTAACAATTACATACCTTATTATTCAGGCATATAGTGATGGTTATATATATATATATATATATATATATATATATATATATATATATATATATATATATATATATATATATATATATATATTTAATTGCTTTATTATATTATGCTTAGGATCAAATGAACAATAATCTTTGCAATCTTATCCAAAAGGTAAAATTACTGTAAAGTATAAACATTGCTGAATAACAGGAGTGTCAAAATATAACATAAAATTGGATAAAACAACAATATTATAATTTAACAATATAATAGAATGCAATGTGCAAACTGCACAGTAATTTTATATAAGGGGCGAGGCAGTGGCGCAGTAGGTAGTGCTGTCGCCTCGCAGCAAGAAGGTTGCTGGGTTGCTGGTTCGAACCTCGGCTCAGTTGGTGTTTCTGTGTGGAGTTTGCATGTTCTCCCTGCCTTCACGTGGGTTTCCTCTGGGTGCTCCGGGCTCCCCCACAGTCCTAAGACATAGGGTACAGGTGAATTGGGTAGGCTAAACTGTCCGTAGTGTATGAGTGTGTGTGAATGTGTGTGTGGATGTTTCCCAGAGATGCGTTGCGGCTGGATGGGCATACGTTGAGTAAAAACTTGCTGGATAAGTTGGCGGCTCATTCCGCTGTGGCAACCTCGGATTAAAAAAGGGATTAAGCCGGCAAGAAAATGAATGAATGAATGAATTTTATATAAGATTGCAAAAATTCATTTTTATTTGATCCAGTTTCATTTGTGGATTTTCAAACTAATAGGAATAATGTAGTTTGTTCTTTTTTTCCTGTATTAAACTGAGCCTTTAATAGTCATTTACAGTATAAGGGATTTATAAAGCACAAATAGTCCTCACTTTAGATTAGGTCACAAAACTGGATGGAGTTGAGTTAATAAAGCATTTATTAACATACAACTTAATTATTAGTAAATGCCTGAATAATAAGAATAATAAATGTTAATTTGTATAGTTTATTAATCATTTCCTAACTCGTTCTGAAGGATCTTTAAAAACATCCAACTATTCTTAAATAACTGTTTTATATAGAATGCAATCCTTAATTTAGTAATGAAAAATGAATCATTACCATGCATTTTTAAGCACATTATAAATTTGTAGCTGCAGTTATAAACTGCTTATTAATGTTTATTAATGTAGGGTTAATGCTTAACAGATAATAAATTCACTATTTGCAAATGCTTAATAAATAGTTCATGGTGTGTAGTTAATATAAAGTGTTACCATTTTCTAATGCCCTGTACACATTTTTTCACATAGGTGTTCCTTGGGGTCAGTTTGACCCCAGGGTCTTTTAGCTGTATAAAATATAAGAAAAATGAAAAAATTGCACATATTTGTTTTGGGTGATATTAAGGTCTGTTACAACCATGGTCATAACATCAACTAGGGGAAAACACAAATTGATCAGTCTAGGGGATTTATTAAGATAAACTAACAAAATAATTAAAGTATGGGGAGGAAACACAACAGAACAAAGACTAAACACAGAATGGAGCACAACTCAGCGTCTGGACAGCTGCTCAGTTCCCCATCACTGCAACAAAATGCTAATGAATGACAGGATGCTTGGGAACGTTTTTTTTTTTTTTTTATCAAGGGCCATTTACATTTTTGTAACATCGTTTAGGGGCCATACTAAATTATTTAACATACTGTATACATCACTAAGCTCTCCTATGCGATGGTTGGAACTGCTTCTCTTTGGCAAGGCGTCTAATACCAGATGTCACTGAAGATGATGCTACTCTCAGCTGGTTTTCCAAGTTTTGGTTAGTCAGTCTTGAGCAGAAATGAATCTTTGCAAGAGTCAGTATTAAAAAAAAATCCTCACAGCAATAGGTTCCCAAACAGAGCGGAAAACTTCAGTGCATGTCTCCTCAGAAAGTACATACAGTTTGTAGAACTCAAGCAGGGGAGGTTGTTGTACTTTGCTTTGAGCTCATCATTGCTTCGCAGCTCAATTATTTTGTGTTGTAGGTTGTCAGGTATTTCAGATAGTTCCACATTAAATGGCGTAGCAAATATATTCTGTTAATTTTGTTTGCATGTCTTGAAATCCCTCATCAAATGCATAAAGCAGTTTTGCACACTCACTGGCATACTCCACTGTGTTAGCAGGCTTGTGTTCTTGTAGAGTAGGAAAATGCAAAGTGTTTCCCTTTTCCAGTTGCAATATCCACAAATTTGATTTCGCCTCAAATGATTTCACATTTGAAAAAAAGAGAGCTGAGAAGCTGGTTTGGACCTTGGAGATTGACATTCAGCTCTGACAGTTGCTTGGTTATATCTACCATAAATGCCAAATCACATGACAAATGCCGCTTGTCATTACAGAGTTCCACCACAGGTCTTACCTTAATCTCCATGAATTGTTTTACTTCTCTCAAATTGTAAAACCACTTCAGCATATCTAAACAACTCAACCATTGCACCTCACAATGGTAAACCAAATCTCCATACACAGACATCATCCAGGGACTCTTTAAACTGATGGCTATTTATCCCTCTGCTTTTGCTTAAATTTATCATGCTAGTTGTTATTACACTGTGCAGCGTCAGGGAATGTGCACACAGACTTTCTTGATGAATAATACAGTGGCAAACAACTAAAGCACTTGGATCAAGACTGAGACTACTCATTTCTTTTTTGACCAAAAAGAAAAAAAAAATTACTTTATCTGTCACGATCAGCTCCGCAGTGGCAACAAGGCACTCTTTCTCAAACTCTCCTTCTGAATGAGGTCTGAGTTTTTTAGCTATTAGCTCACTTACTGCAAAACTTGTATGCTACATTTTCTCTATCAGACTGTGGTTTTGTGAAAGCTTCCATTTTGGGCACCCAAACTTGGTCGAAGAGTGTTTACTTTATCCAAGTGCATTTGTCCTTGCAGCTCATTGAGTTTAGCATGCTTTGAGTTGTAATGACCCTCGAGATTGTCTTTTTTCATCACTACAAGCGCATCCCCACAGACTGAGCATACCAGCTTGCCTTTGACTTCAACAAAACCATAATTGTTGGTCCATTTTTCTTAAAAAGCACGACATTCTGCATCGAGTTTTCTGTTCTTGCCTGTTGCCATTGTAAGAATCAGCTCTTTGGTTTAAATCATGTTTAAACTTTGGGGATTCGAATCAAAGATTCGAACATGATTCACATAGAATTATTTAAAGCTTACACTTAACTTAAGTATTTGTCCAGCAAATAGAACGTTTAGTGTAAAGCAATCCTGTATTATATTATTACGTGGCCAACAATAACAATATAAAAACAGTATCTAATTATTTAATAAGCAAGGTAGCAGTATCTGAAGCTGAGGCATTAACTTATAAAGCACACAACACACCAACACGGATCTTAAAACGAAACAAAAGTTTATTGCTACTCTATAACACAAAGTACTAATCTACGTAAAACAAACAAATGCACATACATACACACACGCACAAGCAGTTTGAGGAGAGTTATGACTGAGTGGATTTAACTTCTAGCCTTTGCTAAGTTCTTAGCATTGCAACCTGAGAGAAACCATAAAAGCAGAGAATTTTGCTATTCTTTACTACTTAAACATAATTCACACCAGATTCAGTAATGGGTAGAAACCTTGTTTGTGCTACTTGCGTTCTGATGTAATTTTGGTTTCCTTGACTGGTCCAAAGGGAAATCCCGGCGAAGCTGATTGGTCAGCGTAGCAACTTCAGTGACGTGATGGAATTCCCTTGTCGGTGAAGAGGGGTTTCTTAGTCGGTTGCTAGGGATACGGATGTTGGACAAGGCGGCGTTCGAAGTCCTTCCTGGGTTCCTGTAGTTATGATGAGTTTCAGAGTTTGGATGTGTTGACCCGATGGCTTGTTGTTGAAGCGGTTGCACAAGCAGATCGGGGGTCGAGCCGGCAGCAAGTGAAGGTCGCGGTCTGCTCCGTGATGTAACGAGGCTTCCGGCGAGGCGATGTAACGGCCACAGCACGAGAAGAGCGACGTCCGGGCAGCGACGGCGGTGACGACTGGCAAAGATGACCGGCAAAAGACGACAATGAAATTCTTTTGTTCAAAGTTTTATAGGCTTTGGTAGAGGCTGGGTCTACACAATGCTTGTCCAATCAGATAAGGTGCGGGGTGGAGTCACACCCCAATTCTGCCCTCTAGGAGGCCGGGTTGACACCTGGTGTGGGTGCTGCTTTGATAGCATAGTGGTTAAAATAAAGTCTTATAACATCGACACTTTTCATAGTATGGTTTCTTTATATAAACCAATGCATTTGAAATGTTCCTAGCTTTCAATCGATACCAAACATGAAGTATTTCACAAACATTCTGTAGATTTCATTTGTCACTGAGGGCTATTACTCAATAACTATCCATAACAGTTTTGTTAAACACATGGAACATGTACACACAAAAACCTACAGAAACATAAAGCAAACGTACATTACTCAAATAAACTGTTTTACTTAAATGTCCATTAATCTTTGGAAGCGTTTCTGATCGCTTCTGTGTCTGCCTGAGAATGTGTATTCCTTGCAGACGCCAAAGGGCACGCGAAACAAAAGGTACTTCTCAAAAACCGGTTTGGTGGGTTTTTGATTGTAGAGCCTCTTATTGTTTTAAGGTGTAAAGTTAATTAACACGCAACTGTGATGTTGACTGGCTAGTTATCCTGTGGATTGTCTTTTGCTGGGTGCCTGTGGATTGCTTTGAAAATGAAATCAAAGCTCAGACATATAGGCACCAACCAATCTTTTAAGGATAACATGGTCTATGGCTTGTTTGGTTCTGGAATGATCCGTTGACTCTCTACACCATGATCTTCAGTGATCAGAACCGCAAAGGTGTAAACTTTATGTGCATATTGACGACCAGTTACTCTGACGTAGGGACGTAAATATTTTGTATTATTATACAGTATCTATAATAGCATATTTCTATTTTATTATATATATATATATATATATATATATATATATATATATATATATATATATATATATATATATATATATATATATATTTACCGTCACTAACAGAGATTTATTATTTTCTTCTTTTCTGAGGGGGGATTTTGAATTAACTGATGGGACCTGATCAAATGGTTTTTTGTGGGCCGCATACGGCCCGGACTCCCCTGGTCTATGGGGACAGCTGGGAACACTTTTATGTGACTGATTTGCAAGCCTACATTGTGTTGCTCATTTTGGCAGGAGTGTACAAGTCCAAAGGAGATGCAAAAGCAAGCCTTTGGAATGCTGAAACAGGAAGGTCAATATTTTCAGCCCAGCCCAGATGCTTTTTTTTCCAGATAGACAGACCGGGCTGGCCCATGTGACACTCTGCAGCCCATTGGTTATTTTCCTTATTGACATCTGGCTGGCCCAATCACAAACTCCTAGTATTTTGGGCTCTGTGTGAGCGTGCATTGTCTGTGTGTATTTGTCAAAATTCGAGTCGAGAGTCAGAGAAGAAACGGAAAGGAGACGCAAAGAAATTGCGGGAAACACACCGGTGTTTTATTTAGCGGTTCTGGAAATTTCTCTGTTCATTCTAGCACACGGCTAAAAACGCAAATCACGTGACCACACACACTCTGTCTAGAGCTGCAGCCAGTAGTTCAGTGCGGGTGCTTTGAGCATAAACCATAGGTGAGAGTATAGTGCATGTCGAACAGGTCATCAACTCTCTGCTGAATCTCATCTCACTATAGTTGTTAAACGTGATATTGAATTCATCTTGTTGTCTCTATCTAACGACTCTTCTGTCTTTTGAATCACAGGTAACTCTGTTTTGGCTGAGTGAAAAAATATGCTTATACATAATTTATGTAACCACGTACACTAATTCTGCACATTAACTGATTGCTTACCTTTATTGTATAAATTTATTGCACGTTATAATTTTATAATGGCCATTATTGATTATTAAAACTGATATTCTGCAAAAGAGACGGGGTAAAGTTCGTTCTTTTCAATGAAAATGAAAGGAGGCAGTTATATTTAAACCCTGTTTTGTTATAAGAATGCAGATTGAAGATGACGGTCTTATAAATGTGTAGCTACACAAAGCTGTTTGGTGTCTGTTAATCATAATATCAAAATGAAACAAATTTCTTTATATTATGTTTTCCTTGTTAAGATGGAGAAACAGCAAGCAGGATGAGATAAATGAGATTATAAAGTACACTGTTCCCTTTGAAGAATTACTCATGCGTCAGCAGGCAGTTTTTCTTATGTTCATTGTTTAATATAGGCTGAGTGAATAGTGTATTGAATAAGCTAATTTGGCTGTAGTGTATGAGTGTGTGTGTGTGTGTGTGAATGAGTGTGTCTGGGTGATTTCCGATACAGGGTTGTGGCTGGAAGGGCATCTGCCGCATAAAACATGCTGGAATAGTCGGCAGTTCATTCTGCTATGGCAACCCCTGATAAATAAGGGACTAAGGCGAACGAAAATAAATGAATGATAGTGTATTTTTTAGAACTTAACAGAAATCTTTATGGACAGTATACATATATTAAATTGAGATTAATGTCTGTATTTATTTAATTATTTAATTTATATGGCTTTTGTGTTTTATAAAATAGGAGTTGATAAACATATTGGACATGCACAGATAGATAGCATTTTGATTGAATGTAGTGGGCCTACAAATACCAGGGCTGATTTTTTGCCCCAGTCCAGCCCTGGATGTATGGGACAAGTGGGTCTAGCAATTGCCATTTCTTAGTAATCCAGGCCCCAACATCACTGTGGATGAATGTCTGGTTCCATTCCGTGGCAGCTGTCCCTTTAGACAATACATGCCCAGCAAACCATGTTTGTTTTTCTTGGTGTCAAATTGACCACATACAAAATTGTGTTCCAGACCTTGCTAAAAGAAATGATCATTTTCACGAGTTATAATTAAAAAATACATAACAATAAAGTACAAAACTAATAAAACAACAACATATATATACGATTCCAATTTTAGGTGAAACAGTGAGTTTTCATACTGATTTGTACAATTTCCCCAGAGGAAAAAAAGGTGTTAGCAAAATTGTAGGGTAACAGGATGGTTAATATACATTTTTCTGTAAAAAGAAAGTAGGAGGATGTAAAAAAAAACTATTCGCCTTTAAACATAAGTTCTAATTATAGAAAGTATTATTAAATATAAATAAAAAACTTGTCAATATAATATATACATCAACTATTTTGACTTATGTACTGTGCTGGACAATTTCATTGTCAATAGTACAACTTACGGCAAATGGAAGCATCAGAGGATGTGTTTTATTATGTACCTAATTCACCTATTAGTTTTTTATTTTTGGAATGAAAAGGCTAAAATCCAGATTTAAGCTTTTACAAATCCACAAAGTCAACAGCATATCAGAGGTTACAGGCTTAGGTTTGTTATTGACTGCAATCATTAAGCGACAGGCACACAATTGGAGTTGTCAGAGTTGGTTTTCATCACTCGTTGTTGTTGCACTCAAATCAATAGAGGCTAATTATACCCAACACTGAACTTGCTTGGTAGATATTGACCACACAATGAATTTATGAAGTTAGCACAGTGGTTCACACTGGAGGAATATTTAACATACTACCACTACGTATACCACATCCTTATGCTACTATTCCCAAAAATAAGTTTGCTTGTATACGTCATGCACAAACCATCCCTGTAAATATTTGGTTGGTTGATCTTGGTTCCCCTTGGGGTGGGGAACTCCAATGCTATAAGTGGATTTGATTTTAGGAAAATCCACGAATGGGAGGTTTCGGTTCAGAAGCCGCTTGTCTGAAAGAGTATTGAACGGGCCAATTAATGCCAATGAATTGGCAGCGTAAGCTTGCGCAGGTGTGCTTCATTGCCAATTATCCCAGCATATAAGCACACGTGGAGCGAGCAGACGCCATACTTTTCGCTTCAGAGACTTTCTGATCGAGTCTATGAGGGTTCCTCCTGCTGTGATCCAGCGATGCCGAGCGAACGAGAGCATTCTCCCGGTCCAGAGTGTGTACACGCAGTGGCAGACGGTCGAGCTGGGTTTTCTCCCTTGCCTGGCGTTCTTTGGGTCCGGTCCTCCAGAGCGGTGCGTATAAAGTTGCAACTTTACAAAGAGAGCAACACAGTCGTGCAGCACGCCTTTTTCATAACGGCGCTCCGACTGTGCGTTTCTGGATCCGGGGGTTTTCTGTCCTCGGATGATGGGCAGGGGCTCTGCGTTACATGCTCCAGCATGTTAATGCACTGCTCGCGGGCAGTTCATGTCGTCATTGCGATGCCATGACTGTTGCGCAGTAAAGATCACGGCTAGCCTTTTGTGATGGCCAGTGTGGTGGCCACACATAGAGAGTGAGGCATGCATGCACACATACATACACAAACACATACCCACATACACACACATGCTATACATACAGATGTTACTACTTCAATGTGTTCCTTGTGCCGACATTCATGCCGCGGCGACGGCGGTACTTGATGCGCCAGCAGCATTTGACCGCTGGGTGGCACTTTAATCACAGATATTCAGCTTTGCCTTTTCACAATGCTAAACAGACTGTTCTGTAGGCGTAGCTTACTGTATGTGATGTGATGTGTTCAATTAAAATATAATTTTAATTTAGTTTTTCTGGTAATAGACATGCTCTTACACTATACTATGCTGTAGAAAAGATACATGGTGAGAAGTCAAAAAGCAAATATAAGAATTAAGTTATTAGCCTTCAGTGCCCGATTAAATTGCGTTGGGGTGAAAATAATGTTTTGATTTCTTTGACTATCATGGCAATGTTATAATCTCAAATCTTAAACGTGCGCATATGAAAAACAGCAAAATAATATAGATTATCCTGCCGGTAGAGCACATCACCTCACAGTTGTGAACTTGCGATCACCTCAACTTACATTTAATTTTTTTTTACCTGGTTTATTGTAAACTTATTAAGTGCAAAGAGGATTCGTTTTGGAAAATAGAATTGAAGAAATGAAAGACAACTAAAATGAAAGCACAAACATTCAGTACAAATAATTAGTCTTAAATAAATAAATAAATAAATAAATAAATAAATAAAGCAGTCTTTTAGTCTAAATATAGAGAGATGTAGTGTTGGCTATTTTTATAGAACTAAGACTACACTGTTAGACCTTACCAGGCTTTTTTACAGAAGAACACTGGCAACACTGTTGCCAGCTACTCACTGTAAAAGTTTGGTTACAGTAAGTAACTGGCAACAGTGTTGCCAGTTAATTACTGAAACTGAACCATTACAGTGAGTGGCTGGCAACAGTGTTGCCAGTTGTCTACTGTAACTGAACCATTGCAGTGAGTAGCTGGCAACAGTGTTGCCAGTTAATCACTGTAATAGAGCAGTAGTGGTAACTAACTGGAAACTGTGTACAGTTAATTACTGTACTGTAGTGTTACAACTCACAGCATTATACTGCATACACAATAGTATGTCAAGGTGTTACTAAAATTAATTAGTATTCTTACCTGTTATTAATTCTTTAAATAAATTAAGTTGTAAATTGACAAAATTATTTTATTGTTTTGGCAGCAAACAAATATAAAACAGAAAATGTATAACAAAACTAAGAAATCAGCAGATATAAATATCATCTTGCATATTACTGAGAGCCACAGGTCTGCACAGCAAGGCTGCAGTCAAACTAACGTTTAAGCATGCAAAATTCTGTCATATGGCTCTGCGAAAAGGAGTGGGATTAAACAAAATATTTAGAGATTGAAAAAGCAAGCAACTGGTCCATAATTTTTGTTCAGAGAGGTCATGGTTTAATCTTTGATTAGTCTCAAGCAATCACATGATGTGATTTCGCAGTTCAGAGTTCTCCAAGCTTGAACTTTCCAATGCTGCAAACTGTAAAATTTGTTGCATGAGCATGCATACCAGGTCTGCAGCATTCACATGCGTATGAATGGAAGTCTAAAGGGAGAAAAGTGCAGTGTGACCGGGACTTTAAGCTGTAACTCTAATTAAACACACCTGATAAAACTAATTAAGGCTCGTTAGAAATCTACAGGTAATGTTAAAGAAGGGTGGGAACTAAACTCTGCTGCCCTGCAGTTCTCTAGTAACTTGGAGTTTGACCCCCATGGTATATAGCAGGGGTGCTTAATCCTGTTCCTGGAGATCTACGTTCCTGCAGATTTCAGTTGCTACCCATATCAAACACACCTGCCTGTAATTATCACGTGGTGTTCAAGTCCTAATTAATTGGTTTAGGTGTGTTTGATATGGATATCAACTGAAATCTGCAGGAAGGTAGATCTCCAGGAACAGGATTAAGCACGCCTGGTATATAGCATACTTTTAAAGCAACTGCTAACATTTATCACAATCACATATCCAATAAACACACAAACACACACACACAAAGTGCTGCAGTGAAATGTGTTACTCTCTCCTCAATGCTTACCATGCAAAAAAAAAAAAAAAAAAAAAAAAAAACTGAACAGCAAAAAACAAAATAATTATTTTAAATTTTAAAGTTTTAAATAATTAAAAGCTCTGTCAAATCTCAAAGAAGTTAAAAATAATTATAGAAAACAAATAAAGTTGGCAACACCGAAAAACCAAAGGATCCAATCTTTTATTGTTATAATTATCTCATCACAACAAACTTTTTTATTGTTTCAAATATAAATTCATAGGTGGAAACACAGCTCTGAAAAATACTTAGCAACAAACTCACAACCTGGGACCGGACAGGGGAGCTTTTGTGTGTGGATGGCTATGTGTATCATGTTTTTGTGATTCCCTGTGATGATGTGCACATGTTACCTTACAGAGATGATGGAATTTAATTTTGGCTTAGTTGCCAGAAAGATACATACAACTTTTAGCATCTGTATATTATGGCAGTATGCAATATCCAATAAATACATATACTTAAACAAAAGTAATGTAAAAAGTTATATGAGGAGAGGCTAACTAGCTAACAATGTAGCTTTCAAGTACACAGCCTTATTTTATAAACCCTCAAAAACATTTGAACACATTTTACTTACTCATTTAAGATTCTTATTTAAAGCCTAAAACATATCAGACTCAACATCTGAATTGATGGACAGAGAATAGAGCACACTCAGCAGTAAACAAATCAAACACCTGGCTCTCTTAAAGGGCCAGCATTTTCTGAAAACTCTTTCTAACACCTTTGTGTTTAGACTAAGACGGACGGCCTGTGGGAGTGTGTGGTGATGCCTAAATCATTGTTTTTTACAGTTATTTACTGCACAATCTACAGAGTAACAGTGCAGTTATACTAATTAAACACACCTGATCAAACTAAATCTAAAGGTAGTGTGTTGAAGCAGGGCTGGAACTAAATTCTACTAGGCTGTGGCCTTCCAAAAGTTTGACACCCCTGGTACATAGCATATTTTCAAAGCAACTGCCTACATTTATCACAGTTATGCACATATCGTTTAATAAAAACAATAAAAATACACTATAATATAAACTTCATCCATAGAAAAAAATAAATAAATAAATAATCTGATTCTCATGTCGTTCCAAATCTGTAGTAAAAATAATAAAAAACACAACAAAAATCATGATTTATATATTTATTAAGGAAAGCCTTTATACTGTTAATGGCACTTTTACTTGCCAGTTTTCCAGACAAATTCATTGAGTCTCTGCAAAAATGTATGTGCGTGTTGTTTAAGATATATATATATATATTTTTTTTTTTATAACACATTTTTACTAGTTATTTAGCAAAATACTAATATTCAGTTGAAAGTGCAATTTAAAATCTTAACTATAGGTCAAACTAGACAATTAAATTAGATTAATTATAGAAAAAGTAAACAAAGTTATAAAAATTATTGTGACAATTTCTTTGCTCTGTGTGAATATTTTTGCCTTTAAATGCATTTCGTCCATATCTTACACTTACCTTTTAATAAGCTCTGTGGCATTGGTTGACTCCTGATACTCAATGTTAAAAACATAAAAGGAACCAAAGAAAACACAGAGATAAAATAAATATAAAATAGCAACATAAAGCATCAGAGTAGATGGGGCAGTAATGGTTGAACAGTAATTTACCATTTATTATCACAGTAAATATCTGTAATGGTACATGGAGTAAATTACTGTAATTTATTCTTTGCACTACAGAATTTCATACAAATCCTGCTCCTTTTACAGTAAAATACTGTTTATTTTCATTACAGCTAAACACTGGCAATTTTACAGTTATTTACTGCATAATCTACAGTAAGGGTTAACAGTGTAGACATGTTCATTTATATTTTTAATTTACGTTTTTATTTACATTTTCGTTGTTGATTATATTTACGATCTCATTTTATGTTTCAATTAAAGTAGCCTACATAATAATAAACGAATAATGAAAATAAATGAATAATGAAAATATTACATAAATTAAGTCTGGCAGGTTTATTTTTAATAATTTAGTTTCAGTTCCGTTTTTTTGTTTCAAAACGTCAATGTTCTGCTTTAAAGTATAACTGTTGTTTTGTTTTGTTTTTTTTACTTAATGGCTCAGTATGTTTTGTATTTTAATTTCATATTCAGTCACCTTGCATATGCATGTGAAATATAATGTCGCATAACCGCGGAAAAAGAAGAAAAGGCTGTCAGTTAAAGCTAATTAATCAAAATTGGCTATATTAAAATACAGCATTTATGTTAATACAGGCAGAGTGTGAACAAACGGCTAAGATATGTGCTTGCCTTTTAATGCATTTAAAAATATTTGCGGCCTTTTTATAGGCTACAGGCAACTGGTGTTTAATAATGTTTTTTTTTTTTGTATGGTAAAGGACAATGCACATTATGTTATTGATGTAAACTTAGGCTAAAACTTACCATTGATAAACGTGACCTACCTCAAGCAGATCACTTAAAGTGTAATAAAAATAATGTTGCCGCAGGACATAAATGAAGTCCCGCAAGCTTATTTTTAATAATTTAGTTTCAGTACTATTAATTTTTTTCTCAAAACGTCAATAGCACCTTCAATAATCTAAACATTAAAGATGGACCGCAAGATGTGTTGAGTGGCTATGTGGTGAAGAAAAATGGCAAAGCTAAGTGTGATTATTGTAATAAACTAATAAGTTATAAAGCAGAGTCCCGACCAACAGGACTAAGCATATGCGGTTGGCTCATTCTTCACGAATATAGAATTAAAATTATGGCGCGTTAGGTTCATTGTGCATCCCGCAGGTGCAACCAACAAGGGTTGTGCATTTGAGTTTAACTTTTTGAGCGTTATAAGCAACTCGTTGTTAGTTTTTATTTAAATATATTGAGCCGAAACTAAGCAGCGCATTCTCTCCGCCTCCTCGTTTATAACCAGCTGGACACGCCACTGAAGCAGGAGAGACACTCCGTCATTCATAATCTTAGCTGATGTGTCGGAGTCGAAAGAATATATTAAAGAGGAATGTTCTTTTGACAGTCCCGATATGTTCAATCTTTTTTTCCCTGTCATTTCTCTTCAGCAAATTATATTTTTAAAGCTGCTTGATTCTTTTAAAACCGAAAGCAGAGCCCGTCAATTGGTGTTTTTTTATAAGATACTACTTTATGAATGTTTTATTTTATAAGTAGTCTTTAATGTGCTTTTTAATAATTTTATTTTATTCAAAGCAGCACCTAAAAGCGAATTTATCCTCAAAACGTGGCATGAGAGCGATGCATGTCATGTGTCGCCTATTGCCTTTTTTCTGATCTTTTTGCATAAAGGTTTTAATCAAAAGACAGGTAATTTAATTACTTTCGATGTGCTAAAATATTTGTTAAATAAATGTTATTTCAAAAAAAGCATATGCAATGTAAAATCCGATTCTTTCTCTCTTTCAAGTTCAAAGCAAATTTGAATGCCAAAGGATTTTAGATATGCATATACAAGACTATGTAGTATATTAACATCAACAAATTAATAAAATAAGTAGCAAATGACAGACAAGTTGATAAAAACAGACATTATCTCTAATTATCAGAATTGCAAGATTAAAACAGCTGAATATAGGCCTAAATAATCTAGAAAGCAACTACTGCGCGCTGATATTTATTCTTCTTTTTTTTCCGAACAACGAACAATTTCAACCGCGGGGAGATACCGACAGCTTGATTTGCAGTATTTTCTAACATGTTAGAAGCGGGCAGCGGGCATCAGCTAGCCGTAAAGACGGGCCGGCACAAAAAAAAAAACATGGCTGCCGGTGGAGAAGCGGCTGTGCCCTCAGCAGCTGATTGAGACGGAGCTGCATATCCTGAGTGCACTAAATACTCCGAGATCCGGGAGAAATTCTACCCGATAATCCAACACATACAAAACAACTTTGAGTCCCTGTCGAACAGAACCCATCTTACTGGGGGAGTGTGTGTGCTGCTGTGTGTTCACCCAACAATACCCGCTCCTGTCTCCAACACACAAATACTGGAACTCTTTATGTGGACTTACTTTTGATAATAGGCTACTATTATTACCTTTATCCTGTTTAATGTTATCAAAAATCTATTTTTATTTTTATTATTCTATTTTTATTTTTTATTCTATTTTTATTTTTATTAATCATTTTTTTTATTATATGTTATTTTCATATTTGTTTGCACTACTGCCCTTTTTGCACTGTCTTGTTTGTGAGACGCGCGCTGCTTTGGCAAAACGAATGTACAGTTACTTGTCATGCCAATAAAGCACCTCAAATGTGAAAATAGCCTAGGCAACAAATAACAAATAGTAGTGTAATAATAACAAAAAATGCCCTTTTCATTTTCATACAATAGGCCTATGTGTGGGTTTTGACAATATGTGTTTAATTAAGCTATAAAGATCAGATGAAATGCATAGTGAAATATGAAATAAATGTCTCTTTTGCTGAAAATTTAATTAATCTATATATTTATATAAAATATCAACTCATTAAACTCATTTATATTAAAAATCAACTCATTTTTGCCCAGAGAAAGAGGCGCGCGGCACTAGCGGACATGGGGTGCTTTTCCAAAAAAAGACGTACAGTAACTGGCGGCTGAACTATGCACAGTTTGGGGAAAAAAAAGATATAGTGATGCATGTCCCCCAAAACCCCTAGTTTCTCTGTCGCAGATCCATCATTTGAATCAAGTTAGTTATAAGTAAAACGCACATAATGATAAAGCACATCATCACGAGGGCAATTAAATAGACAACCTAAACATTTTTTTAATTGTTTATTTATGTAATGTGAGTTTTTATAACTTTGTTCTTTAAATTATTTATAACTTAGGCTATTCTATCGAGATGACACCATAAAAGGCCTTCAATGCACTGAAATAGGTAATAGGGATACAATGAAAAGCCGATTTCACTATTGACCCTGTTTTTATTCATTGACGGCTTCCCAACGCCGCATTTCCGTTGCGCGAAAAAAAAAGCTGCTGCAAATAAGCAAATTTATGACAAAACAATTTTAATAGTTTCATAGTAGTAGCTGGTGTGCTTCATCTGCGTGATTCTGATTTGACATTCTTCCGCTAAACTTGCACTGTGTTGATGTGTAAATGGGCTATGTGTTGATGTGTAAATGGGCTATGATCTTTGCTATTGAGTTCTCTTTGCAACTTTCAATTTCGAGGTGGGGGAAGTGGGAAGAGGCAATTCAAATGTACCATCTCTAAAAAAAAAAAAAGGCCGCTTACGCGGCATTTGTGTTTATTATTACCTTATTTTTATTTTATTATTATTAATTTATTCATTCATTCTTCATTCATTTTCTTTTCGGTTTAGTCCCTTTATTAGTCTGTGATCGCCACAGCGGAATGAACCGTCAACTTATCAAGCATATGTTTTACCCAGTGGATGGCAGGGAGGGCCAGCTGGGGCTTCGGGACGGAGTGAAAGGAATTTGCCCCGAGTCTGGGAAAGATGGCTTGCCGTAATTACACTAGTTTTCCTATCGCACACATGCGCCAAACAAATAAACAAAGAAATAAAAAAGGAAAAGAAAACATCTAGACTTATAGGCTGAGGTCTTTTTGCTTATAATCGCCCTTATGTTTCCGTTTTAAATGTAAGGCTGTTGCATAGAATAATACAATTTTAATTTATAAGTTGTTTGTAAGATGTTTCAATAACGCATAATAATCTACACACCATATTAAAGACATAGCAGACATAAAGGTTGTGTGTGAGAGACGAGCAAAAGAGCGCTCTCTTCACAGCTCTGTTGATGCTGCTAGCGGCTTCTTTCTTTTTGTTATTTATTTTGCAGATAATACACCATATGAATACAACAGAAAGACATAACACTTTACAAATTACCTTTTGTAGACTCAAAACAAGTGTCATATCTTGATAAGCCTAAGCCACATTGAAATATAATTTAAAGAATTACATTATCGGATATAATAAAATCGCATTAAATAAATAAACCAATATAAAACAAGCAAAAGCAAGCTATAACAGTTTAGGTAGGCCTATACATAAATAAAACCGTTAAAGCCAAATCAAACTTTTATTTTACAAGATATTTTCTTTTAAAAGATTTTAGATATTTTCTAAAAACAATAAACACCAGAGAAGGTTTAGAATATTATTTCTAAAGTATTTGGATATGATGATAATAATCAAATCGTGCAAACAGAGCATTTTTGGGAACACGTTTCAGGTCTCTCCAGTGCATTTGGGCTGAATGTTTGACTGTGTCTAAATGAGGATGTTATAAAATACATTTTCTACCGAGTTATTAACGGATGCACGATGCCAACAGTCGGGGGACGTTCTGGGGGCTGGGTTTGCGTTACGCGCTGCGAGCTATAGGCCGACAGTGGAAATGCGACATGACTTCGGTCTCGATGCCCATTAACACCTGAAAGACAAGCTTTTGGTTATGAGATGGGGGAAGGGGTATGTCTCCACCCTCAAGTGTTTTCCACAAACATGGTTACACAAAATCCAAAACTCCCGAGGACGGATGGCGTAACCGTAGCAAAACCTATGCGTTTTAAAACCAAACCGCAAATGGGGCCTTATGAAAATGAATGTTTCTATGCACAGCAACTTCTGGACTGAACTATACTTGTTATTTAAAATATCTCTATTACGCTCTAGCATTCGCCAAAACGAATTTGTACATAAAAACACCGAACATAGCCTAGCTGAATAGGGTGTTGCCTGCTGAGCCATGACAGCAGCAGACAATTCCGCACGACCATAAAGCCTTCACCCGACAGTTATTTTCTAATATTCACAACGCGAGCCACAACAATAGACATGCCATGCCCATCATCCTTACAGACAACTTCGCTTTAAACTGTATTAAGGTCCCATTTACACTGCACAGCAGTTTTATATAAAACGTTAATGATACATATAACAGGCTACATTTTGATGGTGAAATAACCTTTTAAACGATGGCTTTTTATTTCAGTATTCAAACATTAAATAACGAATGCATCAAGTGAAATAACGAATATGCAAAAACACATGTATATAAATATAAAGGACTATTATAATTAGCAAAAGGCTGCTCTATTTATCTTTGTATTTTTATAATTTTATTATTGTTATTTTTAATATTTTGAATTAATTAAAGGTATAGACAAATACTGCTTGACATTTTAGAAAATGTTTTGCGTATACCCAGTACCGAGAACAAACAAACAAAAGCACATGGCTTGTTAATCAATTTAATCAAGCTCTAGCCATGAATAAAATAATAGACTATTTTATTATTTTAATATTTTAGATGACGGGTTAGTAATTATATTATAAATGGTTATGTTCAGATCAATGAAATAATAACTTTAATAATTCTGCTTTGCATTTTTCTATGCATTACTAACATCACTAAACCATACATTTGTTTTTTAAGTTAACCAAATATTTGCAGAGATTCAGCAGTTTTTTTTTCTGACGCGTCAAATTCAAATACAAAACATACTGAGCCATTAAGTAAAAAAACAAAACAAAACAACAGTTATAGCTACTTTAAAGGAGAACATTGACGTTTTGAAAAAAAAAAAAAAAAACTGAACTGAAACTAAATTATTAAAAAAACAAACCTGCTTGACTTAATTTATGTCCTGCGGCAAAAATATTTTTATTATAATCTGCTTAAAATAGGTCAAATTATTATTATTATTTTTTTGCTTTTGATGAAGCTGCATTCAACTTAAGCTCAATGTCGGCAATGTCTTTAAATAAATAATATATCTAGGCCTATTTTCATTATTCATTAATTTTCATTATTCGTTTATTATTATCTACAATTGTTGAGACATAAAATGAGATAGTAAACTATAATCAACAACGAAAATGTAAGTAAAAACAGAAATAAAAACATAAATGAAAATGTCTTGTCTTAGTCCTGTCAAAATAGCAAACACTGAACATCTCTCTATATTTAGGTTAAAAGACTGCTTTATTTATTTATTTATTTATTTATTTATTTATTTAAGACTACTTATTTGTACTGAATGTTTATGCTTTCATTTTAGTTGCAAAAAGATCAGAAATTGATCTCGCACGCGCAGGGAAAAAAGGCAATTATGCCACACATGACTTGCATCGCTCTCATGCCAAGTTTTGAGGATAAATTCGCATTTAGATGCTGCTTGAAATAAAATAAAACTATCAAAAAGCACATTAAAGACTTTAATAAAAAAAATTAAAACATTCATAAAGGAGTATCTTATGGAAAAACACCATGGGCTCTGCTTTCGGTTTTAAAAGAATCAAGCAGCTTTAAAAAATATCTAATTTGCTGAAGAGAAATGACACGAAAAAAAAAAATAAAAAGATTAAACATATCGGGACTGTTAAAAGAAAATTCCTCTTTGATATATTCTTTCGACTCCGATACATCAGCTAAGATTATGAATGACGGAGTGTCTCTCCTGCTTCAGCAGCGTGTCCCGCTGGTTAAACGATGAGGCGGAGAGAATGCGCTGCTTAGTGAACCTAACGCGCCATTATTTTAATTCTATATTCGTGAAGAATGAGCCAACCGCATATGCTTAGTCCTGTTGGTCGGGACTCTGCTTTATAACTTAGTTTATTACAATAATCACACTTAGCTTTGCCATCGTTCTTCACATGTTGCCACTCGGCACATCTTGCGCTCCATCTTTAAACAAATGTTTACATTATTGAGGTGCTCTCCGGCGGCGAAGTTTCTAGCAGAGTAGCGAGTGAAAAAATGTGCTTGCAGAAATTGGAATCAAAATTTAAATTATATATAACAAGCATCGTATTCTTTCTAATCCTCGCCCAGTTTTAATACAAGTTGTTTTTATATTTGTGGCTGTGAAGTTTATTAAGAATATATATATATAGCCTACTTTATTTTTTTATACTTTAAGTGATCTGCTTGAGGTAGGTCACGTTTATCAATGGTAGGTTTTAGCCTAAGTTTACATCAATAACATAATGTGTATTGTCCTTTACCATACAAAAAAAAAACAAGAAAAAAAAACATTATTATACATAGTTGCCTTTAGCCTATAAAAAGGCAGCAAATGCATTAAAAGGCAAGCGCATATCTTAGCCTTGAGTTTGTTCACACTCTGCCTGTATTAACATAAATGCTGTATTTTAATATAGCTTATTTTGATGAATTAGCTCTAACCTTTGACAGCTTTTTCTTCTTTTTCCGCGGTTATGCGGCATTATATTTCACACACATTTGCAAGGTGACTGAATATGAAGTTAAAATACAAAACATACTGAGCCATAAGTAAAAAAAAAACAAAAAAACAAAACAACAGTTATAGCTACTTTAAAGGAGAACATTGACGTTTTGAAAAAAAAAAAAAACTGAACAGAACTGAAACTAAATTATTAAAAATAAACCTGCAAGACTTAATTTATGTCCTGCGGCAAAAATAATTTTATTATACTTTTAGTGATCTGCTTAAGGTAGGTCAATTTATTTTTCTCAGTGTTTCACGTACTGTACGGCAATGTCTTTAAATAAATAATTTATTTAGGCCTATTTTCATTATTCATTTATTTTCATTATTCGTTTATTATTCGTTTATGTACAATTGTTGAGACATAAATGAGATAGTGAAATATAATCAACAACGAAAATGGAAATAAAAACAGAAATAAAACATAAATGAAAATGTCTTGTCTTAATCCTATTAAAATAGCAAACACTGAACATCTTTCTATATTTAGGCTGCTTTATTTATTTATTTATTTATTTATTTATTTATTTAAGACTACTTATTTGTACTAAATGTTTGTGCTTTCATTTTAGTTGTCTTTTACTTCTTCAATTCTATTTTCCAAAACGAATCCTCTTTGCACTTAAAAAGTTTACAACTTAAAACTTTTGCACTTAAAAGCGTGTTAACAAATTTTAAATGATTAATGAAGGAATTATAATGCTTTGACTTATTGTTTAATATCATTTACAAGCACAGTAGCTGTATGGGCTATTTCTGTCCGTTCGCATCCCGTCCCTTTGAGCCCCCTGGCGGCTCATTCACAAACTGCGGTCATACACTAAAAACAGAGCGGCACCTATTTCAAACGGCGGCGGTACCAGCCGCGGCGTTAATAGCCACTTTGAACTCTCACCTTCTGTATTCATTTAAGATTATTTATTGGTCACAATAATTTCAGTTATTGTGTTTATACATTTTGTTTCATTCATATCTGATTTAAATAAGACGCATACACTTTCAGTTTCTCATTACCTTTCTTTAATATTCACAGTAAATTTATTACTATTTTGGGTGCACACAAAATCAGTTATATTCAAAAATATCTTCAAGATTTTAAGCTCCTCTAAATGTTGCTCCAAGTGTTGTGTTAAACTGAGGATTCTGGACAGAAAGCTGTCTATTTTTTTCTGTTCTAGTCATAGTGGTTAACCTAATTGTTTTTGGAGATTCTAACAGTGATATATGTTTTTTTTTTCTACTTTTACATATCTTGTCACCTCAACTAGCAGGGAAAGTCAAGTTGTGGATCATCATGAAGATTTTCAAAAGGTGAGTTTAGATTTCTTGAATATGTTTTATTTACTGTAAACGTTCTTTTGAATATATCATAGAATTTGATTGCAATTTGTTTTTAAAATTTCTTCTTAGTCATGCTGGAGTCTTGAAGAGTTTTTTGATGAGCATCACCCTATATCCGTGCATCAGGAACCACCAGGCGAGCGATCAGCAGCTACTATATCGTCATGCAGGGCTCGAAATTGCGACCATTTTGGTCGCATATGCGCCCGAAATTTTATCTATGCGACCTTAAAATATATTTGGTAGCATTTCTGCGAGTGCTTAAAATTGTTATGTGCGACCAGTTTTTACTGTAAAATGTTCACCACATGCGCGGATTCGGGAGACATTAACGCAGAATGCATCTCTGCACTTGCAATGCGAAACGCAGCGCTCTGGAATGGTTTAAAACAGTTGTCATGTCAACTTGCTGCAGTAAACAAATCCAAGTCCGTAATGCGTGCCCCGCCTTCACGCTTGTCTTATTGGCCCACTGCTCTAGCACTGAACGTGAATGATTGGTTAATATCAGCTGTCAATCACTCAGTCAGCGCTTCTGGCTTGGGATGACAGAGAGAGCTACTACCGCGAAAAATTGTAAAGCGCTGAAGAGGAGAATGAAGATAACACTGGCAGATTTTGTTTTAGAAACCATGGCATCTAAAGTTATAAATACTGAAACATCTTAGTTGTGATCATGTGGTAAATTTTAATCCACTATCTACACTTTTCCAAAAGTAGAAGACTTCCATTGGCTTCAAGTCCGCTATAAAACATCTGTGGGGTGGAGTTTTCAGGTCGCCAGATACTGTCCGCCATGCAAGGGACAACTATATGTCAATTTGAACACCACGTACACCATCGCGAACGGGCTTGCATTGAGTAAGCTAATATTGCTACTCATAAAAATAAACCGGTATTGCTATTAACATGTATGCATATAATAAGCTACAATATGTGTCAAAAGCATTAGTGCATTATCAGACAGCACTTGTGAGAACAGCACAGTTAACATTAACATTCACATTAACAGATTCATTTAAGCAGTGTGTGCAGGGGTGGTGAGCGCTCCGTGTATCTTTTGCTCACTCAGTTCTGTTATAAAAATCTTTTTTCTTGTGATAACGGGATTTCGTTGAGACATATTTTCCTCCAGCTTGCATTTATACATATATATATATTTTTTTGCTTGTTAGTTTGATAAGTGTTGATTTCAAATACAATAAATATGTTTGTATAAAACTTGTAGTAACGGTGCTCATAATTGGTCGGTGCGACTAAATTTTGGCTGATGCGCCTAAATTTTTAAAGTTAGGAGCACCGGTGCTACCAAGCAAAAAGGTTAATTTCGAGCCCTGTCATGGATAAAAAGGTCATCCTGTGGCTGGGAACCACATCATTCACGGGACATGCTTGATGAGATTTCCTAGGTCCAGTTTGTTTTCACACAATTTTACAGCATTTATACCTTTATTTAAACTGCTGTGTTTGATATGGGGGACCAAGGAAACACCAGAAGTAAAAGATTTGCAAGCCAAGTTGTTTAAAATATAATTTAAGAAGAAAACTTAGTGTTCTGAAGAAAACTATGAGTGACGCCATATAGAACTTTCAAATTGCTCTGATGAAAGTTTTTTTAGTCCTAATAGTTCTTTCCTTTAAATCTGGAGGTGCTCTGGAATGTGTTCGGGTTTGCAAAAGCTTAAAGTACATCTGCAATATAGGTTAAACGTGGGTAATGAGTCTATGACAGCCAATAGGCATCTCGGGGTGACTCTGGTCTCATGCACAGCAACCTTTGGCTCCAGACTCTCTGGCAACAATTGACATATAACTCAAGGCAGATTAAAATATAGTATGAGGAAAGGTGACTCCCTTTCTGTCAGCTATGGACCCATATGTTACAAAAAAGTATTGCAAACTCAGTCAGATCCCTTGGTTTTCACTTGCAACTTGCTTTAACATGTTTAACACTGCATGAAATGTTGTTTAAAGCAAAAAGAATGATGCTTTTTAGTGTTTGAAGCTGTTTTTATCACTCTCTGTTTTAGGCCTGAAAACGTCTCAGGTTACGTATGTAACCATGGTTCCCTAAAGCCAACGAGACGCTGCGTCTCTTTAGGAGACACAATGGGATACAATGCCTCTCTTATAACCTCCTGAAGCACAGGTGAAATCCATCCAATTTAATTGGCAGGACCGTGTGTGACGTCAGACCGGGAGGTATAAAAGCACCACGGAAGCATACAACTTCAGCTTAGAACCTCTCGAACGAAGCGCACCAGGCTTGAAAAAGTATGGCAAAGCAATGCAGCGTCTCATTCCCTTTAGGGAACCATGGTTCAACCTGAGACGTTCCTCTGCAGAAAACTCTACACTGCATCTCTTTAGTTTCCTCAGGTGCCAGCCAAACACTGGCCAGCATAAAGAAGAATTTTGAAGCCGCCATACCCCTGGTAGAATAGGCCCTTATTGCCTCTGATAGAGAACGTTTCAGGGCCTCATAAGTCAGTGAGATAGACTCGACTATCCACTGGCTCAACGTCTGCTGAGACACAGATGCCCCCATATTAGGTGGGTCATAAACAATGAACGATTGTTACATTGAACCGTATGATGTATGCAAAGCAGATGAAGCGCTTCTGATCTGCGTCATAAATGGTGGAGGATTAAAGGCCTGCAGCACCATAGGTCGTACCACCTCATGGAGACCTTAAAGAAGTACCCTATTGTGGGGTACAGGAATGCTCTCACCATGCCAAGTGAGCATTTCAAATAAGAGGGAGCTCCTCTTTTGAGATAAAATGCCATTTCAGCATTAGAAACTTTTCTTACATCTCCTCAATGCAAAAATAGGGACTGTCGACAGGCCCTTGAGAACTATCAACAAATCTTGAATAGGAATTTTACTGGTGCAATTAGGCCTCAACCTCCTGGATCCATGGAGGAATCTGACCACCAGAATGTCTCTGCCGAGACCATCAGTACCATATGTGAACATTACTGCTACATATACATAAAGCGTCATATTTAAAATGCTCCTGGATAAAATTCCAGCACCAACCCCACAGGTGATGAAACTAGACCCAGGTGGTGGTTGGTACACCACTAAGTGAAACATTTTACCTGGTGGCATACAATGTCCTCACGGAAGGGGCTCTGGGACTGAGTGCGGTTTGAACATGTTCAGTTGAAAAACCAAGATCTATGAGGTGGGTCCCCTCAGAGGCCACAACCATAGCTTGCCTGGGACAGAACTCTTCTGAACAAAAATCTCCCATGAGAGACCATTAAGGAAAGACATTAGGTCTAAGAACCACACTCTTTTAGGCCTAGGGGCCACCGATAGTAGGTTGAGCCTCCTAAATGGACTCTCTCCAGAATTCCCATGAGCAAAGCGATCGGGGGGAAAGAATACAGACAAAGACTCAGCAATGTCTGCACCATGACATCCAGTCCAAATGGTGCTGGGTGTGTCAGTAAAAAAACACAATGGGTATTGTTTGTTTTGACAGGTGCATATATCCACGTCGGCTCTGCCGAATCTCTGTCAAATGGTCGCTACCACTTCTGGGTGCAGTCGCCATCCCCCAGGCACTAACCCCTGCCTCAACAGGAGGTCTGCTCCTACATTCCTAGGCCTGAGATGTAAGCTGCCTTTGTGAGTGCAGCTTCCCCTGAGCCCACAGAAGGATCTGCTCCACCAACCTGCACAGAGGGCGCGGATTTAGACCCCCTAATTGTTGACAAAAGACCACCGATGTGTTGTCGGTTTTTACTAACACATGGTTACCTCTTGAGGGAAACAAGTGTTTCAGAGCATGAACACTAATAACATCTCCCAGCAATCTCTATGCATGTGGAGAAGATGGTCTCTCCTTTGCCTCAATGTGGGAAGGCACCTCCGGGTCGCTTCTCAACCCTCGCAAGCGGCTTCTGAGGTCAGTGCCATGCGCTGAGAGATTACTCCCGATGTAGGGCTTTGGGACAGAAACCAGGGCTGTCACTATATCGATAAAGCTTGTAGATAATGTCACAAGGATTTGGTTATGCTAAATCCCTGGATTTGAGCCACCGCTGTAACAATGTCATGTTAGCAGACCCAACCATGTTGATGGCTGTTGCTAACCAGCCTCTAAAACAGTTTGACAGAGATAGCTAGGCCCAGCCTGACACTCTTTACGGCGATCTGGATTAACTCTATTTGAGTAGGGGAACAGACACACGAACATCAATGTGGAGTTCCGTAATACACCTAAAAAATATTTGCCAACTTCTGTCTTTTCTGTAGGAATCACCGCAACCCCAACTTCTCTGTGTAAGCAAGAACAACATCTCTATGTGGAATTGCTAACTCCCTAAACTGAAATTAAATTAGCCAGCCATCGAGAAAATAGAGAATACAAGTCCTTTGTAGCCAAAGTGAAACCAATGGTATGCTAACTACTTTGGTGAACGTGTGGGGTGAGAATGCCAGACCAAATGAAAGAACCCTGTACGTCTTGCCCCTGAAGGCGAAACTCAGGAACTTTATGTGACTTTAAGGATGGATATGTGACAAACCAGCCCTCGGACTGTATTTGTGACACTATGGTGCTGATAGTCATTGTTTTGAACTTCAGCGTTTGATCAGAGCGATTTAGTCATCTTAAATTATATATATATATATATATATATATAATATATATATATATATATATATATATATATATATATATATATATATATATATATATATATATATATATATATGATATAACCATCCATCCTTCTTTGGAACAATGAAGTAATAATATAAAAACCCCGATTCCATGTCTGGAGGAGTTTTATGACTTCCTTCCTCAGAAGGGAGTCTACTTCATTTCCATTTATAGAGCCTCCTTTAACTTTACTAAAATTTTAAAGCAAATTATTGCAGCAAGAGGGGTGTGAACCAAACTGCATTATATAGCTCCTCTTTAAGGTTAGCAGGACCCAACTGCGAAACGTTTGGCAGCCGCTCCCATTCTGCCAGAAAATACCACAGGGGTACCAGTCCCTCAAGACTGGCCTCTATGCTCCCCTAGGTGGCTAAGTCAGGGCACTGAAGTGAACTCACGACAGGAGGCCACCAAGTTAACTGCTTTCGGACCCTCCGTAGAGGGGGTGAGTCCACTAGCGCCACCACTTTGGGTCCAGCCCCAGAAGAATGATTTCTTAGGGAAGGAAGCTCGCGTAGGAGCCCCACCCCCCTCTGCCCGCTCAACAGATTCTCTAATGAACCAGCGGGCAAAATGGGGGCGTCAAGGAAGAGACATTTGTCCTCTTTCTTGATATCGGACTGATTTGGCCACAAATGTCCCTGTGAACATCCATTTTTATGGCACAGAGAGACAGGTCTAAAGCCTGAAGCAGTTCCTTTTGGCGTCCTTCACGGTCTATTTGGTATGATTGTATAATTAGATATTATGTCAACAACTGGCCAGTTGACCTATTGCCACATACACTTTACCAATCAGAGCCGATATTATTTTCACCGGCATTGATAGCAAAGCAGAGTCTTTGCAGATGATAACTTCCTTGACATGAAGCCTCACTCTGCAACAGAGTAATCCAAGCAAGCCATAGCTGAATAAATGGCTAATCATACAAGCAATGTGAGACCTGCTTCAGGTCAATACCCCCCTGTGCAGGTACTCATAAAAAAATAGATCCCTTATATTTCTAATAATAATAATAATTATTATTATTATTATGTTCTATATTATGATGTATGTTATGTAATAATATTTTTATAGGGGATTAATTCAAGCAACACAGGCTTAATCTCTGTCAGTTCATCATATTCGGGGCATAATGGGAAGAACAACATTTTGGCCCCAACGGCCTTCAATACTCTCAATTCCCTCTGAAGCAGAGGCGGAGCCGCAATCCCACAGTGCGAGAGGAAAGGCAGCCGTAGCAGGCGTCCGGCTCGCGCTGAAAGGATGCCGATCTGGAGGACAAAGAGGAGAAGAAAAACACTGGTTTTCACTTACAACTTGCTTTAACTGCATAAAATGTTGTTTAAAACAAAAAGAATGATGCTGGCTGTTTTTGTTACTTGCTGTATTAGGCCTGAATACAAGCTTTCCCAGCCAGAAGAGAGGTCAAAATAAGCAGTATAGACCTTTTACGCAAAAACCGGAAGTACGTCAACAACGTGTAAACCCAGTTCCGGTTTAAGTTTTTTTGGCGGAGAAATAGCGTGTTTTCGGCGAGCCTGAGTTGTCTTCCGAAGTTAATTAAATGAGTTACTAAATACATGCAATTAAAATAGGGGAGAGCGGGGCAGAACCTAACACAGGGCCAGTTGTAACACACTTGTTTTAAATACTTCCACACATGCTAGTATGATAAAAAGTGTATTTACTAGATGTCACAGCAATAAATTGTTTCATTATTAAATAAATATATATTTTATTTTATTAGTTGAGTTTCGTGAACAGCTTATATTATTAACATTAATTTTTTCAGGTAGAAATGCATTACGGTACACATAATTGACTAGCGTTAACTAAATACACTATGAACAATCTTACCTGCAGGTGGGATAGAGGTAAAGTTGGTTTTATATTTGCACATTCAGACTTTCCCCTTAACAATATAATTTCTTTAAAGTATTATGTGCAAACTCTAAATAGCGAAATCATATTAGCAGCCAATGACTATCAAAGTACAACATTGTTCACAGTCAAATAACCAGTGTCAATGTTGTTTTCAAGTCATATTTGCATGATATATTTGATCGAATATTCAAAGTAACATGGTAAATAATATAGAGACTTCTAAATGAACAAATGTGTGAATATAAAACCAACTTTACCTCAATGCAGGTGGGTGTGTCACGTAATGTTAGTCGTGATCCATCCTTACTGCCTTAGCCACCATGTCGCTATCTTCACAGCATAGCTGTTTAGACTGACGATTGTAGGTTCAATTAATCAAGCCTTTACACTTCTGTCATATTCTTACTCCCTTCTCAAATGAGCTGTAAAGTTGTTCCAAGGGAATAGGCTCAACACCACTCTTCAGGCGACAAACGACGCAGCCACTACCGTAATCATCTGGAGTGAAGTGCCGGCTGCAGAGGTGCTACCTGTTTTTACATGAAAACTATGCCCTTCCTCTCTTCAGATCGCCTGTATCCATTTGGGTTTCAGGTTTGGATCCAGAGGAAAAGAATGAAAAAAAAGGTAGGGCTGTTTTTGGTTAGAAGACGAACAGCCTGGAACACAACAGAAACTGTGATTCTTTGACTGCCATTTTTTTATCTGCCGCTATGATAACAGGAAGTTCTAATGCACTACATTGACGTATTTCCGTTCGAAAAATGCTGAAGTGCGTAAAAGGTCTATTACAAACTCAGTCAGATACACTGGTATTAACTTGCAAGTTGCTTTAACATGTTTAAAACTGCATAAAATGTTGTCTAAAACAAAAAGAATGATGCTTTTTAGTGTTTGTAGCTGTTTTTATCACTTTCTGAATTAGACCTCAAAATGAGCTTTTTCCAGACAGCACAGAGGTCAAAATAAGCAGTATTGCAAACTCAGTCAGATACATTGTTTTGACTGGCAACTTGTTATAACATGCTTAATACTTGCATATAATGTTGTCTAAAACAAAAAGAACATTGCTTTTTAGTGTTTGAAGCTGTTTTTACCACTTGCTTTATTAGGCCTCAAAACGAGCTTTTCCCAGCCAGCAGAGGGGTCAAAATAAGCAATATTGCAAACTCAGTCAGATACACTATTTATAACTTGCAACTTGCTTTAACATATTTAACACTGCACAAAATGTTGTCTAAAACAAAAAGAATGATGCTTTTTAGGGGTTGAAGCTGTTTTAATTACTTGCTGTATTAGACCAAAAAACAAGCTTTTCCCAGCCAGCAGAGAGGTCAAAATAAGCAGTATTGCAAACTCAGTCACAAACACTGGTTTTAACTTGCAAGTTGCTTTAACATGTTTAACAATGCATGAAATGTTGTCTAAAGCAAAAAGAATGATGCTTTTTAGTGTTTGAAGCTGTTTTTATCACTTTCTGAATTAGACCTCAAAATGAGCTTTTTCCAGACAGCACAGAGGTCAAAATAGGCAGTATTACAAACTCAGTCAGATACACTATTCATAACTTGCAAGTTGGTTTAACATGTTTAACATTGCATGAAATGTTGTTTCAAACAAAAAGAATGATGCTTTTTAGTGGTTGAAGCTGTTTTTATCACTTGTTGTATTAGACCTCAAAACGAGCTTTTCCCAGCTAGCAGAGAGGTCAAAATAAGCAACATTGCAAAATCAGTCAGATACACTGGTTTTAACTTGCAACTTGCTTTACTATGTTTAACACTACATGAAATGTTGTCTAAAACGAAAAGAATGATGCTTTTTAGTGGTTGAAGCTGTTTTTATCACTTGCTGTACTAAGCCTGAAAACAGGCTTTTCACAGCCAGCAAAGAGGTCAAAACAAGCAGTATTGCAAACTCAGTCAGATACATTGTTTTGATTGGCAACTTGTTATAACATGCTTAATACTTGCATATAATGTTGTCTAAAACAAAAAGAACATTGCTTTTTAGTGTTTGAAGCTGTTTTTACCACTTGCTTTATTAGGCCTCAAAACGAGCTTTTCCCAGCCAGCAGAGGGGTCAAAATAAGCAATATTGCAAACTCAGTCAGATACACTATTTATAACTTGCAAGTTGCTTTAACATGTTTAACACTGCATGAAATGTTGTCTAAACCAAAAAGAATGATACTTTATAGTGTTTGAAGCTGTTTTTATTACTTGCTGTATTAGACATCAAAACAAGCTTTTCCCAGACAGCACAGAGGTCAAAATAGGCAGCATTACAAACTCAGTCAGATACACTATTTATAACTTGCAAGTTGCTTTAACATGTTTAACATTGCATGAAATGTTGTTTCAAACAAAAAGAATGATGCTTTTTAGTGGTTGAAGCTGTTTTTATCACTTGCTGTAATAGACCTCAAAACGAGCTTTTCCCAGCCAGCAGAGAGGTCAAAATAAGCAACATTGCAAAATCAGTCAGATACACTGGTTTTAACTTGCAACTTGCTTTACTATGTTTAACACTACATGAAATGTTGTCTAAAATGAAAAGAATGATGCTTTTTAGTGGTTGAAGCTGTTTTATTCACTTGCTGTACTAAGCCTGAAAACAAGCTTTTCACAGCCAGCAGAGAGGTCAAAATAAGCAGTATTGCAAACTCAGTCAGATACATTGTTTTGACTGGCAACTTGTTATAACTTGCTTAATACTTGCATATAATGTTGTCTAAAACAAAAAGAATGATGCTTTTTAGTGTTTGAAGCTGTTTTTACCACTTGCTGTATTAGACCTCAAAACGAGCTTTTCCCAGCCAGCAGAGAGGTCAAAATAAGCAGTATTGCAAACTCAGTCAGATACACTGGTTATAACTTGCAACTTGCTTTAACATGTTTAACACTGCATAAAATGTTGTGTAAAACAAAAAAAAATGATGCTTTTTAGTGGTTGAAGCTGTTTTATCACTTGCTGTATTGGACCAAAAAACGAGCTTTCCCAGCCAGCAGAGAGGTCAAAATAAGCAGTATAGCAAACTCAGTCACAAACACTGGTTTTAACTTGCAAGTTGCTTTAACATGTTTAACAGTGCATGAAATGTTGTCTAAAGCAAAATGAATGATGCTTTATAGTGTTTGAAGCTGTTTTTATCACTTGCTGTATTAGACCTCTAAACAAGCTTTTCCCAGCCAGCAGGGGTCAAAATAAACAGTATTACAACCCCAGTCAGGCCAGTCTGGCCGACCAGAAACATAAACAATTTTGCATTTTTTTCCACAACCAGCCAACTTTGCCCAGAGAAGGCTCGAAACCTGATTCCAAGGTATTTACGACCCAAATGTGCCATGCGGCACTAAGCACAGGAATTACAAAGGACTATTTGCTGTTTAACACTGTTTTCATATAACCTTTATTCTTTATGTTTAATCATATGTTTTGCAAAGTTTCCCTTTCTCTTGTATTAATATTTTCGGTTTTAATACTCCTGCATATAATTTTTAACTGTACCTAAGCTAAACACCCTCTTATACTGTTCAAGTTTGGACTTTTTGAAAAGCTTACTCGCTTTACAAATCGATCGTTGACATTTTATTTTAATATGGGTGCAACATATTAACGTTTTAAGAGACTTTAACATTCCTTTCCCCATTTGCATAAAATTTACCTATGCAAATTCTTCTGCCTCAGACAAAGAGCTATAAATTACTATTCAAGGAAGTTAGTTTCTAATTAGTCAACTTTCCATGGAGGGTGGATTCGAACCCGCCCTATATATAACTTAGGACCAAGCTAAACTCTCTCTCTCTGTTCAAACGTTCTTGGGTGGCTCTCTGTTCAAACTCTCCTGGGAGCTCCCCCTTTCTCTCCCGACTCCAAGCAACCCCCCCTCTCTGCTCTGAACCATGTTGTTTTGAACTTTCATCAACCCTCGGCAACTTCCTTAGAGACTCAGAAACCTCCAAGAAACCAGGCAGAAACCCAGACAGAAAGGGTTAATCACACCACGCTCGGACATTTCCCTGTTCAGAAACTTTTGCGGCGTCAACCAACAAAGGATCAGCCAACCAACCACGTGCTCAACAACGGGAGCTCGGACATCACCAACAGACCGCAAGCATCACCTTTCTCCCATCATCTAAACTGGTGTGAACTAACTTAAATCTAAAGAGACAATAGAAGGGTTATATTGAATTTGATAACGTTTGGTTTGCTTGGTCTGTGCTTCATAAGCACGAGGTTTTCCCATCATTACATCTTCTCAACCTCTTCACATTGCTCTTCCCTATGCTTGTATGAATGTGTGTTTGTGTTAGGTGTTAGTTTCTGTTAGATTAGTCAATAAAGTCTACTTTTGTATAAAGAAAGATGCCTGTGTATATTAATAAATCTAATGTCTTGAACTTTGATCTTGCTACCCTGCTAAACTTTGTTGATAGCATCGCTGAACGATTCGGTTGTTCGGATCAAAAGAGTCGATACATTTGAAGCCCCGTTCAAATGAATCTTCCTCCCGCCAAGCTATTCCACTATATAATGTTCCAGAAGGTTCACGAGCCTTAAAATCTGAATCGTAACTCGCAACATTATTACGGTGGGAAAGGCGCGGGAAGAATAACCTTGAGCTAATTTACTACAGTAATAATAGTGTAGATATGTGAGCACTCTAATCTACATTATTATTATGATGTGCTACCTGTTTATTTGTGGAAAATAAACAAAGCATTTAATTATGTAATCTAGAACTATAATGGTTGGAGAATGCTGATTAAGTATGTAATATTACACTTGCAAGTTGGTTTAACCCATTGGGGTCGAAGACCACGTGTACGGGTTTTGACCTGTGGTGTCGTCAAACTGCTGAAGTGAACGTCCAGGTTACGTATGTAACCCACGTTCCCTGAATGGGGAACAGAGACGTGTGTCTGTATAAACAGACTTTAGGAGTGCTTTAGATGGGCAATCTTTTCTGAAGATATAAAAAAACGGGCCAATGAAATGCCAATTGAATTGGCGGAGCTTAGCTCCACAGCTGAAAGCGATGAGCCAATTAGGGCTATATTAGTCGTGAGTTAGCTCGTCAGAATTTTGCCAGCTGAAGAGCCGATCACTCAGCTCCCAGCTGGAGACTCAGGTGCTGTGGCAGTGGAGACACACGTCTCCGTTTCCCATTCGGGGAACGTGGGTTATGTACGTAACCTGGACGTTCCCCTTCATATGGGAACTTCGATGTGTGTCTGTATAAACAGACTTTCGGAGACTGTATGGAAAGTGCCACGGCAACCAAGCCCGTCACGCTCCTGATGTGTAGTTTGCCAAGCCAAAGCGTGAGCGCACTGACATCACCAAGAGCGCAACCTTCCAACGTCCCCTTGGCCCACTATACTAACCATAACATGGGATTAAATGTTTAAAGTTAATCGGGGGTAGTAGGTGTGCTTTTACCTAGCTAATATAGACTAGGGATTTTTGGAAATACGACAGTACGTTGGGAAGCGTCAGTCCCCGCAGGGGGAGGACGCGGCGGAGACCACCTGCTACCCAGAAGAGGAGACCTGATGGTAAGGAGGCATATGGACTAGCCCTAATGAGGGGGAGTGCTGCATCTGATAAGCTGGTTAGCGATTAGGAAAGACACGGGACCGCCTGATAAGGGGGAACACACCGTGGTAATAATGCATATGGCATCACCAAGTGGGGATGCACATAGCTGGCAACGATCCTCAATATGCATGTAGACCAAATGGGCGTACCAACCGCACACTGAGCCATGCATTTGACTCCTCTGCTGAGTCGATGATAGGGGCCTCGGAGGAACTAGGGTTCGCCTGAGAAGGGAAACTTACTAGCAGAGTAGAATAAAGCGCACGCATCTCCGGGTTAGGGAGCATGCCGCAGCAAGCGTTTGTGACACTGAGCTTAATTCCCCCAGATTGATTGGGGTTACTTAATAATTGGGAGAAAACTGGCTTTACTCAAAGTTTACAGAACCTCGCAAATGTGTTAGGTGTCACCCAACTCGAAGCTCTATGAGAGAGGTGCCGCGTGATAACGCCCATGACGAAGCGACACCTCTTGTAGAGTGCGCTCTCATGTTAGGAGGGCGAGGCTCGCCCTGGCATTGATAAGCGAGGGCGATGGCATCAACTAACCAGTGGACCAACCTCTGTTTTGATACGGCACTTCCCTTTTGTCTACCACCAAAACAGATGAAGAGCTGTTCACATGATCTTACATTTTGCGTTTGTTCCACGTAAAGGTGCAAAGCGCGAACGGGACAAAGCAGTGTGTGGGTTGAGCCTGCCTCCTCCGAAGGCAGCGCTTGCAGGTTCACCACCTGATCTCTAAATGGGGGGGTAGGAACCTTGGGCACGTAGCCAGGCCGGGGTCTCAGGACAACGTGAGAGTAACTGGGCCCGAATTAAAGGCACGATTCGCTGACCGAAATTGCCTCCAGATCCTTAACTCTCTTGAATGACGCCAATGGGATCAGCAGAGCTGTCTTTAATGACAGAATTTTAAGAGATACTGACTCGAGTGGCTCGAACGGATCTCTCTGCAGACCCGCTAGGACTAGAGAGAGATCCCAAGAGGGCATGAGAGGGGGGCAGGATGGATTTAACTGCCGCGCGCCTCTGAGGAATCGGATGATTAGATCATGCTTCCCGAGCGTGTTGCCATCTACCGCGTCATGATGAGCGGAGATCGCAGCCACGTAAACCTTCAGTGTGGAAGGTGACAGCCTGCGCTCCAGCTTATCCTGAAGGAAGGATAACACAATGCTAATCTGGCAAGTTCGGGGGTCTTCTCGGCGAGAAGCGCACCACTCAGAGAATAGACTCCATTTCAGGGCATAGGCATGCTCCGTAGAGGGTGCTCTAGCCTGAGTGATGGTGTTAAGTATCGCGGGCAGTAAGTCACCTAAGTCTTCCGCGCTCTGTCTATGGACCACACGTGGAGGTTCCAGAGATGTGGGCGTGGGTGCCAGATGGTGCCCCGTCCCTGAGAGAGGAGGTCCTTCCTTAGGAGGGGCCGCAACGAGGAGTGTGAGCTCCGAAAGCCAGGTCCGGTTGGGCCAGAGGGGCGCAACAAACAAGACCTGCTCCTCGTCCTCCCTGACTTTGCACAAAGTTTGTGCGATTAGGCTCACTGGGGAAAACGCATATTTGCGCGTGCCCGATAGCCAGCTGTGAGCCAGTGCATCCGTGCCGAGGGGGGCCTCGGTCAGGGAAAAAAACAGCTGGCAATGTGCGTTCTCAGTGGAAGCAAACAGATCGATCTAGGCTTCCCCGAAGTACGCCCATATCAGCTTGACAGAATCGGGGTGGAGTCTCCACTCCCTTCGGGACACTAGCTGCCGTGAGAGCGCACTGGCTGCACAGTTGAGCTCGCCCGGAATGTGGATGGCACGCAGCGATTTCAGCTGCGTGTGACTACAAAGGAGCAGACGGTGAGCGAGCTGAGACATGCGGTGAGACCATAGGGTTTAATATAGGCCACCGCCGCCATACTGTCCGTACTGACCAGCATGTGTTTCCACTCCAGCACCGGTAAAAAGCGGCGGAGATCTAGATACACTGCCAACAGCTCCAGGCAGTTGATATGCCAATGCAGGCGGGCTCCGGACCACGAACCCGCGGCTGCATGTTTGTTGTACATGGCCCCCCAGCCCATGCTGGAAGCATCTGTCGTTACGACAACATGCCTGGATACTAGCCCTAGGGGCACTGCGGCCCGTAGAAAAAACAGATCGGAGACAGTGCGGAGACACAGAGGAGTGACACGCACCCGGTGCGTGCCCGCGCGCCATGCCTGTCTGGGGACTCGATTGCAAAGCCAACGCCAAAATGGTCTCATATGAAGCAAACCGAGCGGCGTGACCACTGCTGCGGATGCCATATGCTCCTGGAGCCTCTGAAAATATTTCAGTGGGAGCACTATCTTCCTGTGGGGCTCGCTTACACAGGAAAGAATCAGCCTGGCGTGCTCCTCGGAGAAGCGCGCAACCATAGCGACTGAATCCAGCTCCAGCCCGAGATAAGAGATCCTCTGCACAGGGCAAAGATTGCTCTTCTCTCGGTTGACCTGAAACCCCAACTGGTCGAGATGCCGAAGCACTTTGTCTCTGTGCATAATCAGCTGATCGCGGAACAAGGCTAGAATGAGCCAATTGTCACAATAGCGGAGTATGCGGATGCCCGCAAGGCGCAGGGGCGCTAGGGCACCCTCCGCGAGCTTGGAGAAAACCCGTGGAGACAGAGAGAGCTCGAAGGAGAGGACTTTGTATTGCCACACTCGTCCTTCGAACGCAAACCGGAGAAAAGGGCGGTGGCATGGAAGAAAGGAGACGTGAAAACACGCCTTCTTCAGGTCTATTGCTGCAAACCAATCCTTTGGACGGACGTTCTGAATCAAGCGTTTCTGCGTAAGCATTCTGAAAGGCATTTTCAATAAATGACAGTTCAGTTGGCACAGATTTAGGATTGGCCTTAACCCCCCGCTCTTTTTGTGAACTTGAGAGGACGAATGGCGAACTGAATCTCATAGCCGAGTCAGACCGTCCGTATGAGCCGCCGCTCAGCGCGTTGCTAACCAAGCCAGCAGAGCGGGCGCTAATGGCACCATTGGAGCAATCGTTGACGTGCCAGCGGTGGCAGCGGTGGAAGGCGGAGTGTCCCAGACTGGCAGTGCCAAAAAGACCAGCCTGGGATATGGGAGCGTTAAGAAAGCGAGCCTTGTCAACGTCACTTATATCAGCCAAGCTCAGCCAAAAATCTGTGGCCGTGCAGAGCTCATGCAGCAAGCCTGGGGGAAAACCTCCCTCCTGCATCTCGGCCAGCTTCTCGGCTTGGTAGCGTTGATAGGTGGCCGTAGCGTGCAGAGCGGAGGCGGCCTGACCCGCAGCAGAGTAGGCTCTGGCCATGAGAGACTGAGATAACCTGCACGCCTTGGAAGGGAGTTTGGCCGAATCACCACGAGTGAAATGGCTAGCACGCTCCCCCCGGGGAATCGCCTCATATCTCCTGGCCGCTCCATCATAGAGGGAGGTGAGAGCGGGAGCGCACGAGGACTGGGCAGAAAAAGGTGCCCTCCATGCCTGCGTGAGCTCTCTGTGTACCTCCGGGAAGAAGGGACGGGGGGTCTAGAAGGCTTTGCATTCACCCCCACGTAGCACCCGTATAAGCGGTCTGGCCGCGGTTCTGGGGGACAAGCCATCTCCAGCTCCAGGGCCGAAGCAGTCCGGGATAACACGGCTAACATGTCTAATTCCAGTAACCATACTGACAACCCTGGAGGGTGGCTGGGGGTCCAGACCCTCCTCGGAGCATGTCAACCGATGCAGGGATGGACGTCACGCCCCCGGTGTCATCTAATGCAATCGCGGCCAGCCCGGAGGATGGACCAGCGCTCACACTCGAAGCAGAAACAGAGCACACTGGAGAGAAGCGAGGGGTCCGCGGGCCCGAAGGCGACGGATTAGCCCCCACTGTAATCCTCAGGTTTGCCCGAGTGCTAACCGATTGGCGAGGTACAGGAGGGATGACTTGCCCCTAATAAAAGAGCTCGCCGCAACCTCAGTTGCGCAACAGTCAAGCCCTCGGAATGCGGGCAAGAACTGTCAGCAAGCACCGCATCAACATGTTGGACCCCCAAGCATGTGACGCAATACTCGTGCCTGTCATTCAGGGTTAGGAAACCACCGCATTTAGAAACGCACAGTCGAAACGACATCTTTAAAAGATGCACTGTACGACCGTGTGCTCTTTTAGGGAATTCTGCTATTTCAGTAAACTGCCAAGGGGACGGGAAACCCAGTTTGACTGCGGATTACACGTCTTCTCCCACACTGGTGAAGGTAAGGCTTTCTTACCTTAGTTAGCTCAGCAGAAGGGTTCATCAGTCTCAGATCGGGTCTGAAGCAACAATTCTGACGAGCTAACTCAAATTCAAAAATTTCAATTGGCATTTAATCGGCCCGTTTTTATATCTTAAGAAAAGATTGGTTGTCTAAAGCACTCCGAAAGTCTGTTTATACAGACACACGTCGAAGTTCCCATATGAAGGGGAACAAGCTTTTCCCAGCCAGCAGAGAGGTCAAAATAAGCAGTAATGCAAACTCAGTCAGAGACACAGATTTTCACTTGCAACTTGCTTTAACATGTTTAACAGTGCATGAAATGTTGTCTTAAACTAAAAGAATGATGCTTTTTAGTGGCTGAAGCTGTTTTTATCACTTGCTGTATTAGACCTCAAAACGAACTTTTCCCAGCCAGCAGAGAGGTCAAAATAAGCAGTAATGCAAACTCATTCAGCATGGGCGTAAATCTGATTTAACAGTAGGGGGGGACAATAAATAAAAAATTTCTTTCTTGCATTTTTTTGAAGGGGACACAAATAATACTGTCATGGTCTGTCACCTGCATGTTGTCACAGTCATTTGTGTTTGTGTTCTCGTAGCACATGGCATTTTGACAGCTCGCCATGTGCTCCACTGCCTAACTCCACCCACTTATCAGGTTACTCATTAGATCATTATTTCATTATTCGCACCTGTCTCTAGTCTTAGCCTCATTAGTCTCCCTATTTATTCTTCTCTCTGTCATTGTCTTGTACCGGGTCGTTAGTATGTTTACCTCACGCGGTGGCCTCTTGGATCGTGTCCTGTCTTGTATCCATTTTGACTCCAGTGCCAGTTTTTTGATTTTGATTTTGTGGTTTGGACTGTTTCCTGTTTTTTCCCCTTTCATCAGATCGCCCTCGCTGCTATCAGTTGTGGCAGACGCTTCCCTCTTCACTTCCTGCTTCAGCCTTTTCTATACCGCCCACCAGCGATCTTCTCCCTCTCTGGCCGCCTTGGATCCCACCCGGGCGCTTTCACTTCGGCTGCTGATACTGCTGTGTTTCCCGTTATTGACAAGAGAGTTGGACCGCCATGCACCTCCTGCTGGAAGCACTTAGTATTGCCCTTCACCTGAGTTTACTCATTTCCCATTTTTTGACTGGAGAGTGGACCGCCGTGCGCCTCCTGCTGGAATCACTTAGTATTGCCTGTAATTATACATTCTGTCTTTTTGCCCCTTTTTGACTGGCGACTTTGGATCGCTGAGCGCCCTCTGTTGAACTTTCTTTATTTATTTTTTGCCAGAATTTTGTGCTTTTCTGTGGCATTTACAGCACCCTGTGCTGGGAATTTTTTGTTGTATTATATCCCCTCTACAGGCCCCTTAAGTTATAAATACCTGTTTTTTCTGCATTTGATTCCTCCTGATTTTTTATACTGACACTTGTATGACAAATACAGCCGAATTGTACTAATAAAGATATGTCCCTGCAGTTAAAAATAGTTTCATCATTATTATTATAGCATGGAGACTACGTCATTATGATTTTTATCAGGTTCAAAGATAAAGCTAACTTTTCATCAAAACTATTAATTGCATTGTTTGTTGTGTTGTTTACAGTCAATAGTCTGACTCCTGAAGCAGAATAAATGCAGGAAAATACATTTTCCATACTCATAATAACTAGTTTACATTACACTTGTTAAATTGACCGATCATATTGTAATTGGTGAGCCTGTGAAGTTCATCTGCTAAACAGCCACAACTCCAAAAACATTTAAAAAAATTGTTCAGCCCCCAAAAGAATTGTCATCATCCCTTCAATAAAGCACAACACCCTTACCTGACACTGTACATCTGACTGACCCTGCTCTGCCTGTTCCTTAATCATTTCTTTCTCCTTTGCCTGTGATTGATATTGTGATATTAGTATTTTCATAAGCACTCATTCTTAAAGCCAAATTGCTTAATATGTGAACTTTTTGTACTTGGCGTGTAGCTGCACTGAAAAATGATCTTATGTCCATTTTCTCTGTCATTTTATCCAATGCATGACACTGCCAGGCAAGTTTATTTATACTGTAGCACATTTTATAAACAATGTGCTTTACATAAAGAATGTAAAACTATCATAAAAATCATCACAACAATAAAAACAATGACATTTTTTTATTTCAAATTAATTGAGTCACTTAAGAACAGAATAGAAACTGATTATACAAAAATACAGTGGGGTTAGACTGGACGTAGCACAGTGCTCATTTAGAAAATACACAGCTAAACAATATGCTAATTGTGGTCGTTAATGTTGAGTTAACATTATGCCAAGTCCATACAAATAAAACAATGCATGGGAAATGGCTTTGGCGTTGCTAACGCTAACTAGATAAGTCCTTTTTACCGCTAATACAGCAAATTCGTGGACAATTACTTTGGTAATCAGCATTTTTGCTGCAAGAAATTTATGAACGAGTCTTTATTAACTGAATTGAAAAGAATCGCTTCATTTAAGTTGGATAAAATCCCCTACTTACTTTCTGAAATTCAACTTTTACTCAGCAATAGCTGCAGCCGCACACCTGACGTGTGCTTGTGTGAGAAAGTAGGTGAGAGTAATGGATCCAAGATGGCGGCGCGTGCACACGCTGCGGCTTCTCTTTCTCCCGACAAAACGGTGTTTTTGTGTTCTTCGTCTTGTACGTCGCAGTGTTATTGTGTGTCAACGTCACGTTTATCTGTCCTTAAGCGCGCATATAGCCGAACATTTCTACTAGACATCGGTAGAAACAAACTTCACAAGCTAAACTCCGCGGACACTGAGGAGCTGCAAGATCTCGGCTTGCTCCGGATGCCTACCCATCCTCCGACCCCCACCTCACCACCTCGCCCACAATGGAGGCGCTTCAAGCGGCGCGAGAGGAAGCAGAAGAGGGGTAAGCGCGGGGGTATCCGAACTAGGCTAGCGGCTAACCCCCACAGACCCGCTATCCCCTCCATCATTCTAGCGAACGTACGCTCGCTAGACAACAAACTGGACTACATCCGTCTACTTCGTTCATCACAGAGAACTGTAAAGGACTATTGTGTTTTTGTGTTTAAGAAAACTTGGCTCAACGACAACGTTCCGGACAGCGCCATTCAGCTCGACCATAACATGCTACAGAGCAGACAGAGCTATCGTCGCGGGAGGTAAGACCCGCGGTGGCGGGCTCTGTGTTTACATCAATGAGTCATGGTGCCGCGATGCTGTTGTAGTCCGCAAACACTGCTCACCACTGGTGGAGTTCATGATTATTAAGTGCCGTCTGTTTTATCTACCAAGGGGATACACAGCCATTCTGCTTTTCGCTGTTTACATCCCTCCCAGCTCCAATGCAAACAACAGGAGTGAGGCACTAAATGACCTGTACCTGCACATTAGTGAGCAGCAGACAGCCCACCCCGATGCTTTTCTCATCCTGGCAGGGGACTTTAACCATGCAGACCTAAAGAGTGTGTTTCCAAAAATTCAACAACACATAGACTTTCCAACACGGGGCAATAACACACTGGACTTTGTTTACACCACACAGAGAGGAGCTTACAAAGCCTTCCCCCTCCCCCACCTTGGTGCCTCAGACCACTTAACTGTCATGCTAATGCCTGCTTACAGACCGATCGTTAAAGTCACCAAACCGGCTTGCAAGGAGATACAAGTGTGGCCAGAAGGTTCTTCAGAGGCTTTACAAGACTGCTTCAATACCACAGACTGGGATATGTTTAAACAGGCTGCCACCTACAACAACACCACTGACCTCCAGGAGTATGCTGAGACTGTTACAGCCTACATAAACAAATGCACTGAGGATGTAACAGTCACCAAAACCATCACAGTCCGTCCCAATCAGAAGCCATGGCTAACAGGAGAGGTCTTCAACCTCCTGAAGGCTAGGAACACTGCCTTTAGAGCTGGAGATGAGGCGAGCCTAAAGTCAGCTAGAGCCAACCTTTCCTGTGGCATCAGAGAAGCTAAGAGACAGTACTCCAGAGGTATAGCCCATCGCTATAATGACAGCAGGGACACACGGAGTCTGTGGAGAGGAATACAGTCCATCACAGACTACAAACCCCAACCGCAGACCTGTGACAGCACCATCCCCCTGCTGAACGAGCTAAACAAATTCTTCGCTCGTTTTGAGGGACAAAACAGCACCATTGCACAGAAGATGCCACCTCCCCCTGGTGACCAGGTGATGACTCTGTCTCCGGACAGTGTGAGGAGGTCTCTAAGCAGGATCAACGCACGCAAAGCTCCGGGCCCTGACAACATCCCAGGTCGTGTACTGAGAGACTGTGCATCAGAACTCACTAATGTCTTCACAGACATTTTTAACATCTCTCTAACCCAGGCTGTCGTCCCCACCTGTTTTAAAGCCACTACCATCATTCCGGTCCCAAAACAGTCATCTCCCTCCTGCTTTAATGACTACCGTCCAATTGCACTGACTCCTATCATCATGAAGTGCTTTGAACGGCTTGTTATGCAGCACATCAAGTCTGTCCTCCCCCCCTCCCTGGACCCGTTTCAATTTGCTTATCGGCCCAACTGCTCGGCTGATGATGCCATCTCCACTGCACTTCACACAGCTCTCACACATCTGGACAAAAAAGACTCCTGCGTCCGTATGCTGTTCATAGACTTCAGTTCAGCATTCAACACTATCATCCCACAACAGCTCTCTCAAAAACTGCTCCAGCTGGGGCTGAACACCTCTCTGTGTAACTGGCTGCTGGATTTTCTCACTGGAAGACCACAAGCAGTACGGGCCGGCAGTAACACATCCAGCACCATCACTTTAAACACTGGGGCCCCTCAGGGATGTGTTCTGAGCCCTATCCTTTTCACCCTGCTCACTCATGACTGCGCACCATCACACAACTCCAATCTGTTCATCAAGTTTGCGGATGACACAACTGTGGTGGGTCTCATCAACAAAAGCGATGAGGAAAACTACAGAAGTGAGGTGAGCCGTCTGGCCGAGTGGTGCAGAGACAACAATCTCTTTTTGAATGTGGAGAAGACGAAAGAGATTGTTGTTGACTTCAGGAAAGAGCACACTCTCCATGCTCCCCTGACCATCAACGGTGCGACTGTGGAGCGTGTGAGCAGCACCAAGTTCCTGGGTGTACACATCACTGAGGATCTCTCCTGGACTAAAAACTCCACTGCACTGGCCAAAAAATCACAGCAGCGTCTCTACTTCCTCCGCAAACTCAAAAGAGCAAGAGCACCAGCCCCAATCATGTACACCTTCTACAGAGGCACTATTGAGAGCATCCTGACCAGCTGCATCACTGTGTGGTTTGGAACCTGCAATGCATCCTGCAGGAAAACACTTCAACGCATAGTGAGAACAGCTGAGAAGATCATTGGTGTCTCTCTCCCCTCCCTTCAGGACATCTACAGCACACGTCTTACCCGTAAAGCCCTCTGCATAACAGCAGATGCCACCCACCCAATGCACAGCTTCTTCAGTCTGCTGCCATCAGGGAGGAGACTGCGCAGTCTCCAGGCCAGGACCAACAGACTGAAAGACAGCTTCATCCATCAGGCTGTCAGGAAGCTGAACTCTCTCCCAGCTCTGCTCCCCGCTCCCTCCCCACGCACCTCCTCCCCTCGCACCTCTGGACTCTGACACACACACACACACACACACACACACACACACACACACACACACACTCATCTGCACTGGTCACTTTATGCAGACACACTATACTACCTCCCAATATGTCACTGTCACTTTATCACAATTATCATGTTTACAAATTCTTTTTGCACTATACTGTTTACTAGTACTTTTTGCACTATACTGTTTTTTTTATCTGCACAATTCTGGTTTACTCTGCACTCATTGCTATATGCCCTTAATGTCACTGTATTGTTTACAATCTTTATTACATATGTATATTTTTTTAGACCACATTTATGTGCAATGTATATACTGTAAATTTTCTTTCTTTTTTTTTCTTAAACTCTACTATTTTTTATATATATATATATATATTATATTAATGTTAAGCACCTTGGGTCTGAGAGTAACGCAATTTCGATTCTCTGTATGTCCTGTACATGTGGCTGAATTGACAATAAAGCTGACTTTGACTTTGACTTTGAGATGAGGGAAATCACGCAGTGGACCGAACCACTCTGAGGAAAGAGAGGGGGAACTCAACTGTTTCTAAATGCATTTTAAATTATGAATGCGGTTTTCTTTCTACTTAGTAAATTATTTTAGGTATATATATTTTAGGGGGGAGGGGGACAACCCTCGAATGGAGGGGACATGTCCCCCCGCCCCCCCCGAGATTTACGCCCATGTCAGTCAGAGACACAGATTTTTACTTGCAACTTGCTTTAACATGTTTAACAGTTCAGCATGAAAAGGGGGTTACACAGGTTTCACGATGCATAATGGCTGCGTATTATGTCATTGTGTCCCACAGTTGCAAAAACTTCTTTCTGAGTATTTTGAATGTACACTTGCTAATACGTTGATTTTGAGTATATGTACACTAGCAGTGGAAATTACTGAAATTCACCTGAAATCTTGCCTAGGGCTCCAAATTGGTTAGGGCCGGGCCTAATGATGATCAAGCTGGATAATTGCATGTGCGAGCCTGCTTTAACACACTGCAGCAAAGCGATCATTTGAATGGATGAAAATGTCGGCCTCACGGAAAAGAAAACGAAGAGAATAGACAGTTCAAAGTTGAATGAACTGATTAGTTTGTGTTTTTTTTTTGCCACAAGCCAGCTTGAATCAGTGACCTTCCTGCTGTTATGCGATTGTGCTACCCACTGCACCACCATGCTGCCTCTGTGCATCTTATGGATGTTTATTAAAAACAAGTTATGTAATATCAATTGTTTCATACACTTGACCCTAATAAAATTCAGATTTGGACCTTTTAATGTAGAAATTGAGAACCGCTGTTTTCGGCTATCACTAACAGGGTAAATGTAATTCCCTGTTAAGAGAAGAGTCGAATGGTCTCTCTTTGCTGAACCTTTATGTTCTGTGCAGATCTGGGTCAGTCGCCATGAATATGGTTTCATTCACTGGGGCTGATAACAGAGTTCTCTGGAATTAATGTTAATAAAAATGCATTGTTGCCTTGGTAATGCAAGCGTAATTTAAACAGAAGAAATGTGAGAAATTGGCATGAGAATAATGTCAAACGTTTGAGTCTTGTAAAATAATAAAAGTTCTACATATATCCTCCTATTTTCATTTTGTTTTGAAGCAAGCTAACAAAAATACAAGGCACTTTGTAAAAATGTATCAAAAGCTTTGTATCAAAATGTATCAAAAACAGTTTAATTTAGAGGTCTGCATTCCCGCGGCTGTCCCGCGGGCGCCACAGGACCCAACCAGATTTTTGCGGCGCGGGAATAAATTTCCGAAAAAATCGAGGGAGCGGTCGGTAACGGGTTTAATTTGGGACGGGAGCGGGCTGTCTAGCAATATCGCGGATATTGCTATGCGAATGAGAGAGAGAGAAAGCGAGAGCGAGCTTTGCCTGTGTGTGTGCTTAGTGCTTGTGTGTATGTTAGTGCGCGCGCAAATGAGAGAGAGAGAGCGAGCTTTCCAAGATAGCAAAATACACTAGGGCCAGTTCCGGCTAGATTCTAGCCTGCCGGAGACTTACCACGGCTGCCGGACTCCGGATGCTTGGAAACGGCCCGAGAGTAATGTGCTCTGCGGCCTGGAGCTGGCACGACTCATTATTTATATATCCTATATAAAACCTTTTGGTATTACATTGGTACTTCATACATGGTATAACAAGCCTTTGAGTTGATATAACAGCAAACGCCTGTGTGTCTGCTTGGTGCTTGTGTGTGTGTGTTAGTGCGCGCGCGCGCGTATGAGAGAGAGAGACTTGTCTGTGTGTGTGTGCTTGGTGCTGTGTGTGTGTGTGTGTGTGTGTGTGTGTTTATACAGACAGATTGGCTGTCTGGACTGCATAGCTGGGGGATTTTCGGTTTTGTTCTCCCCTGCTCTTTAGCGGGATCGGGCGCGGCGGCCAGAAAACGGGGTCAGGCAGCGGGACAATAAATTCTTAATATAAGCGGGAGCGGTCGGGTTCGGGCTAAAACCTGGCGGGTGCGGGCGGAAGCGGGATTCAAAATTTAGACACGCGCAGATATCTAGTTTAATTGTTATTCTAAAATTGTATTTGATTAATTAATACTATTATTTTAATTATTATTATTATTATTATTATTATTAATATTATTTAGCACTGTTACCTCACAGCAAGATGATCACTGTTTTGAGTCCCGACTGGGCCAGGAGTTTTTCTGTGTGGAGTTTGCATGTTCTCCCCGTGTTGATGTGGGTTTCTTCCGGGTGCTTTGGTTTCCCCCACAGTCCAAACACATACGCTATAGCGGGATTAAATTTACTAAAATGGTCGTGGTGTGTGAGTGTGTGTGTGAATGAGAGTGAATGGGTTGTGGCTAGAAGGGCATCCACAGCCTAAAATTTAAGCTGGACTAGTTGGCAGTTCATTCTGCTGTGGCGCCCCTGATAAATTGATGACTTGGTCTTGACTTGTACTCGACAAAGGTGGACTCGACCCCAAATCTAATTGCTGCATTAGACGTCAAAATGAGCTTTTCCCAGCCAGCAGAGATCAAAATCAGCAGTAAAGCAAACTCAGTCAGATACAATGGTTTTAACTTGCAAGTTGCTTTAACATGTTTAACAGTGCATGAAATGTTGTCTAAAACAAACAGAATGATACTTTTTTTGTGGCTGAAGCTGTTTTTATCACTTGCTGCATTAGACGTCAAAATAAACTTTTCCCAGCCAGAAGAGACGTCAAATTAAGCAGTAATGCAAACTCAGTCAGAGACACAGATTTTCACTTGCAAGTTGCTTTAACATGTTCAACTCTGCATGAAATGCTGTCTAAAACAAAAAGAATGATGCTTTTTAGTGGCTGAAGCTTTTTTTGATCACTTGCTGCATTAGATGACAATATGAGCTTTTCCCAGCCAGCAGAGAGGTCAAATTAAGCAGTAATGCAAACTCAGTCAGAGACAAAAATTTTCACTTGCAAATTGCTTTAACATATTCAACTCTGCAAGAAATGTTGTCTAAAACAAAAAGAACGATGTTTTTTATTGGCTGAAGCTGTTTTTATCACTTGCTGCATTAGACGTCAAAAAAAGCTTTTCCCAGCTAGCAGAGAGGTCAAAATAAGCAGTAATGCAAACTCAGTCAGATAAACATATTTGCACTTGCAACTTGCTTTAACATGTTTAACACGGCATGAAATGTTGTCTAAAGCTAAAAGAATGATGCTTTTTAGTGGTTGAAGCTGTTTTTATCACTTGCTGCATTAGACGTCAAAATGAGCTTTTCCCAGACAGCAGAGAGGTCAAAATAAGCAGTATTTCAAACTCAGTCAGATACACTGGTTTTAAATTGCAAGTTGCTTTAACATGTTTAACAGTGCATGAAATGTTGTCTAAAGCAAAAAGAATTATGCTTTTTAGTGGCTGAAGCTGTTTTTATCACTTGCTGCATTAGACGTCAAAATAAGCTTTTCCCAGCAAGCAGAGAGGTCAAATTAAGCAGTATTGCAAACTGAGTCAGATAAACAAATTTTCACTTGCAACTTGCTTTAACATGTTCAACCTTGCATGAAATTTTGTCTAAAGCAAAAAGTATGATGCTTTTTAGTGGCTAAAGCTGTTTTAAACACTTGCTTCATTAGACGTCAAATTAGGCTTTTCCCAGCCAGCAGAAAGGTCAAAATAAGCAGTAATGCAAACTCTGTCAGATAAACAGCTTTTCACTTGCAACTTGCTTTAACATGTTCAACACTGCATGAAATGTTACCTAAAGCAAAAAGAATGATGCTTTTTAGTGGCTAAAGCTGTTTTAATCACTTGCTGCATTAGACGTCAAATTAGGCTTTTCCCAGCCAGCAGAGAGGTCAAATTAAGCAGTAATGCAAACTCAGTCAGATAAACAGATTTTCACATGCAACATGCTTTAACATGTTCAACACTGCATGAAATGTTATCTAAAGCAAAACCAATGATGCTTTTTAGTGGCTTTAGCTGTTTTAATAGTTGACGCATTAGACGTCAAATTGAGCTTTTCCCAGCCAGCAAAGTTGTCAAATTTTGCAGTAATGCAAACTCAGTCAGAAACACTGATTTTCACTTGCAAGTTGTTTTAACATGTTTAACAGTACATAAAATGTTGTCCAAAACAAAAAGAATGATGCTTTTTAGTGGCTAAAGCTGTTTTAATTAATTGCTGTACTTGACGTTTTGTTAAGTTAGGCTTTTCCGAGCCAACAGAGAGGTCAAAATAAGCAGTAATGCAAACTCAGTCAGATAAACAGATTTTCACTTGCAATTTGCTTTAACATGTTCAACACTGCATGAAATGTTGTCTAAAGCAAAAAAGAATGATGCTTTTTAGTGGCTAAAGCTGTTTTAATCACTTGCTGCATTAGACGTCAAGTTAGGCTTTTTTCCAGCCAGCAGAGAGGTCAAATTAAGCAGTAATGCAAACTCAGTCAGACAAACAGATTTTCACTTGCAACTTGCTTTAACATGTTTAACAGTGCATGAAATGTTGTCTAACATAAAAAGAAAATGCTTTTTAGTAGCTGAAGCTGTTTTTATCACTTTCTGTATTGGACATTGAAAATGAGATTTTCCCAGCCAGCAGAGAGGTCATAATAAGCAGTAATGCAAGCTCAGTTAGAAACATAGATTTTCACTTGCAACTTGCTTTAACATGTTTAACAGTGCATGAAATGTTGTCTAAAAGAAAAAGAAAATGCTTTTTAGTGGCTGGATCTGTTTTTATATCTTTCTGCATTGGACCTTGAAAATGAGCTTTTCTCAGCCAGCGGAGAGGTCAAAATAAGCAGTAATCCAAACTCAGTCAGAAACACAGAATTTTCACTTGCAACTTGCTTTAACATGTTGAACAGTGCATGAAATGTTGTCTAAAACAAAAAGAATGATGCTTTTTAGTGACTGGAACTGTTTTTATCACTTTCTGTATTTGACCTTGAAAATGAGCTTTTCTCAGCCAGCAGAGAGGTCAAAATAAGCAGTAATGCAAATGCAGTCAGAGACACAGATTTTCACTTGCAACTTGCTTTACCATGTTTAACAGTGCATGAAATTTTGTCTAGCATAAAAAGAAAACGCTTTTTTTAGTGGCTGAAGCTGTTTTTATCACTTTCTGTATTGGACGTTGAAAATGAGCTTTTCCCAACCCGCAGAGAGGTTAGAATAAGCAGTAATGCAAACTCAGTCAGAGACACTGATTTTCACTTGCAACTTGCTTTGACATGTTTAACAGTTCATAAAATGTTGTCTAAAATAAAAAGAAAATGTTTTTTAGTGGCCGGATCTGTTTTTATCACTTTCTGTATTGGATCTTGAAAATGAGCTTTTCTCAGCCAGCAGAGAGGTCAAAATAAGCAGTAATGCAAACTCAGTCAGAGACACATATTTTCACTTGCAACTTGCTTTAACATGTTTAACAGTGCATGAAATGTTGTCTAAAATAAAAAGAAAATGCTTTTTAGTGGCTGGATCTGTTTTTATCACTTTCTGTATTTGACCTTAAAAAAGAGCTTTTCTCGGCCAGCAGAAAGGTCAAAATAAGCAGTAATGCAAACTCAGTTAGAAACATAGATTTTCACTTGCAACTAGCTTTAACATGTTTAACAGTGCATGAAATGTTTCTAAAACAAAAAGAATTATGATTTTTAGTGGCTGGATCTGTTTTTATCACTTTCTGTACTGGACCTTGAAAATGAGCTTTTCTCAGCCAGCAGAAAGGTCAAAATAAGCAGTAATGCAAACTCAATCAGAGACACAGATTTTCACTTGCAACTTGCTTTAACATGTTTAACAGTGCATTAAATGTTGTCTAAAATAAAAAGAAAATGCATTTTAGTGGCTGGATCTGTTTTATCACTTTCTGTATTGGACCTTAAAAATGAGCTTTTCTCATCCAGTGGCGAGGTCAAAATAAGCAGTAATGCAAACTCAGTCAGAGACACAGATTTTCACTTGCAACTTGCTTTAACATGTTTAAAAGTGTATAATATGTTGTCTAAAATAAAAAGAAAATGCTTTTTAGTGGCAGAAGCTGTTTTTATCACTTTCTGTATTGGACGTTGAAAATGAGCTTTTCCCAGCCAGCAGAGAGGTCAGAATAAGCAGTAATGCAAACTCAGTCAGAGACACAGATTTTCACTTGCAACTTGCTTTAACATGTTTAACAGTGCATGAAATGTTGTCTAAAAAAAGAATTATGCTTTTTAGTGGCTGGATTTGTTTTTATCACTTTCTGTATTGGACCTTGAAAACGTTCGAGGTTACTAAAGTAACCCTTCGTTCCCCGAGGAGGGGAACGGAAGCACTATAAGTGGATTTGATTGTTAAAATCCACGTATTGGGAGGTTCGGTTCAGAAGCTACTCGTCTAAAAGAGTATTGAACGGGCCAATTAAGAATGAATTGGCAGAGCAAGCCTGCGCCGGTGAGCGGCATAAGCAATCAACTGAGTATATAAGCTCACCTGGCTCCAACAGACGCTATCCTTTTTAAGCTGAAGAGACTTTTAACAGCTAAGGGACAGTCATTATGGCGACGGAGTATAGTGCTTCCGTTCCCCTCCTCGGGGAACGAAGGGTTACTTTAGTAACCTCGAACATTCCCCTTCAGGGGGAACTCCAGCACTATAAGTGGATTTGATTGTTAAAATCCACGTATTGGGAGCCCATTGAAAGCGCCATAATGACTGCACCTTACCAACACCCACCATGAGAGAGCGGTCAGGCAAGCGTGACGCACCCAGATCATGAGAGGCGTGGTCCTCCAACGTGCCCTTGGCCCTAACTTATCCCACTTCAAAAGAAGTTTTACGGAATAGGTATCTTTTTTGGGAGTCGCTAGCGTCTAGATAATTCTAGAAATATACGACAGTACGTTGGGAAGCGTGCCATCCCAGTAGGGAGGACGCTGCGGAGACCATCCGCACCCAATAGGGGGAAACAAATGGAATTACATATGGACTAACCCTGAAAAGGGGGAGTGCACATAAAAGGTGGTTAGCAGATAGGGAAAGCACGGGTCCGCCCAGGGGGGGAACTTAACCGTGGCGGAAAAGCATATGGGGATCACCAGCGGGGATCGGCCATAGCAGGCACCTATACCCAAAACGCGGGCTGACCAGCAGGCAGACCTACTACGTAATGGGCCAGCAAGAGACTCCTCCACTGAGTCAGTGCTGGGGGCCTCGGAGGAATCTGCAGGGCTCACCGAATGGGGAACTTTACTGACAGAGAGGAGGGTGCACATCTCGCCGTGTTAAGGAAAAAAGGCACCGCAAGTGTGTACAACACCTACCGAGTTGTTTCCTCAATCACCAAAGGTACCTAACACCCTTGAGGAAACCGGCTCCACTCGCAGATTATAAAATCTTGCAAATGTGTTGGGTGTCACCCAGCCCGCAGCTCTACAAATGTCTGTTAAAGAAGCGCCACGCGCACACGCCCAAGAGGATGCAACGCTCTGAGTGGAGTGCGCATGCACTCCTGGGGGGCGCGGCTGGCCTCTGCTCAAATAAGCACATGAAATGGCCTCCACAATCCAGTGGGATAAACGTTGTTTAAACACGGCACTTCCCTGCTGCCGTCCGCCATAACAGACAAAGAGCTGCTCAGAAGATCTAAAGGTCCACATAAATGCGCAGAGCGCGAACTGGACAAAGTAAGGACAGGGCTGGGTCTGCCTCCTCCGGGGGCAGCGCTTGCAGGGTTACTACCTGATCTCTAAAAGGAGTGGTAGGAACTTTGGGCACATAACCCGGGCGGGGTCTCAAAACAACGTGAGAAAATCCCGGCCCGAATTCCAGGCACGAGTCACTGACTGAAAATGCCTCCAGGTCCCCGACCCTCTTAATGGAGGCCAACGCGACCAGCAGAGCTGTCTTCAGGGACAGAAATCTTAAAGATACTGTATCGAGTGGCTCGAAGGGATCAAATCGCAAGCTCGTGAGAACAAGGGCGAGATCCCAAGAGGGCGTGAGAGGGGGGCGAGTTGGATTAATTCGCCTAGCGCCTCTGAGGAACCGGATGATGAGGTTATGCTTTCCCACAGTGCCGCCAGCCACCGCGTCATGGTGAGCGGAGATGGCAGCAACGTAAACCTTGAGAGTGGAGGGCGACAGCCTGCTGTCCAGCTTCTCTTGAAGGAAAGAGAGCACAACACTGATCTGGCAAGATCGGGGGTCTTCTCTGCGAGAGACACACCACTCAGTGAATAGACTCCACTTTAGGGCGTAGGCGCGCCTCGTGGAGGGGGCTCTAGCCTGAGTGATGGTATCAACCACCGCGGGCGGCAGGTTACCTAAGACTTCCTCGCGTCTATGGCCCACACGTGGAGGTTCCAGAGATCGGGACGAGGGTGCCAGACGGTGCCTTGTCCCTGAGAAAGTACGTCCTCTCTCAAAGGGATCTGCCAAGGGAGGGCCGTCGCGAGGAGGGAGCTCGGAACTCGATCTTGAAGCCAGTGCTGAAGTGGTCTCATATGGAGCAATCCGAGCGGCGTGACAGCCGCAGCGGAAGCCATATGCCCCAGGAGCCTCTGAAAATATTTCAGTGGGACCACTAACTTGCTGTCGAGCTCCCTCAGACAGTTCAGCAGCAGACGAGCGCGCTCTCCGGAGAGGCGCGCTACCATGGTGACCGAGTCCAGCTCCATCCCGAGAAAAGAGATCCTCTGCACCGGGGCGAGTTTGCTCTTTTCCCAGTTGACCTGCAACCCCAATAGGCGGAGATGCCTGAGCACCTCGTCTCTGTGCGCAGTCAATTGCTCCCGAGAGTGGGCTAAAATCAGCCAGTCGTCGAGATAATTGAGTACGCGGATACCCGCAAGCCGCAGAGGCGCTAGGGCACCCTCCGCAAGTTTGGTGAAGACCCACGGAGACAGAGAGAGCCCGAAGGGGAGGACCTTGTACTGCCATGCTCTACCTTCAAACGCAAACCGCAGAAACTGACGGTGGCGTGGAAGAATGGAGACATGAAAATACGCGTCCTTCAGGTCTATGGCTGCAAACCAATCCTGAGGACGAACGCATCGGAGGATGCGCCTCTGCGTAAGCATTCTGAACGACAGCTTGTGAAGGCAGCGATTCAAAACGCGCAGATCTAGGATTGGCCGTGACCCACCGCTCTTTTTGGGTACGATGAAGTACGGGCTGTAAAACCCGCTCTCCATCTCGGCTGGAGGTACCGGCTCGATTGCACGCTTCACCAGGAGGGCAGCAATCTCCTCTCGCAAGACAGGGGCGGACAGGGGATTGACCCTGGTGAAATACACGCCCGTAAACCTGGGAGGCCGTTTGGAGAACTGTAGTTCGTAGCCGAGTCTGATCGTGCATATGAGCCACCGCGAGGGGCTGGCCCGCGCAAACCAGGCAGGCAGAGCCCTCGCTAATGACGTCATCGCAGCAATCGTTGACGTACCCGCGGAGGGGCAGCGAGGAGCAGGTGTGCTGATCCGGGGAGCGCGAGGGTCCCACAGAAGAGCTGGAGGAGAGCGTTTCGCTCTGGCTCCGCACCCTGACTCCTGAGAGGGGGCTTGGGGGCTGGGAGAAGGGAGACCGTCCCCCCAGCGCCCGAGAGCCGCTGGCGGAGCATGCAAGCCCTGCGAGCTGAGAGGCAGCGCGTCCCAGACTGGCGGGGCTTGAGCTGTCACATCCGGGGAAGGGAGAAAATGCTCTGTGATCGAAACTTTGGTGGCACTGAAAAGCTCCGTTGGATTTTGGGCCCCGCCCTCCAGCAGGGAAAGAGCAAGTCTCCTCTTCTCTGGATGGCCTGTCTCAGGGACGCTTCACGGTCCGTTTACCGGACTTAGCGGCGCCCTGGGCAGGAGGGGCTACCGGCTTTCGGCATGCTCGACGCGCTCGCTTCGCCGGGGGCGGGGCATCGGCCGTTGGCGGGCGCCCTCGGCGAGGAGCAGCGGAGGTGGATGGCTCGGCCGGGGATGGAGCGGGCTTACGGCCCCGCCGATAGATGACTTTGCCCATCGCATCCGACTGCTCGCTCACCGCCTTGAACTCCTGGGTGAATTCACCGACGGTGTCGCAGAACAGGCCAGCCTGGGATATGGGCGCGTCAAGAAAGCGAACTTTGTCGACATCGCGCATATCTGCCAGGTTTAGACAGAGGTGGCGTTCCTGGACCACAAGTGTGGACATCGTCCTCCCCAGTGCACAGGCGGAGGACTTAGTGGTCCGGAGAGCATAGTCGGTCGCCGTACGCAGCTCGTGTAACAAGCCTGGGTTAGACCCACCCTCGTGCAGCTCGGCCAGCGCCTGCGCTTGGTAGCGCTGGTAGGTGGCCATCGCATGCAAGGCGGAAGCTGCCTGGCCCGCAGCCTTGTAAGCTCTAGCTCCGAGGGAGGCAGAAAACTTACAGGCTTTGGACGGGAGACGGGGCGGACCAAACAAAGCGGGGGCGCCACGCGGACAAAGATTGACCGCAATGGCGCGCTCCACCTGCGGGATCGCCTCATACCCCCTGGCAGCTCCACCATCCAGGGTGGTGAGGGCGGAGGCGGACGCAGCGCGGGCAGAGAAAGGTGCCCTCCAGGACTGCGTGAGCCTACTGTGCACTTCCGGGAAGAAGGGGACGAGAGGCTTCGAAGGCTTCGCCTTCTGATCCTCTACGTAACACCCATCTAGTCGGTCCGGCCGCGGGGCTGGGGGATAAACCATCTCCAACCCGACGGCCGAAGCAGCCAGAAAAAGCACGGCCAACATGTCCGCTTCAGGATCCGTTTTGACGGCGCTCGCTTGCCCAGAGGGGGCGAGCGGGTCCGGATCATCGTCGGACAATGAAAGCCCACCCTCCGATGCCGCGGAGGACATCTGATCTCCGGTGTCAGCGAGCGTGAGAGCTACCATCTGATTAGACGGATCACTCCCAGTACCCGAAGCTTGGATGGAGCGCTTGGAGGAGCGAGAGGTCTGCGAGCCCGTGGGCGGCGGATTGTCTCTTGCTGAAGCCCTCAGATCTGCCCGAGCGCCCGCTGCAGAGCAGGAGGCAACTGGGGTGGCTCGCTCTCTTACGAAAGCTAACCGCGATCTCAACTGCGCAACGGTCATGGCATCGCAGTGACGACATGAACCGCCCCCGAGCACCACATTAACATGCTGGACCCCCAAACATGTAATGCAGTGATCGTGTCCATCATCCGGAGCCAGGAAACCCCCGCAACCAGAAACGCACAGTCGGAGCGCCATCCTGAAAAGGACGTGCTGCACGACTGTGTTGCTCTTTTAGGATTTGCAACAATACGCACCGCTCTTGGAGGACCGGACCCAAAGGGACGCCAGGCAAGGGAGATTCCCAGCTCGACCTCCTGCCTCTGCGTGGACTCGCTCTGGACCGGGATGCAATTGTTCTCTCGAAATGGCTGTAGATCAGCAGGAGGAACCCTCATAAGCTCGATCAGAAAAGGCTCTGAAGCGAAAAGGATAGCGTCTGCTGGCGCCAGGTGAGCTTATATACTCAGTTGATTGCTTATGCCGCTCATCTGCGCAGGCTTGCGCTGCCTATTCATTCTTAATTGGCCCGTTCAATACTCTTTCAGACGAGTAGCTTCTGAACCGAACCTCCCAATACGTGGATTTTAACAATCAAATCCACTTATAGTGCTGGAGTTCCCCCCGAAGGGGAATGAGCTTTTCTCAGCCAGCAGAGAGGTCAAAATAAGCCGTAAGCAAACTCAGTCAGAGACACAGATTTTTACTTGCAACTTGCTTTAAGATGTTTAACAGTGCATGAAATGTTGTCTAAAACAAAAGGAATGATGCTTTTTAGTGGCTGGATCTGTTTTTATCACTTTCTGTATTGGACCTTGAAAATTAGCTTTTCTCAGCCAGCAGAGAGGTCAAATCACAGTAATGCAAACTCAGTCAGAGACATAGATTTTCACTTGCAACTTGCTTTAACATGTTTAACAGTGCATGAAATGTTGTCTAAAATAAAAAGAAAATACTTTTTAGTGGCTGAAGCTGGTTTTATCACTTTCTGTATTGGACGTTGAAAATGAGCTTTTCTCAGAGAGCAGAGAGATCAGAATAAGCAGTATTGCAAACTCAGTCAGAGACACGAGCTGCGTCCCAAATGGCACACTATACACTATGCACTCATGCACTATGTACTTATGCACTTACACACTCAACAGGAAAGTATATGTATGTAGTGTTGTCCCAAATGGCACACTAATGTTTTTTTACTAAGCGGAAATTCAAACCGTTTCCCTGATGACATTTGACGGTTGCCAAATCATTGAAATAAATGACCAAACTATCAAATAAAACCTGCCGTAAGTATTGCCGCATTCACCATCGGGAGGCGTTATAATCACTCTCGTAGGAGAATTTTGCTTTCACCATCCAAAATAAATAAAGTTATTCAACATGTCTGTCCGATAGCTCCGCCCCTTCCGCTACGTAAGCAAACCTGCGGTCGTTGAGTGCGTGAAGTGTCCATCATTCCACACTTCATTTTAGCGGCTGAATGAGTGCATCATCCGGGTGTTTGAAGTGCTCATATTATTTTTTGTGTTTTCAGTGTGAACACACTACTTACACTATTTATACTACAAAATGGCGTAGAATAGTGCATAAGTATGCGATTTGGGACGCAGCTATAGATTTTTACTTGCAACTTGCTTTAACATGTTTAACAGTGCATGAAATGTTGTCTAAAACAAAAGGAATGATGCTTTTTAGTGGCTGGATCTGTTTTTATCACTTTCTGTATTGGACCTTGAAAATGAGCTTTTCTCAGCCAGCAGAGAGTTCAAAATAAGCCGTAATGCAAACTCAGTCAGAGACACAGATTTTCACTTGCAACTTGCTTTAACATGTTTAACAGTGCATGAAATGTTGTCTAAAATAAAAAAGAAAATGCTTTTTGTGGCTGAAGCTGTTTTTATTACTTGCTGCAGTAGACGTCAAAATGAGCTTTTCCCAGCCAGCAGAGTGGTCAAAAAAAATAGTAATGCAAACTCAGTCAGATAAACAGATTTTCACTTGCAACTTGCTTTAACATGTTCAACACTGCATGAAATGTTATCTAAAGCAAAAAGAATGATGCTTTTTAGTGGCTAAAGCTGTTTTAATCACTTGCTGCATTAGACGTCAAATTAGGCTTTTCCCAGCCAGCAGAGAGGTCAAATTAAGCAGTAATGCAAACTCAGTCAGATAAACAGATTTTCACATGCAACATGCTTTAACATGTTCAACACTGCATGAAATGTTATCTAAAGCAAAACCAATGATGCTTTTTAGTGGCTTTAGCTGTTTTAATCATTTGCTGCATTAGACGTCAAATTGAGCTTTTCCCAGCCAGCAAAGTTGTCAAATTTTGCAGTAATGCAAACTCAGTCAGAAACACTGATTTTAACTTGCAAGTTGTTTTAACATGTTTAACAGTACATAAAATGTTGTCCAAAACAAAAAGAATGATGCTTTTTAGTGGCTAAAGCTGTTTTAATTACTTGCTGCACTTGACGTTTTGTTAAGTTAGGCTTTTCCGAGCCAGCAGAGAGGTCAAAATAAGCAGTAATGCAAACTCAGTCAGATAAACAGATTTTCACTTGCAACTTGCTTTAACATGTTCAACACTGCATGAAATGTTGTCTAAAGCAAAAAAGAATGATGCTTTTTAGTGGCTAAAGCTGTTTTAATCACTTGCTGCATTAGACGTCAAGTTAGGCTTTTTTCTAGCCAGCAGAGAGGTCAAATTAAGCAGTAATGCAAACTCAGTCAGACAAACAGATTTTCACTTGCAACTTGCTTTAACATGTTTAACAGTGCATGAAATGTTGTCTAACATAAAAAGAAAATGCTTTTTAGTGGCTGAAGCTGTTTTTATCACTTTCTGTATTGGACATTGAAAACGTTCGAGGTTACAGAAGTAACCCTTCGTTCCCCGAGGAGAGGAACGGAAGTGCCATGACTGATCGAAATCCATGAAATGGGAGGATTCGGTTCAGAAGCCGCTTGTCTGAAAGAGTATTGAACGGGCCAATGAAAGCAATGAATTGGCAGCGTAAGCTTGCACAGGTGTACTTCATTGCTAATAATCCCAGCATATAAACACACCTGGGGCGAGCAGACGCCATCCTTTTAAGCTGAAGAGACATTCAAACAGCTAAGGGACAGTCATTATGGCGACGGAGTATGGCACTTCCGTTCCCCTCCACGGGGAACGAAGGGTTACTTCTGTAACCTCGAACGTTCCCCTTCAATTATGGAACTTCAGTGCCATAGAGTGGATTGATTGAAATCCACGAAATGGGAGAAGTATGGAAAGCGGCATAATGACTGCACCTTACCAACGCCCCCGATGAGGGGATAGTCAAGCAAGCGTGACGCACCCACATCATGGGAGGCGCGGTCCTCCAACGTGTCCCTGGCCCTAATTTATCCTACTTCGACAGAAGTCTTACGGATTTAGATATATTTTTTGGGAAGTCGTGAGCATCTAGATAATTCTAGGAAAATACGACAGTACATTGGGAAGCGTGCAATCCCGATAGGGAGGACGCTGCGGAGGCCATCCGTTACCCAAGGGGGGATAGATGGCAGAATTACATATGGACTAGCCCTAAAAAGGGGGAGTACGCATAGCAAAGAGTGGTTAGCGGAGAGGGAAGACACGGGTCCGCCCAGGGGGGGGGACTTAACCGTGGCGAAATAAGCATATGGGATTGCCTAGTGGGGATCACGCATAGCAGGCAACTTTACCCAAAACGCGGGCTGACCAGCGGGCAGACCTACAACGTAGTGGGCCAGCAAGTGACTCCTCCGCTGAGTCAGTGCTGGGGGCCACGGAGGAATCTGCAGGGCTCACCTGACGGGGAACTTTACTGACAGATAAAAAGGCGCACTTACCTCCGTGTTAGGGAGAATGGCGCAGCAAGCGTGTTTCAACACCCTACCGAATTGTTTTCTCAATCACCAAGGGTTACCTAAAACCCTTGAGGAAACCGGCTCCACTCGCAGATTGTAAAACCTTGCAAATGTGTTGGGTGTCACCCAGCCCGCAGCTCTACAGATGTCTGTTAGAGGGGCGCCGCGTGCGCGCGCTCGAGAGGATGCGAAGCTCCGAGTGGAGTGCGCACGCGCTCTCGGGGGACGCGGCTCACCTCGGCTCTGATAGTGCAGAAAGGCATCCACAATCTAGTGGGAACTTATTTCGGTACGGCACTTCCCTGCTGCCGACCGCTATAACAGACGAAGAGCTGCTCAGATGATCTAAACTCTGAGTGCGGTCCGGATAATACGCAAAACGCGAATTGGACAATAAAGAAGGGCTGGGTCTGCCTCCTCCGAGGGCAGCCCTTGCAGGCTCACTACCTCGTATTAAAACGGAGTGGTAGGAACCTTGGGCACATATCGCGGGCGGGGTCTCAGGACGTGAGAGAAAGCCAGCCCAATTACAGGCATGAGTCACTGACCGAAAAATGCCTCCGGGTCCCCGACCCTCTAATCGATATCAACGCGACCAGCAGAACTGTCTTCAGGGACAGAAAGATACTGAGTCGAGGATCGAAGGGATCTGACGCGGCTTGTGTAGCGAGGGCGAGATCCTAAAAGGGCATGAGAGGGGGCGAGGTGGATTAATACGCTTAGCGCCCCTGAAGTACCGGATGATAAGGTTATGCGTTCCCACGGTGCTGCCAGCCACCGCGTCATGAGAGCGGAGATGGCAGCCACGTAACCTTGAGTGTGGAGGGCGACAGCCTGCTCTCCAGCTTCTCTCGGCGTAAAGAAAGCACAACGCTGATCTGGCAAATTACGGGGGTCTTCTCTGCGAGAGACACACCATTCAGTGAATAGACTCCACTTCAGGGCATAGGCATGCTCGGGGAAGGGGCTCTAGCCCGAGTGACGGTATTAGCCACCGCAATCGGAGGTTACCTAAGTCTTCCTCGCGTCTAATGACCTCCAAAGATCGGCGAGGGTGCCAGATGGTGCCCTGTCCCTGAGAGAGTAGGTGCTCTCTCGAAGGGACTGCCAGGAGAGGGCTATCGCAAGGGAGAGCTCTGACATCCAGGTCCGGTTGAGCCAGAGGGGCGCAACCAGCAACCTGTTCCTCGTCCTCCCTGACCTTGCACAGTAACTGCGCGAGCAGGCTCACTGGGGGAAACGCGTATTTGCGAATGCCCCGAGGCCAGCTGTAAGCCAGTGCATCAGTGCCGAGAGCACTCGGTCAGGAAAAGAACAACTGGCAATGAGCGATCTCGGGGGAAGCAACAGATCGATCTGGGCTTCCCCGAATCGCGCCCATATCAGCTGAACAGACTCGGGGTGGAGTCTCCATTCTCCAGGACGTAAGGCTGCCGTGAGAGCGCATTGGCTGCACGGTTGAGCTTGCCTGAATATGAATGGCGTGCAGCGATTTCAGCTGCGGATGACTCCAGAGGAGCAGACGGCGGGCGAGCTGAGACATGCGGCGAAAGCGCATACCCCCCATATGGCTGATATACGCCACCGCCGCCGTACTGTCCGTCCTGACCAGCACGTGTCGCCACTCCACCACCGGAAAAAAACGGTTGAGAGCGAGGAACACTGCCAACAGCTCCAGGCGACATGCCAATGCAACTGGGTACCTTTCCACAGGTCCTGGTGCTGAAACGACAATATGCCATATGCCCCAGGAGCCTCTGAAATAGTTTCAGTGGGACCACTATTTTACTGTCGAGCTCTCTCAGACAGTACAGCATCAGCTGAGCGCGCTCTCCGGAGAGGCGCGCTGCCATGGTGACAGAGTCCAGCTCCAGCCCGAGAGAAGAGATCCTCTGCACGGGGGCAAGTTTGCTCTTTTCTCGGTTGACCTGAAACCCCAACAGGTGGAAGTGCCAGAACACTTAGTCTCTGTGCATAATCAATTGCTCCGAGAGAGGGCAAAAATCAGCCAGTCGTCAAGAAACTGAGTATGCAGATGCCCGCGAGCCGAAGGGGCGCTAAGGCACCCTCAACGGGCTTGGTGAGGACCCACGGAGACAGAGAGAGCCCGAAGGGGAGGGCTTTGTATTGCCAAACTGACGGTGGCGAGGTAGAGTGAAGACATGAAAATACGCGTCCATCAGGTCTAATGCTGCAGACCAACCCAGAGGACGAACGCACCGGAGGATGCGCTTCTGCGTAAGCATTCTGAACGGCAGCTTGTGCAGACAGCGGTTCAAAACGCGCAGATCTAGGATTGGCCGTGACCCACCACTCTTTTTGGGCACGATGAAGTGTGGGCTGTAAAACCCGCTCTCCATCTCGGCTGGAGGGAGCGGCTCGATTGCATCCTTCGCCAGGAGGACAGCAATCTCCTCTCGCAAGACAGGGGCGGACAGGGGGCATAGCCGAGTCTGATTGTGCGTATGAGCCACCGCGAAGAGCTGGCCCGCGCTAACCAGGCAGGCAGAGCTCTCGCTAATGGACTCATCGCTACAATCGCTGACGTACCAGCAGTGGGGCAGCACGGAGTGGGTGTGCTGATCCGGGAGCCGCGCGGGTCCCACGGAAAAGCTGGAGGTGAGATATTCGCTCTCACTCCGCACCCGAGCTCCGGAGGGGAGGCTCGAGGGGTGGGAGAAGGAGACCGTCCTCCGAGCGCTCGTGAGCCACTGGCGAAACGCACCGAATCTGCAAGCTAGAAAGCATAGCGTCCCAGACTGGCAGATTTCGGGCTGTCACATCCGGGGAAGTGGAAAAGTGCTCTTTCATGATATTTTCATGGCAGTAAAAAGTGCCGTTGGAAATGGGGCCCCGCCCTCCAGTGGGGAAAGAGCAAGTTCCCTCTTCTCCAGATGGCCTGTCCCAGGGGCGCTTCGCGGTCCGTTGCTGGACTTAGCGGCGTTCTAGGCAGGGGGGCTGCCTGCTTCCGAGGTGCCCGACGCGCTCGCTTCGCCGGAGGCGTGTGCGGAGCAGCTCTCGTAGGCGGGCACCTTCGGCGAGGAGCAGGTATGAATGGCACAGCGGGCGGAGCGGGCTACGGACCGCCGGTAAGACATCACCCACCAACTGCTCTCTCACCGCCTTGAATTCCTGGGCGAATTCACAGACAGTGTCGCCGAACATGGCTGGGGATATGGGGAAGTCAAGAAAGCGGACTTTGTCGACTTTGCGCATATCAGCCAGGGGTGGCGCTCCTGGACCACTAATGTGGACATCGTCCTCCCCAACGCACACGCAGCGGACTCAGTAGTCCGAAGAGCTAAGTCGGCGGCGGTGCGAAGCTCGTAAGCCTGGGTTGGACCCACCCTCGTGCAGCTCGGCCAGTGCCTGCGCTTGGTAGTGCTGGTAGGTGGCTATCGCTTGCAAGGCAGAAGCAGCCTGGCCCGCAGCTATGTAAGCTCTAGCTCCGAGGGAGGCAGATAACTTACATGCTTTGGATGGGAGACGAGGCGGACCCCGCCAAGAAGAGGCGCCGCGCGGATTGACCGCCATTGCGCACTCAACCTGAGGAATCGCCACATACCCCCTGGCTGTTCCACCGTTAGGAGTGGTGAGGGTGGAGGGACACGCAGCACGAGCAGAAAAAAAGTGCTTTTCAAGACCGCGTGAGCCTACTGTGCACCTCCAGGAAGAAGGGAACGCCCCTCTAGTCGGTCAGGCCGCGGAGCTGGGGGATAAACCATCTCCAACCCACGGCCGAAGCAGCCCGGGAAAGCACGGCTAACATGTCCGTTTCAGGATCCGTAGTGACAGCGCTCACCAGCCCAAAGGGGGCGAGCGGGTCTGGATCATCATCGGACAATGAAAGCCCACCCTCCGATGCCGCGGTGGACGTCTGGTCTCCGGTGTCATCGGGCGTAAGGGCTACCATCTGTTAGACGGATCGCTTCCCCCGCCCGAAGCTTGGATGGAGCGCTTAGAGGAGCCGGAGGTCCGCGGGCCCGTGGGCGACGGATTATCTCTCGCTGAAACCCTCAGATCTGCCCGAGTGCCCGCTGCAGAGCAGGGGACAACTGGGGTGGTTCGCCCTTTTGCAAAGGCTAGCCGCGATCTTGCGCAACAGTCATGGCATCGCAATGACGACATTAACTGCCCGCGAGCAGCGCATTAACATGCTGGACCCCCAGACATGTAACGCAGTGCCCGTGCCCATCATCCGAGGACAGGAAACCACCGCATCCAGAAACGCAGAGTCGGAGCGCCGTCCTGAAAAGGACGTGCTGCACGACTGTGTTGCTCTTTCTGTGAAGTTTGCAACTTTATACGCACCGCTCTGGAGGACCGGACCCAAAGAACGCCAGGCAAGGGAGAAACCCAGCTCGACCGTCTGCCGCTGCATGTACACACTCTGGACCGGGAGAATGCTCTCGTTCGCTCAGAATCGCTGGTCACAGCAGGAGGAACCCTCATCGACTCGATCAGAAAGTCTCTGAAGCGAAAAAGATGGCGTCTGCTCGCCCCAGGTGTGCTTATATGCTGGGATAATTAGCAATGAAGTACACCTGTGCAAGCTTACGCTGCCAATTCATTGCTTTCATTGGCCCGTTCAATACTCTTTCAGACAAGCGGCTTCTGAAACGAATCCTCCCATTGAGTGGATTTCAATCAATCCACTCTATGGCACTGAAGTTCCCCAAGCGAAGGGGAATGAGCTTTTCCCAGCCAGCAGAGAGGTCATAATAAGCAGTAATGCAAGCTCAGTTAGAAACATAGATTTTCACTTGCAACTTGCTTTAACATGTTTAACAGTGCATGAAATGTTGTCTAAAAGAAAAAGAAAATGCTTTTTAGTGGCTGGATCTGTTTTTATATCTTTCTGCATTGGACCTTGAAAATGAGCTTTTCTCAGCCAGCGGAGAGGTCAAAATAAGCAGTAATGCAAACTCAGTCAGAGACACAGATTTTCACTTGCAACTTGCTTTAACATGTTTAACAGTGCATGAAATGTTGTCTAAAATAAAAAGAAAATACTTTTTAGTGGCTGAAGCTGTTTTTATCACTTTCTGTATTGGACGTTGAAAATGAGCTTTTCCCAGCCAGCAGAGAGGTCAGAATAAGCAGTAATGCAAACTCAGTCAGAGACATAGATTTTCACTTGCAACTTGCTCTAACATGTTGAACAGTGCATGAAATGTTGTCTAAAACAAAAAGAATTATGCTTTTTAGTGACTGGAACTGTTTTTATCACTTTCTGTATTTGACCTTGAAAATGGGCTTTTCTCAGCCAGCAGAGAGGTCAAAATAAGCAGTAATGCAAATGCAATCAGAGACACAGATTTTCACTTGCAACTTGCTTTACCATGTTTAACAGAGCATGAAATTTTGTCTAGCATAAAAAGAAAACGCTTTTTAGTGGCTGAAGCTGTTTTTATCACTTTCTGTATTGGACGTAAAAATGAGCTTTTCCCAGCCTGCAGAGAGGTCAAAGTAAGCAGTAATGCAAACTCAGTCAGAGACACTGATTTTCACTTGCAACTTGCTTTAACATGTTTAACAGTTTATAAAATGTTGTCTAAAATAAAAAGAAAATGCTTTTTAGTGGCCGGATCTGTTTTTATCACTTTCTGTATTGGACCTTGAAAATGAGCTTTTCTTAGCCAGCAGAGAGGTCAAAATAAGCAATAATGCAAACTTAGTCAGAGACACAGATTTTCACTTGCAACTTGCTTTAACATGTTTAACAGTGCATGAAATGTTGTCTAAAACAAAAAGAATGATGCTTTTTAGTGGCTGGATCTGTTTTTATCACTTTCTGTATTGGACCTTGAAAATGAGCTTTTCTCAGCCAGCAGAGGTCAAAATAAGCAGTAATGCAAACTCAGTTAGAAACATAGATTTTCACTTGCAACTAGCTTTAACATGTTTAACAGTGCATGAAATGTTGTCTAAAACAAAAAGAATGATGCTTTTTAGTGGCTGGTTCTGTTTTTATCACTTTCTATATTGGACCTTGAAAATGAGCTTTTCTCAGCCAGCAGAAAGGTCAAAATAAGCAGTAATGCAAACTCAGTCAGAGACACAGATTTTCTCTTGCAACTTGCTTTAACATGTTTAACAGTGCATGAAATGTTGTCTAAAGTTAAAAAGAAAATGCTACTCAGTGGCTGGATCTGTTTTCATCACTTTCTGTATTGGACCTTGAAAATGAGCTTTTCTCAGCCAGCGGCGAGGTCAAAATAAGCAGTAATGCAAACTCAGTCAGAGACACAGATTTTCACTTGCAACTTGCTTCAACATGTTTAACAGTGCATGAAATGTTGTCTAATATAAAAAGAAAACGGTTTTTAGTGGCTGAAGCTGTTTTTATCACTTTCTGAACTGGACGTTGAAAATGAGCTTTTCCCAGCCCGCAGATAGGTCAGAATGAGTAGTAATGCAAACTCTGTCAGAGACAGAGATTTTCACTTGCAACTTGCTTTAAAATGTTTAACAGTGCATGAAATGTTGTCTTAAGTAAAAAGAAAATGTTTTTTAGTGGCTGAAGCTGTTTTTATCACTTCTGTATTGGACGTTGAAAATGAGCTTTTCCCAGCCCGCAGAGTGGTCAGAATAAGCAGTAATGCAAACTCAGTCAGAGACATAGATTTTCACTTGCAACTTGCTTTAACATGTTTAACAGTGCATGAAATGTTGTCTAAAACAAAAAGAATGATGCTTTTTAGTGACTGGAACTGTTTTTATCACTTTCTGTATTGGACCTTGAAAATGAGATTTCTCAGCCAGCAGAGAGTTCAAAATAAGCAGTAATGCAAATGCAGTCAGAGACACAGATTTTCACTTGCAACTTGCTTAAACATGTTTAACAGTGCATGAAATGTTGTCTAAAACAAAAAGAATTATGATTTTTAGTGGCTGGATCTGTTTTTATCACTTTCTGTATTGGACCTTGAAAATGAGCTTTTCTCAGCCAGCAGAGAGGTCAAAATAAGCAGTAATGCAAACTCAGTCAGAGACACTGATTTTCACTTGCAACTTGCTTTAACATGTTTAACAGTTCATAAAATGTTGTCTAAAATAAAAAGAAAATGTTTTTTAGTGGCCGGATCTGTTTTTATCACTTTCTGTATTGGACCTTGAAAATGAGCTTTTCTCAGCCAGCAGAGAGGTCAAAATAAGCAGTAATGCAAACTCAGTCAGAGACACATATTTTCACTTGCAACTTGCTTTAACATGTTTAACAGTGCATGAAATGTTGTCTAAAATAAAAAGAAAATGCTTTTTAGTAGCTGGATCTGTTTTTATCACTTTCTGTATTGGACCTTAAAAAAGAGATTTTCTCGGCCAGCAGTAAGGTAAAAAAAAGCAGTAATGCAAACTCAGTTAGAAACATAGATTTTCACTTGCAACTAGCTTTAACATGTTTAACAGTGCATGAAATGTTGTCTAAAACAAAAAGAATTATGATTTTTAGTGGCTGGATCTGTTTTTATCACTTTCTGTACTGGACCTTGAAAATGAGCTTTTCTCAGCTAACAGAAAGGTCAAAATAAGCAGTAATGCAAACTCAGTCAGAGACACAGATTTTCACTTGCAACTTGCTTTAACATGTTTAACAGTGCATGAAATGTCGTCTAAAATAAAACGAAAATGCTTTTTAGCTGCTGGATCTGTTTTTATCACTTTCTGTATTGGACCTTAAAAATGAGCTTTTCTCAGCCAGCAGAGAGGTCAAAATAAGCAGTAATGCAAACTCAGTTAGAAACATAAATTTTCACTTGCAACTTGCTTTAACATATTTAACATTGCATGAAATGTTGTCTAAAATAAAAAGAAAATGCTTTTTAGTGGCTGGATCTGTTTTTATCACTTTCTGTATTGGACCTTGAAAATGAGCTTTTCTCAGACAGCAGGATCAAAATAAGCAGTAATGCAAACTCAATCAGAGACATAGATTTTCACTTGCAACTTTCTTAAACATATTTAACAGTGCATGAAATGTTGTCTAAAACAAAAAGAAAATGCTTTTTAGTGGCTGGATCTGTTTTTATCACTTTCTGAATTGAACGTTGAAAATGAGCTTTTCTCAGCCAGCAGAGGTCAAAATAAGCAGTAATGCAAACTCAGTCAGAGACATAGATTTTCACTTGCAACTTGCTTTAACATGTTTAACAGTGCATAAAATGTTGTCTAAAACAAAAAGAATGATGAATTTTAGTGGCTGGATCTGGTTTTATCACATTCTGAATTGGACGTTGAAAATGAGCTTTTCTTAGCCAGCAGAGAGGTCAAAATAAGCAGTAATGCAAACTCAGTCAGAGACATAGATTTTCACTTGCAACTTGCTTAAACATATTTAACAGTGCATGAAATGTTGTCTAAAACAAAAAGAATGATGCATTTTAGTGGCTGGATCTGTTTTTATCACTTTCTGAATTGAACGTTGAAAATGAGCTTTTTACAGCCAGCAGAGGTCAAAATAAGCAGTAATGCAAACTCAGTCAGAGACAGATTTTCACTTGCAACTAGCTTTAACATGTTTAACAGTGCATGAAATGTTGTCTAAAACAAAAAGAATGATGCATTTTAGTGGCTGGATCTGGTTTTATCACATTCTGTATTGAACGTTGAAAATGAGCTTTTCTCAGCCAGCAGAGGTCAAAATAAACAGTAATGCAAACTCAGTCAGAGACATAGATTTTCACTTGCAACTTGCTTTAACATGTTTAACAGTGCATGAAATGTTGTCTAAAACAAAAAGAATGATGCATTTTAGTGGCTGGATCTGGTTTTATCACATTCTGTATTGGACGTTGAAAATGAGCTTTTCTCAACCAGCAGAGGTCAAAATAAGCAGTAATGCAAACTCAGTCAGAGACATAGATTTTCACTTGCAACTTTCTTAAACATATTTAACAGTGCATAAAATGTTGTCTAAAACAAAAAGAAAATGCTTTTTAGTGGCTGGATCTGTTTTTATCACTTTCTGAATTGAACGTTGAAAATGAGCTTTTCTCAGCCAGCAGAGGTCAAAATAAGCAGTAATGCAAACTCAGTCAGAGACATAGATTTTCACTTGCAACTTGCTTAAACATGTTTAACAGTGCATGAAATGTTGTCTAAAACAAAAAGAATGATGCATTTTAGTGGCTGGATCTGGTTTTATCACATTCTGTATTGGACGTTGAAAATGAGCTTTTCTCAACCAGCAGAGGTCAAAATAAGCAGTAATGCAAACTCAGTCAGAGACATAGATTTTCACTTGCAACTTTCTTAAACATATTTAACAGTGCATAAAATGTTGTCTAAAACAAAAAGAAAATGCTTTTTAGTGGCTGGATCTGTTTTTATCACTTTCTGAATTGAACGTTGAAAATGAGCTTTTCTCAGCCAGCAGAGGTCAAAATAAGCAGTAATGCAAACTCAGTCAGAGACATAGATTTTCACTTGCAACTTGCTTAAACATGTTTAACAGTGCATGAAATGTTGTCTAAAACAAAAAGAATGATGCATTTTAGTGGCTGGATCTGGTTTTATCACATTCTGTATTGGACGTTGCAAATTAGCTTTTCTTAGCCAGCAGAGGTCAAAATAAGCAGTAATGCAAACTCAGTCAGAGACATAGATTTTCACTTACAACTTGCTTAAACATGTTTAACAATGCATGAAATGTTGTCTAAAACAAAAAGAATGATGCATTTTAGTGGCTGTATCTGGTTTTATCACATTCTGTATTGGACGTTGAAAATGAGCTTTTCTCAGCCAGCAGAGGTCAAAATAAGCAGTAATGCAAACTCAGTCAGAGACATAGATTTTCACTTGCAACTTGCTTTAACAAGTTTAACAGTGCATGAAATTGTTGTCTAAAACAAAAAGAAAATGCTTTTTAGTGGGTGGATCTGGTTTTATCACATTCTGAATTGAACGTTGAAAATGAGCTTTTCAGAGCCAGCAGAGGTCAAAATAAGCAGTAATGCAAACTCAGTCAGAGACATAGATTTTCACTTGCAACTTTCTTAAACGTATTTAACAGTGCATGAAATGTTGTCTAAAACAAAAAGAAAATGCTTTTTAGTGGCTGGATCTGGTTTTATCACATTCTGAATTGAACGTTGAAAATGAGCTTTTCAGAGCCAGCAGAGGTCAAAATAAGCAGTAATGCAAACTCAGTCATAGACATAGACTTTCACTTGCAACTTGCTTTAACATGTTTAACAGTGCATGAAATGTTGTCTAAAACAAAAAGAATGATGCATTTTAGTGGCTGGATCTGGTTTTATCACTTTCTGAATTCAACGTTGAAAATGAGCTGTTCTCAGCCAGCAGAGGTCAAAATAAGCAGTAATGCAAACTCAGTCAGATACATAGATTTTCACTTGCAACTTGCTTTAACATGTTTAACAGTGCATGAATTGTTGTCTAAAACAAAAAGAATGATACATTTTAGTGGCTGGATCTGGTTTAATCACATTCTGAATTGAACGTTGTAAATGAGCTTTTCAGAGCCAGCAGAGGTCAAAATAAGCAGTAATGCAAACTCAGTCATAGACATAGATTTTCACTTGCAACTTGCTTTAACATGTTTAACAGTGCATGAAATGTTGTCTAAAACAAAAAGAATGATGCATTTTAGTGGCTGGATCTGGTTTTATCACATTCTGAATTGAACGTTGAAATAGAGCTGTTCTCAGCCAGCAGAGGTCAAAACAAGCAGTAATGCAAACTCAGTCAGAGACATAGATTTTCCCTTGCAACTTGCTTTAACATGTTTAACAGTGCATGAAATATTGTCTAAAACAAAAAGAATGATGCAATCTTGTGGCTGGATCTGGTTTTATCACATTCTGAATTGAACGGTGAAAATGAGCTTTTCAGAGCCAGCAGAGGTCAAAATAAGCAGTAATGCAAACTCAGTCAGAGACATAGATTTTCACTTGCAACGTTCCTAAACATATTTAACAGTGCATAAAATGTTGTCTAAAACAAAAAGAAAATGCTTTTTAGTGGCTGGATCTGGTTTTATCACATTCTGAAATTAACGTTGAAAATGAGCTTTTCAGAGCCAGCAGAGGTCAAAATAAGCAGTAATGCAAACTCAGTCATAGACATAGATTTTCACTTGCAACTTGCTTTAACATGTTTAACAGTGCATGAAATGTTGTCTAAAACAAAAAGAATGTTGAATTTTAGTGGCTGGGTCTGGTTTTATCACATTCTGAATTGAACGTTGAAAATGAGCTGTTCTCAGCCAGCAGAGGTAAAAATAAGCAGTAATGCAAACTCAGTCATAGACATAGATTTTCACTTGCAACTTTCTTAAACATATTTAACAGTGCATGAAATGTTGTCTAAAACAAAAAGAAAATGCTTTTTAGTGGCTGGATCTGGTTTTATCACATTCTGAATTGAACGTTGAAAATGAGCTGTTTTCAGCCAGCAGAGGTCAAAATAAGCAGTATTGCAAACTCAGTCAAAGACATAGATTTTCACTTGCAACTTGCTTTAACATGTTTAACAGTGCATGAAATGTTGTCTAAAACAAAAAGAATGATGCATTTTAGTGGCTGGATCTGGTTTTATCACATTCTGAATTGAACGTTGAAAATGAGCTTTTCAGAGCCAGCAGAGGTCAAAATAAGCAGTAATGCAAACTCAGTCATAGACATAGATTTTCACTTGCAACTTGCTTTAACATGTTTAACAGTGCATGAAATGTTGTCTAAAACAAAAAGAAAATGGTTTTTAGTGGCTGGATCTGGTTTTATCACATTCTGAATTGAACGTTGAAAATGAGCTTTTCAGAGCCAGCAGAGGTCAAAATAAGCAGTAATGCAAACTCAGTCAGAGACATAGATTTTCACTTGCAACTTGCTTTAACATGTTTAACAGTGCATGAAATTGTTGTTTAAAACAAAAAGAAAATGCTTTTTAGTAGCTGGATCTGGTTTTATCACATTCTGAATTGAACGTTGAAAATGAGCTTTTCAGAGCCAGCAGAGGTCAAAATAAGCAGTAATGCAAACTCAGTCATAGACATAGATTTTCACTTGCAACTTGCTTTAACATGTTTAACAGTGCATGAATGTTGTCTAAAACAAAAAGAATGATGCATTTTAGTGGCTGGATCTGGTTTTATCACATTCTGAATTAAACGTTAAAAATGAGCTTTTCAGAGCCAGCAGAGGTCAAAATAAGCAGTAATGCAAACTCAGTCATAGACATAGATTTTCACTTGCAACTTGCTTTAACATGTTTAACAGTGCATGAAATGTTGTCTAAAACAAAAAGAAAATGGTTTTTAGTGGCTGGATCTGGTTTTATCACATTCTGAATTGAACGTTGAAAATGAGCTTTTCAGAGCCAGCAGAGGTCAAAATAAGCAGTAATGCAAACTCAGTCATAGACATAGATTTTCACTTGCAACTTGCTTTAACATGTTTAACAGTGCATGAATGTTGTCTAAAACAAAAAGAATGATGCATTTTAGTGGCTGGATCTGGTTTTATCACATTCTGAATTGAACGTTGAAAATGAGCTGTTCTCAGCCAGCAGAGGTCAAAATAAGCAGTATTGCAAACTCAGTCAGAGACATAGATTTTCACTTGCAACTTGCTTTAACATGTTTAACAGTGCATGAAATGTTGTCTAAAACAAAAAGAATGATGCATTTTAGTGGCTGGATCTGGTTTTATCACATTCTGAATTGAACGTTGAAAATGAGCTTTTCAGAGCCAGCAGAGGTCAAAATAAGCATTAATGCAAACTCAGTCATAGACATAGATTTTCACTTGCAACTTGCTTTAACATGTTTAACAGTGCATGAAATGTTGTCTAAAACAAAAAGAAAATGCTTTTTAGTAGCTGGATCTGGTTTTATCACATTCTGAATTGAACGTTGAAAATGAGCTTTTCAGAGCCAGCAGAGGTCAAAATAAGCAGTAATGCAAACTCAGTCAGAGACATAGATTTTCACTTGCAACTTGCTTTAACATGTTTAACAGTGCATGAAATGTTGTCTAAAACAAAAAGAATGATGCATTTTAGTGGCTGGATCTGGTTTTATCACATTCTGAATTGAACGGTGAAAATGAGCTTTTCAGAGCCAGCAGAGGTCAAAATAAGCAGTAATGCAAACTCAGTCATAGACATAGATTTTCACTTGCAACTTGCTTTAACATGTTTAACAGTGCATGAAATGTTGTCTAAAACAAAAAGAATGATGCATTTTAGTGGCTGGATCTGGTTTTATCACATTCTGAATTGAACGTTGAAATAGAGCTGTTCTCAGCCAGCAGAGGTCAAAACAAGCAGTAATGCAAACTCAGTCAGAGACATAGATTTTCACTTGCAACTTGCTTTAACATGTTTAATAGTGCATGAAATATTGTCTAAAACAAAAAGAATGATGCATTTTAGTGGCTGGATCTGGTTTTATCACTTTCTGAATTCAACGTTGAAAATGAGCTGTTCTCAGCCAGCAGAGGTCAAAATAAGCAGTAATGCAAACTCAGTCAGAGACATAAATTTTCACTTGCAACTTGCTTTAACATGTTTAACAGTGCATGAATGTTGTCTAAAACAAAAAAAATGATGCATTTTAGTGGCTGGATCTGGTTTTATCACATTCTGAATTCAACGTTGAAAATGAGCTGTTCTCAGCCAGCAGAGGTCAAAATAAGCAGTAATGCAAACTCAGTCAGAGACATAAATTTTCACTTGCAACTTGCTTTAACATGTTTAACAGTGCATGAATTGTTGTCTAAAACAAAAAGAATGATGCAATTTAGTGGCTGGATCTAGTTTTATCACATTCTGAATTGAACGGTGAAAATGAGCTTTTCAGAGCCAGCAGAGGTCAAAATAAGCAGTAATGCAAACTCAGTCATAGACATAGATTTTCACTTGCAACTTGCTTTAACATGTTTAACAGTGCATGAAATGTTGTCTAAAACAAAAAGAATGATGCATTTTAGTGGCTGGATCTGGTTTTATCACATTCTGAATTGAACGTTGAAAATGAGCTGTTCTCAGCCAGCAGAGGTCAAAATAAGCAGTAATGCAAACTCAGTCAGAGACATAGATTTTTACTTGCAACGTTCCTAAACATATTTAACAGTGCATGAAATGTTGTCTAAAACAAAAAGAAAATGCTTTTTAGTGGCTGGATCTGGTTTTATCACATTCTGAATTGAACGTTGAAAATGAGCTTTTCAAAGCAAGCAGAGGTCAAAATAAGCAAGAATGCAAACTCAGTCATAGACATAGATTTTCACTTGCAACTTGCTTTAACATGTTTAACAGTGCATGAAATGTTGTCTAAAACAAAAAAGAATGTTGAATTTTAGTGGCTGGATCTGGTTTTATCACATTCTGAATTGAACGTTGAAAATGAGCTGTTCTCAGCAAGCAGAGGTCAAAATAAGCAGTAATGCAAACTCAGTCAGAGACATAGATTTTCACTTGCAACTTGCTTTAACATGTTTAACAGTGCATGAAATTGTTGTCTAAAACAAAAAGAAAATGCTTTTTAGAGGGTGGATCTGGTTTTATCACATTCTGAATTGAACGTTGAAAATGAGCTTTTCAGAGCCAGCAGAGGTCAAAATAAGCAGTAATGCAAACTCAGTCAGAGACATAGATTTTCACTTGCAACTTGCTTTAACATGTTTACCAGTGCCTGAAATGTTGTCTAAAACAAAAAGAATGATGCATTTTAGTGGCTGGATCTGGTTTTATCACATTCTGAATTGAACGTTGAAAATGAGCTGTTCTCAGCCAGCAGAGGTCAAAAAAAGCAGTAATGCAAACTCAGTCAGAGACATAGATTTTCACTTGCAACTTGCTTTAACATGTTTAACAGTGCATGAATTGTTGTCTAAAACAAAAAGAATGATGCATTTTAGTGGCTGGATCTGGTTTTATCACATTCTGAATTGAACGTTGAAAATGAGCTTTTCAGAGCCAGCAAAGGTCAAAATAAGCAGTAATACAAACTCAGTCATAGACATAGATTTTCACTTGCAACTTGCTTTAACATGTTTAACAGTGCATGAAATGTTGTCTAAAACAAAAAGAATGATGCAATTTAGTGGCTGGATCTGGTTTTATCACATTCTGAATTGAACGGTGAAAATGAGCTTTTCAGAGCCAACAGAGGTCAAAATAAGCAGTAATGCAAACTCAGTCATAGACATAGATTTTCACTTGCAACTTGCTTTAACATGTTTAACAGTGCATGAAATGTTGTCTAAAACAAAAAGAATGATGCATTTTAGTGGCTGGATCTGGTTTTATCACATTCTGAATTGAACGTTGAAAATGAGCTGTTCTCAGCCAGCAGAGGTCAAAATAAGCAGTATTGCAAACTCAGTCAGAGACATAGATTTTCACTTGCAACTTGCTTTAACATGTTTAACAGTGCATGAAATGTTGTCTAAAACAAAAAGAATGATGCATTTTAGTGGCTGGATCTGGTTTTATCACATTCTGAATTGAACGTTGAAAATGAGCTTTTCAGAGCCAGCAGAGGTCAAAATAAGCAGTAATGCAAACTCAGTCATAGACATAGATTTTCACTTGCAACTTGCTTTAACATGTTTAACAGTGCATGAAATGTTGTCTAAAACAAAAAGAAAATGGTTTTTAGTGGCTGGATCTGGTTTTATCACATTCTGAATTGAACGTTGAAAATGAGCTTTTCAGAGCCAGCAGAGGTCAAAATAAGCAGTAATGCAAACTCAGTCATAGACATAGATTTTCACTTGCAACTTGCTTTAACATGTTTAATAGTGCATGAAATATTGTCTAAAACAAAAAGAATGATGCATTTTAGTGGCTGGATCTGGTTTTATCACTTTCTGAATTCAACGTTGAAAATGAGCTGTTCTCAGCCAGCAGAGGTCAAAATAAGCAGTAATGCAAACTCAGTCAGAGACATAAATTTTCACTTGCAACTTGCTTTAACATGTTTAACAGTGCATGAATGTTGTCTAAAACAAAAAAAATGATGCATTTTAGTGGCTGGATCTGGTTTTATCACATTCTGAATTCAACGTTGAAAAAGAGCTGTTCTCAGCCAGCAGAGGTCAAAATAAGCAGTAATGCAAACTCAGTCAGAGACATAAATTTTCACTTGCAACTTGCTTTAACATGTTTAACAGTGCATGAATTGTTGTCTAAAACAAAAAGAATGATGCAATTTAGTGGCTGGATCTAGTTTTATCACATTCTGAATTGAACGGTGAAAATGAGCTTTTCAGAGCCAGCAGAGGTCAAAATAAGCAGTAATGCAAACTCAGTCATAGACATAGATTTTCACTTGCAACTTGCTTTAACATGTTTAACAGTGCATGAAATGTTGTCTAAAACAAAAAGAATGATGCATTTTAGTGGCTGGATCTGGTTTTATCACATTCTGAATTGAACGTTGAAAATGAGCTGTTCTCAGCCAGCAGAGGTCAAAATAAGCAGTAATGCAAACTCAGTCAGAGACATAGATTTTTACTTGCAACGTTCCTAAACATATTTAACAGTGCATGAAATGTTGTCTAAAACAAAAAGAAAATGCTTTTTAGTGGCTGGATCTGGTTTTATCACATTCTGAATTGAACGTTGAAAATGAGCTTTTCAAAGCAAGCAGAGGTCAAAATAAGCAGTAATGCAAACTCAGTCATAGACATAGATTTTCACTTGCAACTTGCTTTAACATGTTTAACAGTGCATGAAATGTTGTCTAAAACAAAAAAGAATGTTGAATTTTAGTGGCTGGATCTGGTTTTATCACATTCTGAATTGAACGTTGAAAATGAGCTGTTCTCAGCCAGCAGAGGTCAAAATAAGCAGTAATGCAAACTCAGTCAGAGACATAGATTTTCACTTGCAACTTGCTTTAACATGTTTAACAGTGCATGAAATTGTTGTCTAAAACAAAAAGAAAATGCTTTTTAGAGGGTGGATCTGGTTTTATCACATTCTGAATTGAACGTTGAAAATGAGCTTTTCAGAGCCAGCAGAGGTCAAAATAAGCAGTAATGCAAACTCAGTCAGAGACATAGATTTTCACTTGCAACTTGCTTTAACATGTTTACCAGTGCCTGAAATGTTGTCTAAAACAAAAAGAATGATGCATTTTAGTGGCTGGATCTGGTTTTATCACATTCTGAATTGAACGTTGAAAATGAGCTGTTCTCAGCCAGCAGAGGTCAAAATAAGCAGTAATGCAAACTCAGTCAGAGACATAGATTTTCACTTGCAACTTGCTTTAACATGTTTAACAGTGCATGAATTGTTGTCTAAAACAAAAAGAATGATGCATTTTAGTGGCTGGATCTGGTTTTATCACATTCTGAATTGAACGTTGAAAATGAGCTTTTCAGAGCCAGCAAAGGTCAAAATAAGCAGTAATACAAACTCAGTCATAGACATAGATTTTCACTTGCAACTTGCTTTAACATGTTTAACAGTGCATGAAATGTTGTCTAAAACAAAAAGAATGATGCAATTTAGTGGCTGGATCTGGTTTTATCACATTCTGAATTGAACGGTGAAAATGAGCTTTTCAGAGCCAACAGAGGTCAAAATAAGCAGTAATGCAAACTCAGTCATAGACATAGATTTTCACTTGCAACTTGCTTTAACATGTTTAACAGTGCATGAAATGTTGTCTAAAACAAAAAGAATGATGCATTTTAGTGGCTGGATCTGGTTTTATCACATTCTGAATTGAACGTTGAAAATGAGCTGTTCTCAGCCAGCAGAGGTCAAAATAAGCAGTATTGCAAACTCAGTCAGAGACATAGATTTTCACTTGCAACTTGCTTTAACATGTTTAACAGTGCATGAAATGTTGTCTAAAACAAAAAGAATGATGCATTTTAGTGGCTGGATCTGGTTTTATCACATTCTGAATTGAACGTTGAAAATGAGCTTTTCAGAGTCAGCAGAGGTCAAAATAAGCAGTAATGCAAACTCAGTCATAGACATAGATTTTCACTTGCAACTTGCTTTAACATGTTTAACAGTGCATGAAATGTTGTCTAAAACAAAAAGAAAATGGTTTTTAGTGGCTGGATCTGGTTTTATCACATTCTGAATTGAACGTTGAAAATGAGCTTTTCAGAGCCAGCAGAGGTCAAAATAAGCAGTAATGCAAACTCAGTCATAGACATAGATTTTCACTTGCAACTTGCTTTAACATGTTTAACAGTGCATGAAATGTTGTCTAAAACAAAAAGAAAATGCTTTTTAGTAGCTGGATCTGGTTTTATCACATTCTGAATTGAACGTTGAAAATGAGCTTTTCAGAGCCAGCAGAGGTCAAAATAAGCAGTAATGCAAACTCAGTCAGAGACATAGATTTTCACTTGCAACTTGCTTTAACATGTTTAACAGTGCATGAAATGTTGTCTAAAACAAAAAGAATGATGCATTTTAGTGGCTGGATCTGGTTTTATCACATTCTGAATTGAACGGTGAAAATGAGCTTTTCAGAGCCAGCAGAGGTCAAAATAAGCAGTAATGCAAACTCAGTCATAGACATAGATTTTCACTTGCAACTTGCTTTAACATGTTTAACAGTGCATGAAATGTTGTCTAAAACAAAAAGAATGATGCATTTTAGTGGCTGGATCTGGTTTTATCACATTCTGAATTGAACGTTGAAATAGAGCTGTTCTCAGCCAGCAGAGGTCAAAACAAGCAGTAATGCAAACTCAGTCAGAGACATAGATTTTCACTTGCAACTTGCTTTAACATGTTTAATAGTGCATGAAATATTGTCTAAAACAAAAAGAATGATGCATTTTAGTGGCTGGATCTGGTTTTATCACTTTCTGAATTCAACGTTGAAAATGAGCTGTTCTCAGCCAGCAGAGGTCAAAATAAGCAGTAATGCAAACTCAGTCAGAGACATAAATTTTCACTTGCAACTTGCTTTAACATGTTTAACAGTGCATGAATGTTGTCTAAAACAAAAAAAATGATGCATTTTAGTGGCTGGATCTGGTTTTATCACATTCTGAATTCAACGTTGAAAATGAGCTGTTCTCAGCCAGCAGAGGTCAAAATAAGCAGTAATGCAAACTCAGTCAGAGACATAAATTTTCACTTGCAACTTGCTTTAACATGTTTAACAGTGCATGAATTGTTGTCTAAAACAAAAAGAATGATGCAATTTAGTGGCTGGATCTAGTTTTATCACATTCTGAATTGAACGGTGAAAATGAGCTTTTCAGAGCCAGCAGAGGTCAAAATAAGCAGTAATGCAAACTCAGTCATAGACATAGATTTTCACTTGCAACTTGCTTTAACATGTTTAACAGTGCATGAAATGTTGTCTAAAACAAAAAGAATGATGCATTTTAGTGGCTGGATCTGGTTTTATCACATTCTGAATTGAACGTTGAAAATGAGCTGTTCTCAGCCAGCAGAGGTCAAAATAAGCAGTAATGCAAACTCAGTCAGAGACATAGATTTTTACTTGCAACGTTCCTAAACATATTTAACAGTGCATGAAATGTTGTCTAAAACAAAAAGAAAATGCTTTTTAGTGGCTGGATCTGGTTTTATCACATTCTGAATTGAACGTTGAAAATGAGCTTTTCAAAGCAAGCAGAGGTCAAAATAAGCAGTAATGCAAACTCAGTCATAGACATAGATTTTCACTTGCAACTTGCTTTAACATGTTTAACAGTGCATGAAATGTTGTCTAAAACAAAAAAGAATGTTGAATTTTAGTGGCTGGATCTGGTTTTATCACATTCTGAATTGAACGTTGAAAATGAGCTGTTCTCAGCAAGCAGAGGTCAAAATAAGCAGTAATGCAAACTCAGTCAGAGACATAGATTTTCACTTGCAACTTGCTTTAACATGTTTAACAGTGCATGAAATTGTTGTCTAAAACAAAAAGAAAATGCTTTTTAGAGGGTGGATCTGGTTTTATCACATTCTGAATTGAACGTTGAAAATGAGCTTTTCAGAGCCAGCAGAGGTCAAAATAAGCAGTAATGCAAACTCAGTCAGAGACATAGATTTTCACTTGCAACTTGCTTTAACATGTTTACCAGTGCCTGAAATGTTGTCTAAAACAAAAAGAATGATGCATTTTAGTGGCTGGATCTGGTTTTATCACATTCTGAATTGAACGTTGAAAATGAGCTGTTCTCAGCCAGCAGAGGTCAAAATAAGCAGTAATGCAAACTCAGTCAGAGACATAGATTTTCACTTGCAACTTGCTTTAACATGTTTAACAGTGCATGAATTGTTGTCTAAAACAAAAAGAATGATGCATTTTAGTGGCTGGATCTGGTTTTATCACATTCTGAATTGAACGTTGAAAATGAGCTTTTCAGAGCCAGCAAAGGTCAAAATAAGCAGTAATGCAAACTCAGTCATAGACATAGAATTTCACTTGCAACTTGCTTTAACATGTTTAACAGTGCATAAAATGTTGTCTAAAACAAAAAGAATGATGCAATTTAGTGGCTGGATCTGGTTTTATCACATTCTGAATTGAACGGTGAAAATGAGCTTTTCAGAGCCAGCAGAGGTCAAAATAAGCAGTAATGCAAACTCAGTCATAGACATAGATTTTCACTTGCAACTTGCTTTAACATGTTTAACAGTGCATGAAATGTTGTCTAAAACAAAAAGAATGATGCATTTTAGTGGCTGGATCTGGTTTTATCACATTCTGAATTGAACGGTGAAAATGAGCTGTTCTCAGCCAGCAGAGGTCAAAATAAGCAGTAATGCAAACTCAGTCATAGACATAGATTTTCACTTGCAACTTGCTTTAACATGTTTAACAGTGCATGAAATGTTGTCTAAAACAAAAAGAATGATGCAATTTAGTGGCTGGATCTTGTTTTATCACATTCTGAATTGAACGGTGAAAATGAGCTTTTCAGAGCCAGCAGAGGTCAAAATAAGCAGTAATGCAAACTCAGTCATAGACATAGATTTTCACTTGCAACTTGCTTTAACATGTTTAACAGTGCATGAAATGTTGTCTAAAACAAAAAGAATGATGCATTTTAGTGGCTGGATCTGGTTTTATCACATTCTGAATTGAACGTTGAAAATGAGCTGTTCTCAGCCAGCAGAGGTCAAAATAAGCAGTAATGCAAACTCAGTCAGAGACATAGATTTTTACTTGCAACGTTCCTAAACATATTTAACAGTGCATGAAATGTTGTCTAAAACAAAAAGAAAATGCTTTTTAGTGGCTGGATCTGGTTTTATCACATTCTGAATTGAACGTTGAAAATGAGCTGTTCTCAGCCAGCAGAGGTCAAAATAAGCAGTAATGCAAACTCAGTCAGAGACATAGATTTTCACTTGCAACTTGCTTTAACATGTTTAACAGTGCATGAAATGTTGTCTAAAACAAAAAGAAAATGCTTTTTAGTGGCTGGATCTGGTTTTATCACATTCTGAATTGAACGTTGAAAATGAGCTTTTCAGAGCCAGCAGAGGTCAAAATAAGCAGTAATGCAAACTCAGTCAGAGACATAGATTTTCACTTGCAACTTGCTTTAACATGTTTAACAGTGCATGAAATTGTTGTCTAAAACAAAAAGAAAATGCTTTTTAGAGGGTGGATCTGGTTTTATCACATTCTGAATTGAACGTTGAAAATGAGCTGTTCTCAGCCAGCAGAGGTCAAAATAAGCAGTAATGCAAACTCAGTCAGAGACATAGATTTTCACTTGCAACTTGCTTTAACATGTTTAACAGTGCATGAATTGTTGTCTAAAACAAAAAGAATGATGCATTTTAGTGGCTGGATCTGGTTTTATCACATTCTGAATTGAACGTTGAAAATGAGCTTTTCAGAGCCAGCAAAGGTGAAAATAAGCAGTAATGCAAACTCAGTCAGAGACATAGATTTTCACTTGCAACTTGCTTTAACATGTTTAACAGTGCATGAAATGTTGTCTAAAACAAAAAGAATGATGCAATTTAGTGGCTGGATCTGGTTTTATCACATTCTGAATTGAACGTTGAAAATGAGCTTTTCAGAGCCAGCAGAGGTCAAAATAAGCAGTAATGCAAACTCAGTCATAGACATAGATTTTCACTTGCAACTTGCTTTAACATGTTTAACAGTGCATGAAATGTTGTCTAAAACAAAAAGAATGATGCATTTTAGTGGCTGGATCTGGTTTTATCACATTCTGAATTGAACGTTGAAAATGAGCTGTTCTCAGCCAGCAGAGGTCAAAATAAGCAGTAATGCAAACTCAGTCATAGACATAGATTTTCACTTGCAACTTGCTTTAACATGTTTAACAGTGCATGAAATGTTGTCTAAAACAAAAAGAATGATGCAATTTAGTGGCTGGATCTGGTTTTATCACATTCTGAATTGAACGGTGAAAATGAGCTTTTCAGAGCCAGCAGAGGTCAAAATAAGCAGTAATGCAAACTCAGTCAGAGACATAGATTTTTACTTGCAACGTTCCTAAACATATTTAACAGTGCATGAAATGTTGTCTAAAACAAAAAGAAAATGCTTTTTAGTGGCTGGATCTGGTTTTATCACATTCTGAATTGAACGTTGAAAATGAGCTGTTCTCAGCCAGCAGAGGTCAAAATAAGCAGTAATGCAAACTCAGTCAGAGACATAGATTTTCACTTGCAACTTGCTTTAACATGTTTAACAGTGCATGAAATGTTGTCTAAAACAAAAAGAAAATGCTTTTTAGTGGCTGGATCTGGTTTTATCACATTCTGAATTGAACGTTGAAAATGAGCTTTTCAGAGCCAGCAGAGGTCAAAATAAGCAGTAATGCAAACTCAGTCATAGACATAGATTTTCACTTGCAACTTGCTTTAACATGTTTAACAGTGCATGAAATGTTGTCTAAAACAAAAAGAATGTTGAATTTTAGTGGCTGGATCTGGTTTTATCACATTCTGAATTGAACGTTGAAAATGAGCTGTTCTCAGCCAGCAGAGGTCAAAATAAGCAGTAATGCAAACTCAGTCAGAGACATAGATTTTCACTTGCAACTTGCTTTAACATGTTTAACAGTGCATGAAATTGTTGTCTAAAACAAAAAGAATGATGCAATTTAGTGGCTGGATCTGGTTTTATCACATTCTGAATTGAACGGTGAAAATGAGCTTTTCAGAGCCAGCAGAGGTCAAAATAAGCAGTAATGCAAACTCAGTCATAGACATAGATTTTCACTTGCAACTTGCTTTAACATGTTTAACAGTGCATGAAATGTTGTCTAAAACAAAAAGAATGATGCAATTTAGTGGCTGGATCTGGTTTTATCACATTCTGAATTGAACGGTGAAAATGAGCTTTTCAGAGCCAGCAGAGGTCAAAATAAGCAGTAATGCAAACTCAGTCAGAGACATAGATTTTTACTTGCAACGTTCCTAAACATATTTAACAGTGCATGAAATGTTGTCTAAAACAAAAAGAAAATGCTTTTTAGTGGCTGGATCTGGTTTTATCACATTCTGAATTGAACGTTGAAAATGAGCTTTTCAGAGCAAGCAGAGGTCAAAATAAGCAGTAATGCAAACTCAGTCATAGACATAGATTTTCACTTGCAACTTGCTTTAACATGTTTAACAGTGCATGAAATGTTGTCTAAAACAAAAAAGAATGTTGAATTTTAGTGGCTGGATCTGTTTTTTTCACATTCTGAATTGAACGTTGAAAATGAGCTGTTCTCAGCAAGCAGAGGTCAAAATAAGCAGTAATGCAAACTCAGTCAGAGACATAGATTTTCACTTGCAACTTGCTTTAACATGTTTAACAGTGCATGAAATTGTTGTCTAAAACAAAAAGAAAATGCTTTTTAGAGGGTGGATCTGGTTTTATCACATTCTGAATTGAACGTTGAAAATGAGCTGTTCTCAGCCAGCAGAGGTCAAAATAAGCAGTAATGCAAACTCAGTCATAGACATAGATTTTCACTTGCAACTTGCTTTAACATGTTTAACAGTGCATGAATTGTTGTCTAAAACAAAAAGAATGATGCATTTTAGTGGCTGGATCTGGTTTTATCACATTCTGAATTGAACGTTGAAAATGAGCTTTTCAGAGCCAGCAAAGGTGAAAATAAGCAGTAATGCAAACTCAGTCAGAGACATAGATTTTCACTTGCAACTTGCTTTAACATGTTTAACAGTGCATGAAATGTTGTCTAAAACAAAAAGAATGATGCAATTTAGTGGCTGGATCTGGTTTTATCACATTCTGAATTGAACGGTGAAAATGAGCTTTTCAGAGCCAGCAGAGGTCAAAATAAGCAGTAATGCAAACTCAGTCATAGACATAGATTTTCACTTGCAACTTGCTTTAACATGTTTAACAGTGCATGAAATGTTGTCTAAAACAAAAAGAATGATGCATTTTAGTGGCTGGATCTGGTTTTATCACATTCTGAATTGAACGTTGAAAATGAGCTGTTCTCAGCCAGCAGAGGTCAAAATAAGCAGTAATGCAAACTCAGTCATAGACATAGATTTTCACTTGCAACTTGCTTTAACATGTTTAACAGTGCATGAAATGTTGTCTAAAACAAAAAGAATGATGCAATTTAGTGGCTGGATCTGGTTTTATCACATTCTGAATTGAACGGTGAAAATGAGCTTTTCAGAGCCAGCAGAGGTCAAAATAAGCAGTAATGCAAACTCAGTCATAGACATAGATTTTCACTTGCAACTTGCTTTAACATGTTTAACAGTGCATGAAATGTTGTCTAAAACAAAAAGAATGATGCATTTTAGTGGCTGGATCTGGTTTTATCACATTCTGAATTGAACGTTGAAAATGAGCTGTTCTCAGCCAGCAGAGGTCAAAATAAGCAGTAATGCAAACTCAGTCAGAGACATAGATTTTTACTTGCAACGTTCCTAAACATATTTAACAGTGCATGAAATGTTGTCTAAAACAAAAAGAAAATGCTTTTTAGTGGCTGGATCTGGTTTTATCACATTCTGAATTGAACGTTGAAAATGAGCTGTTCTCAGCCAGCAGAGGTCAAAATAAGCAGTAATGCAAACTCAGTCAGAGACATAGATTTTCACTTGCAACTTGCTTTAACATGTTTAACAGTGCATGAAATGTTGTCTAAAACAAAAAGAAAATGCTTTTTAGTGGCTGGATCTGGTTTTATCACATTCTGAATTGAACGTTGAAAATGAGCTTTTCAGAGCCAGCAGAGGTCAAAATAAGCAGTAATGCAAACTCAGTCATAGACATAGATTTTCACTTGCAACTTGCTTTAACATGTTTAACAGTGCATGAAATGTTGTCTAAAACAAAAAGAATGTTGAATTTTAGTGGCTGGATCTGGTTTTATCACATTCTGAATTGAACGTTGAAAATGAGCTGTTCTCAGCCAGCAGAGGTCAAAATAAGCAGTAATGCAAACTCAGTCAGAGACATAGATTTTCACTTGCAACTTGCTTTAACATGTTTAACAGTGCATGAAATTGTTGTCTAAAACAAAAAGAATGATGCAATTTAGTGGCTGGATCTGGTTTTATCACATTCTGAATTGAACGGTGAAAATGAGCTTTTCAGAGCCAGCAGAGGTCAAAATAAGCAGTAATGCAAACTCAGTCATAGACATAGATTTTCACTTGCAACTTGCTTTAACATGTTTAACAGTGCATGAAATGTTGTCTAAAACAAAAAGAATGATGCAATTTAGTGGCTGGATCTGGTTTTATCACATTCTGAATTGAACGGTGAAAATGAGCTTTTCAGAGCCAGCAGAGGTCAAAATAAGCAGTAATGCAAACTCAGTCATAGACATAGATTTTCACTTGCAACTTGCTTTAACATGTTTAACAGTGCATGAAATGTTGTCTAAAACAAAAAGAATGATGCATTTTAGTGGCTGGATCTGGTTTTATCACATTCTGAATTGAACGTTGAAAATGAGCTGTTCTCAGCCAGCAGAGGTCAAAATAAGCAGTAATGCAAACTCAGTCAGAGACATAGATTTTTACTTGCAACGTTCCTAAACATATTTAACAGTGCATGAAATGTTGTCTAAAACAAAAAGAAAATGCTTTTTAGTGGCTGGATCTGGTTTTATCACATTCTGAATTGAACGTTGAAAATGAGCTGTTCTCAGCCAGCAGAGGTCAAAATAAGCAGTAATGCAAACTCAGTCAGAGACATAGATTTTCACTTGCAACTTGCTTTAACATGTTTAACAGTGCATGAAATGTTGTCTAAAACAAAAAGAAAATGCTTTTTAGTGGCTGGATCTGGTTTTATCACATTCTGAATTGAACGTTGAAAATGAGCTTTTCAGAGCCAGCAGAGGTCAAAATAAGCAGTAATGCAAACTCAGTCATAGACATAGATTTTCACTTGCAACTTGCTTTAACATGTTTAACAGTGCATGAAATGTTGTCTAAAACAAAAAGAATGTTGAATTTTAGTGGCTGGATCTGGTTTTATCACATTCTGAATTGAACGTTGAAAATGAGCTGTTCTCAGCCAGCAGAGGTCAAAATAAGCAGTAATGCAAACTCAGTCAGAGACATAGATTTTCACTTGCAACTTGCTTTAACATGTTTAACAGTGCATGAAATTGTTGTCTAAAACAAAAAGAAAATGCTTTTTAGTGGGTGGATCTGGTTTTATCACATTCTGAATTGAACGTTGAAAATGAGCTTTTCAGAGCCAGCAGAGGTCAAAATAAGCAGTAATGCAAACTCAGTCAGAGACATAGATTTTCACTTGCAACTTGCTTTAACATGTTTAACAGTGCATGAAATTGTTGTCTAAAACAAAAAGAAAATGCTTTTTAGTAGCTGGATCTGGTTTTATCACATTCTGAATTGAACGTTGAAAATGAGCTTTTCAGAGCCAGCAGAGGTCAAAATAAGCAGTAATGCAAACTCAGTCATAGACATAGACTTTCACTTGCAACTTGCTTTAACATGTTTAACAGTGCATGAAATGTTGTCTAAAACAAAAAGAATGATGCATTTTAGTGGCTGGATCTGGTTTTATCACTTTCTGAATTCAACGTTGAAAATGAGCTGTTCTCAGCCAGCAGAGGTCAAAATAAGCAATAATGCAAACTCAGTCAGATACATAGATTTTCACTTGCAACTTGCTTTAACATGTTTAACAGTGCATGAAATATTGTCTAAAACAAAAAGAATGATGCAATTTAGTGGATGGATCTGGTTTTATCACATTCTGAATTGAACGGTGAAAATGAGCTTTTCAGAGCCAGCAGAGGTCAAAATAAGCAGTAATGTAAACTCAGTCATAGATAGACATAGATTTTCACTTGCAACTTGCTTTAACATGTTTAACAGTGCATGAAATGTTGTCTAAAACAAAAAGAATGATGCATTTTAGTGGCTGGATCTGGTTTTATCACATTCTGAATTGAACGTTAAAAATGAGCTGTTCTCAGCCAGCAGAGGTCAAAATAAGCAGTAATGCAAACTCAGTCAGAGACATAGATTTTCACTTGCAACGTTCCTAAACATATTTAACAGTGCATAAAATGTTGTCTAAAACAAAAAGAAAATGCTTTTTAGTGGCTGGATCTGGTTTTATCACATTCTGAATTGAACGTTGAAAATGAGCTTTTCAGAGCCAGCAGAGGTCAAAATAAGCAGTAATGCAAACTCAGTCATAGACATAGATTTTCACTTGCAACTTGCTTTAACATGTTTAACAGTGCATGAAATGTTGTCTAAAACAAAAAGAATGTTGAATTTTAGTGGCTGGGTCTGGTTTTATCACATTCTGAATTGAACGTTGAAAATGAGCTGTTCTCAGCCAGCAGAGGTCAAAATAAGCAGTAATGCAAACTCAGTCAGAGACATAGATTTTCACTTGCAACTTGCTTTAACATGTTTACCAGTGCATGAAATTGTTGTCAAAAACAAAAAGAAAATGCTTTTTAGTGGGTGGATCTGGTTTTATCACATTCTGAATTGAACGTTGAAAATGAGCTTTTCAGAGCCAGCAGAGGTCAAAATAAGCAATAATGCAAACTCAGTCAGAGACATAGATTTTCACTTGCAACTTTCTTAAACATATTTAACAGTGCATGAAATGTTGTCTAAAACAAAAAGAAAATGCTTTTTAGTGGCTGGATCTGGTTTTATCACATTCTGAATTGAACGTTGAAAATGAGCTTTTCAGAGCCAGCAGAGGTCAAAATAAGCAGTAATGCAAACTCAGTCATAGACATAGATTTTCACTTGCAACTTGCTTTAACATGTTTAACAGTGCATGAAATGTTGTCTAAAACAAAAAGAATGATGCATTTTATTGGCTGGATCTGGTTTTATCACATTCTGAATTGAACGTTGAAAATGAGCTTTTCAGAGCCAGCAGAGGTCAAAATAAGCAGTAATGCAAACTCAGTCAGAGACATAGATTTTCACTTGCAACTTGCTTTAACATGTTTAACAGTGCATGAAATTGTTGTCTAAAACAAAAAGAAAATGCTTTTTAGTAGCTGGATCTGGTTTTATCACATTCTGAATTGAACGTTGAAAATGAGCTTTTCAGAGCCAGCAGAGGTCAAAATAAGCAGTAATGCAAACTCAGTCATAGACATAGACTTTCACTTGCAACTTGCTTTAACATGTTTAACAGTGCATGAAATGTTGTCTAAAACAAAAAGAATGATGCATTTTAGTGGCTGGATCTGGTTTTATCACTTTCTGAATTCAACGTTGAAAATGAGCTGTTCTCAGCCAGCAGAGGTCAAAATAAGCAGTAATGCAAACTCAGTCAGATACATAGATTTTCACTTGCAACTTGCTTTAACATGTTTAACAGTGCATGAAATATTGTCTAAAACAAAAAGAATGATGCAATTTAGTGGCTGGATCTGGTTTTATCACATTCTGAATTGAACGGTGAAAATGAGCTTTTCAGAGCCAGCAGAGGTCAAAATAAGCAGTAATGTAAACTCAGTCATAGATAGACATAGATTTTCACTTGCAACTTGCTTTAACATGTTTAACAGTGCATGAAATGTTGTCTAAAACAAAAAGAATGATGCATTTTAGTGGCTGGATCTGGTTTTATCACATTCTGAATTGAACGTTAAAAATGAGCTGTTCTCAGCCAGCAGAGGTCAAAATAAGCAGTAATGCAAACTCAGTCAGAGACATAGATTTTCACTTGCAACGTTCCTAAACATATTTAACAGTGCATAAAATGTTGTCTAAAACAAAAAGAAAATGCTTTTTAGTGGCTGGATCTGGTTTTATCACATTCTGAAATGAACGTTGAAAATGAGCTTTTCAGAGCCAGCAGAGGTCAAAATAAGCAGTAATGCAAACTCAGTCATAGACATAGATTTTCACTTGCAACTTGCTTTAACATGTTTAACAGTGCATGAAATGTTGTCTAAAACAAAAAGAATGTTGAATTTTAGTGGCTGGGTCTGGTTTTATCACATTCTGAATTGAACGTTGAAAATGAGCTGTTCTCAGCCAGCAGAGGTCAAAATAAGCAGTAATGCAAACTCAGTCAGAGACATAGATTTTCACTTGCAACTTGCTTTAACATGTTTACCAGTGCATGAAATTGTTGTCAAAAACAAAAAGAAAATGCTTTTTAGTGGGTGGATCTGGTTTTATCACATTCTGAATTGAACGTTGAAAATGAGCTTTTCAGAGCCAGCAGAGGTCAAAATAAGCAATAATGCAAACTCAGTCAGAGACATAGATTTTCACTTGCAACTTTCTTAAACATATTTAACAGTGCATGAAATGTTGTCTAAAACAAAAAGAAAATGCTTTTTAGTGGCTGGATCTGGTTTTATCACATTCTGAATTGAACGTTGAAAATGAGCTTTTCAGAGCCAGCAGAGGTCAAAATAAGCAGTAATGCAAACTCAGTCATAGACATAGATTTTCACTTGCAACTTGCTTTAACATGTTTAACAGTGCATGAAATGTTGTCTAAAACAAAAAGAATGATGCATTTTAGTGGCTGGATCTGGTTTTATCACATTCTGAATTGAACGTTGAAAATGAGCTGTTCTCAGCCAGCAGAGGTCAAAATAAGCAGTAATGCAAACTCAGTCAGAGACATAGATTTTCACTTGCAACTTGCTTTAACATGTTTAACAGTGCATGAAATTGTTGTTTAAAACAAAAAGAAAATGCTTTTTAGTAGCTGGATCTGGTTTTATCACTTTCTGAATTGAACGTTGAAAATGAGCTTTTCAGAGCCAGCAGAGGTCAAAATAAGCAGTAATGCAAACTCAGTCAGAGACAGATTTTCACTTGCAACTTTCTTAAACATATTTAACAGTGCATGAAATGTTGTCTAAAACAAAAAGAAAATGCTTTTTAGTGGCTGGATCTGGTTTTATCACATTCTGAATTGAACGTTGAAAATGAGCTTTTCAGAGCCAGCAGAGGTCAAAATAAGCAGTAATGCAAACTCAGTCATAGACATAGATTTTCACTTGCAACTTGCTTTAACATGTTTAACAGTGCATGAAATGTTGTCTAAAACAAAAAGAATGATGCATTTTAGTGGCTGGATCTGGTTTTATCACTTTCTGAATTCAACGTTGAAAATGAGCTGTTCTCAGCCAGCAGAGGTCAAAATAAGCAGTAATGCAAACTCAGTCAGATACATAGATTTTCACTTGCAACTTGCTTTAACATGTTTAACAGTGCATGAAATATTGTCTAAAACAAAAAGAATGATGCAATTTAGTGGCTGGATCTGGTTTTATCACATTCTGAATTGAACGGTGAAAATGAGCTTTTCAGAGCCAGCAGAGGTCAAAATAAGCAGTAATGTAAACTCAGTCATAGATAGACATAGATTTTCACTTGCAACTTGCTTTAACATGTTTAACAGTGCATGAAATGTTGTCTAAAACAAAAAGAATGATGCATTTTAGTGGCTGGATCTGGTTTTATCACATTCTGAATTTAACGTTAAAAATGAGCTGTTCTCAGCCAGCAGAGGTCAAAATAAGCAGTAATGCAAACTCAGTCAGAGACATAGATTTTCACTTGCAACGTTCCTAAACATATTTAACAGTGCATAAAATGTTGTCTAAAACAAAAAGAAAATGCTTTTTAGTGGCTGGATCTGGTTTTATCACATTCTGAAATGAACGTTGAAAATGAGCTTTTCAGAGCCAGCAGAGGTCAAAATAAGCAGTAATGCAAACTCAGTCATAGACATAGATTTTCACTTGCAACTTGCTTTAACATGTTTAACAGTGCATGAAATGTTGTCTAAAACAAAAAGAATGTTGAATTTTAGTGGCTGGGTCTGGTTTTATCACATTCTGAATTGAACGTTGAAAATGAGCTGTTCTCAGCCAGCAGAGGTCAAAATAAGCAGTAATGCAAACTCAGTCAGAGACATAGATTTTCACTTGCAACTTGCTTTAACATGTTTACCAGTGCATGAAATTGTTGTCAAAAACAAAAAGAAAATGCTTTTTAGTGGGTGGATCTGGTTTTATCACATTCTGAATTGAACGTTGAAAATGAGCTTTTCAGAGCCAGCAGAGGTCAAAATAAGCAATAATGCAAACTCAGTCAGAGACATAGATTTTCACTTGCAACTTTCTTAAACATATTTAACAGTGCATGAAATGTTGTCTAAAACAAAAAGAAAATGCTTTTTAGTGGCTGGATCTGGTTTTATCACATTCTGAATTGAACGTTGAAAATGAGCTTTTCAGAGCCAGCAGAGGTCAAAATAAGCAGTAATGCAAACTCAGTCATAGACATAGATTTTCACTTGCAACTTGCTTTAACATGTTTAACAGTGCATGAAATGTTGTCTAAAACAAAAAGAATGTTGAATTTTAGTGGCTGGATCTGGTTTTATCACATTCTGAATTGAACGTTGAAAATGAGCTGTTCTCAGCCAGCAGAGGTCAAATTAAGCAGTAATGCAAACTCAGTCAGAGACATAGATTTTCACTTGCAACTTGCTTTAACATGTTTAACAGTGCATGAAATGTTGTCTAAAACAAAAAGAATGATGCAATTTAGTGGCTGGATCAGGTTTTATCACATTCTGAATTGAACGTTGAAAATGAGCTTTTCAGAGCCAGCAGAGGTCAAAATAAGCAGTAATGCAAACTCAGTCATAGACATAGATTTTCACTTGCAACTTGCTTTAACATGTTTAACAGTGCATGAAATGTTGTCTAAAACAAAAAAGAATGTTGAATTTTAGTGGCTGGATCTGGTTTTATCACATTCTGAATTGAACGTTGAAAATGAGCTGTTCTCAGCAAGCAGAGGTCAAAATAAGCAGTAATGCAAACTCAGTCAGAGACATAGATTTTCACTTGCAACTTGCTTTAACATGTTTAACAGTGCATGAAATTGTTGTCTAAAACAAAAAGAAAATGCTTTTTAGAGGGTGGATCTGGTTTTATCACATTCTGAATTGAACGTTGAAAATGAGCTTTTCAGAGCCAGCAGAGGTCAAAATAAGCAGTAATGCAAACTCAGTCAGAGACATAGATTTTCACTTGCAACTTGCTTTAACATGTTTACCAGTGCCTGAAATGTTGTCTAAAACAAAAAAAATAATGCATTTTAGTGGCTGGATCTGGTTTTATCACATTCTGAATTGAACGTTGAAAATGAGCTGTTCTCAGCCAGCAGAGGTCAAAATAAGCAGTAATGCAAACTCAGTCAGAGACATAGATTTTCACTTGCAACTTGCTTTAACATGTTTAACAGTGCATGAATTGTTGTCTAAAACAAAAAGAATGATGCATTTTAGTGGCTGGATCTGGTTTTATCACATTCTGAATTGAACGTTGAAAATGAGCTTTTCAGAGCCAGCAGAGGTCAAAATAAGCAGTAATGCAAACTCAGTCATAGACATAGATTTTCACTTGCAACTTGCTTTAACATGTTTAACAGTGCATGAAATGTTGTCTAAAACAAAAAGAATGATGCAATTTAGTGGCTGGATCTGGTTTTATCACATTCTGAATTGAACGGTGAAAATGAGCTTTTCAGAGCCAGCAGAGGTCAAAATAAGCAGTAATGCAAACTCAGTCATAGACATAGATTTTCACTTGCAACTTGCTTTAACATGTTTAACAGTGCATGAAATGTTGTCTAAAACAAAAAGAATGATGCATTTTAGTGGCTGGATCTGGTTTTATCACATTCTGAATTGAACGTTGAAAATGAGCTGTTCTCAGCCAGCAGAGGTCAAAATAAGCAGTAATGCAAACTCAGTCATAGACATAGATTTTCACTTGCAACTTGCTTTAACATGTTTAACAGTGCATGAAATGTTGTCTAAAACAAAAAGAATGATGCAATTTAGTGGCTGGATCTGGTTTTATCACATTCTGAATTGAACGGTGAAAATGAGCTTTTCAGAGCCAGCAGAGGTCAAAATAAGCAGTAATGCAAACTCAGTCATAGACATAGATTTTCACTTGCAACTTGCTTTAACATGTTTAACAGTGCATGAAATGTTGTCTAAAACAAAAAGAATGATGCATTTTAGTGGCTGGATCTGGTTTTATCACATTCTGAATTGAACGTTGAAAATGAGCTGTTCTCAGCCAGCGGAGGTCAAAATAAGCAGTAATGCAAACTCAGTCAAAGACAGATTTTTACTTGCAACGTTCCTAAACATATTTAACAGTGCATGAAATGTTGTCTAAAACAAAAAGAAAATGCTTTTTAGTGGCTGGATCTGGTTTTATCACATTCTGAATTGAACGTTGAAAATGAGCTGTTCTCAGCCAGCAGAGGTCAAAATAAGCAGTAATGCAAACTCAGTCAGAGACATAAATTTTCACTTGCAACTTGCTTTAACATGTTTAACAGTGCATGAATTGTTGTCTAAAACAAAAAGAATGATGCATTTTAGTGGCTGGATCTGGTTTTATCACATTCTGAATTGAACGTTGAAAATGAGCTGTTCTCAGCCAGCAGAGGTCAAAATAAGCAGTAATGCAAACTCAGTCAGAGACATAGATTTTCACTTGCAACTTTCCTAAACATATTTAACAGTGCATGAAATGTTGTCTAAAAAAAAAGAATGATGCATTTTAGTGGCTGGATCTGGTTTTATCACATTCTGAATTGAACGTTGAAAATGAGCTGTTCTCAGCCAGCAGAGGTCAAAACAAGCAGTAATGCAAACTCAGTCAGAGACATAGATTTTCACTTGCAACTTGCTTTAACATGTTTAACAGTGCATGAAATATTGTCTAAAACAAAAAGAATGATGCATTTTAGTGGCTGGATCTGGTTTTATCACTTTCTGAATTCAACGTTGAAAATGAGCTGTTCTCAGCCAGCAGAGGTCAAAATAATCAGTTATGCAAACTCAGTCAGAGACATAGATTTTCACTTGCAACTTGCTTTAACATGTTTAACATTGCATGAATTGTTGTCTAAAACAAAAAGAATGATGCAATTTAGTGGCTGGATCTGGTTTTATTACATTCTGAATTGAACGGTGAAAATGAGCTTTTCAGAGCCAGCAGAGGTCAAAATAAGCAGTAATGCAAACTCAGTCATAGACATAGATTTTCACTTGCAACTTGCTTTAACATGTTTAACAGTGCATGATTTGTTGTCTAAAACAAAAAGAATGATGCATTTTAGTGACTGGATGTGGTTTTATCACATTCTGAATTGAACGTTGAAAATGAGCTGTTCTCAGCCAGCAGAGGTCAAAATAAGCAGTAATGCAAACTCAGTCAGAGACATAGATTTTTACTTGCAACGTTCCTAAACATATTTAACAGTGCATGAAATGTTGTCTAAAACAAAAAGAAAATGCTTTTTAGTGGCTGGATCTGGTTTTATCACATTCTGAATTGAACGTTGAAAATGAGCTGTTCTCAGCCAGCAGAGGTCAAAATAAGCAGTAATGCAAACTCAGTCAGAGACATAGATTTTCACTTGCAACTTGCTTTAACATGTTTAACAGTGCATGAAATGTTGTCTAAAACAAAAAGAAAATGCTTTTTAGTGGCTGGATCTGGTTTTATCACATTCTGAATTGAACGTTGAAAATGAGCTTTTCAGAGCCAGCAGAGGTCAAAATAAGCAGTAATGCAAACTCAGTCATAGACATAGATTTTCACTTGCAACTTGCTTTAACATGTTTAACAGTGCATGAAATGTTGTCTAAAACAAAAAGAATGTTGAATTTTAGTGGCTGGATCTGGTTTTATCACATTCTGAATTGAACGTTGAAAATGAGCTGTTCTCAGCCAGCAGAGGTCAAAATAAGCAGTAATGCAAACTCAGTCAGAGACATAGATTTTCACTTGCAACTTGCTTTAACATGTTTAACAGTGCATGAAATTGTTGTCTAAAACAAAAAGAATGATGCAATTTAGTGGCTGGATCTGGTTTTATCACATTCTGAATTGAACGGTGAAAATGAGCTTTTCAGAGCCAGCAGAGGTCAAAATAAGCAGTAATGCAAACTCAGTCATAGACATAGATTTTCACTTGCAACTTGCTTTAACATGTTTAACAGTGCATGAAATGTTGTCTAAAACAAAAAGAATGATGCAATTTAGTGGCTGGATCTGGTTTTATCACATTCTGAATTGAACGGTGAAAATGAGCTTTTCAGAGCCAGCAGAGGTCAAAATAAGCAGTAATGCAAACTCAGTCATAGACATAGATTTTCACTTGCAACTTGCTTTAACATGTTTAACAGTGCATGAAATGTTGTCTAAAACAAAAAGAATGATGCATTTTAGTGGCTGGATCTGGTTTTATCACATTCTGAATTGAACGTTGAAAATGAGCTGTTCTCAGCCAGCAGAGGTCAAAATAAGCAGTAATGCAAACTCAGTCAGAGACATAGATTTTTACTTGCAACGTTCCTAAACATATTTAACAGTGCATGAAATGTTGTCTAAAACAAAAAGAAAATGCTTTTTAGTGGCTGGATCTGGTTTTATCACATTCTGAATTGAACGTTGAAAATGAGCTGTTCTCAGCCAGCAGAGGTCAAAATAAGCAGTAATGCAAACTCAGTCAGAGACATAGATTTTCACTTGCAACTTGCTTTAACATGTTTAACAGTGCATGAAATGTTGTCTAAAACAAAAAGAAAATGCTTTTTAGTGGCTGGATCTGGTTTTATCACATTCTGAATTGAACGTTGAAAATGAGCTTTTCAGAGCCAGCAGAGGTCAAAATAAGCAGTAATGCAAACTCAGTCATAGACATAGATTTTCACTTGCAACTTGCTTTAACATGTTTAACAGTGCATGAAATGTTGTCTAAAACAAAAAGAATGTTGAATTTTAGTGGCTGGATCTGGTTTTATCACATTCTGAATTGAACGTTGAAAATGAGCTGTTCTCAGCCAGCAGAGGTCAAAATAAGCAGTAATGCAAACTCAGTCAGAGACATAGATTTTCACTTGCAACTTGCTTTAACATGTTTAACAGTGCATGAAATTGTTGTCTAAAACAAAAAGAAAATGCTTTTTAGTGGGTGGATCTGGTTTTATCACATTCTGAATTGAACGTTGAAAATGAGCTTTTCAGAGCCAGCAGAGGTCAAAATAAGCAGTAATGCAAACTCAGTCAGAGACATAGATTTTCACTTGCAACTTGCTTTAACATGTTTAACAGTGCATGAAATTGTTGTCTAAAACAAAAAGAAAATGCTTTTTAGTAGCTGGATCTGGTTTTATCACATTCTGAATTGAACGTTGAAAATGAGCTTTTCAGAGCCAGCAGAGGTCAAAATAAGCAGTAATGCAAACTCAGTCATAGACATAGACTTTCACTTGCAACTTGCTTTAACATGTTTAACAGTGCATGAAATGTTGTCTAAAACAAAAAGAATGATGCATTTTAGTGGCTGGATCTGGTTTTATCACTTTCTGAATTCAACGTTGAAAATGAGCTGTTCTCAGCCAGCAGAGGTCAAAATAAGCAATAATGCAAACTCAGTCAGATACATAGATTTTCACTTGCAACTTGCTTTAACATGTTTAACAGTGCATGAAATATTGTCTAAAACAAAAAGAATGATGCAATTTAGTGGATGGATCTGGTTTTATCACATTCTGAATTGAACGGTGAAAATGAGCTTTTCAGAGCCAGCAGAGGTCAAAATAAGCAGTAATGTAAACTCAGTCATAGATAGACATAGATTTTCACTTGCAACTTGCTTTAACATGTTTAACAGTGCATGAAATGTTGTCTAAAACAAAAAGAATGATGCATTTTAGTGGCTGGATCTGGTTTTATCACATTCTGAATTGAACGTTAAAAATGAGCTGTTCTCAGCCAGCAGAGGTCAAAATAAGCAGTAATGCAAACTCAGTCAGAGACATAGATTTTCACTTGCAACGTTCCTAAACATATTTAACAGTGCATAAAATGTTGTCTAAAACAAAAAGAAAATGCTTTTTAGTGGCTGGATCTGGTTTTATCACATTCTGAAATGAACGTTGAAAATGAGCTTTTCAGAGCCAGCAGAGGTCAAAATAAGCAGTAATGCAAACTCAGTCATAGACATAGATTTTCACTTGCAACTTGCTTTAACATGTTTAACAGTGCATGAAATGTTGTCTAAAACAAAAAGAATGTTGAATTTTAGTGGCTGGGTCTGGTTTTATCACATTCTGAATTGAACGTTGAAAATGAGCTGTTCTCAGCCAGCAGAGGTCAAAATAAGCAGTAATGCAAACTCAGTCAGAGACATAGATTTTCACTTGCAACTTGCTTTAACATGTTTACCAGTGCATGAAATTGTTGTCAAAAACAAAAAGAAAATGCTTTTTAGTGGGTGGATCTGGTTTTATCACATTCTGAATTGAACGTTGAAAATGAGCTTTTCAGAGCCAGCAGAGGTCAAAATAAGCAATAATGCAAACTCAGTCAGAGACATAGATTTTCACTTGCAACTTTCTTAAACATATTTAACAGTGCATGAAATGTTGTCTAAAACAAAAAGAAAATGCTTTTTAGTGGCTGGATCTGGTTTTATCACATTCTGAATTGAACGTTGAAAATGAGCTTTTCAGAGCCAGCAGAGGTCAAAATAAGCAGTAATGCAAACTCAGTCATAGACATAGATTTTCACTTGCAACTTGCTTTAACATGTTTAACAGTGCATGAAATGTTGTCTAAAACAAAAAGAATGATGCATTTTATTGGCTGGATCTGGTTTTATCACATTCTGAATTGAACGTTGAAAATGAGCTTTTCAGAGCCAGCAGAGGTCAAAATAAGCAGTAATGCAAACTCAGTCAGAGACATAGATTTTCACTTGCAACTTGCTTTAACATGTTTAACAGTGCATGAAATTGTTGTCTAAAACAAAAAGAAAATGCTTTTTAGTAGCTGGATCTGGTTTTATCACATTCTGAATTGAACGTTGAAAATGAGCTTTTCAGAGCCAGCAGAGGTCAAAATAAGCAGTAATGCAAACTCAGTCATAGACATAGACTTTCACTTGCAACTTGCTTTAACATGTTTAACAGTGCATGAAATGTTGTCTAAAACAAAAAGAATGATGCATTTTAGTGGCTGGATCTGGTTTTATCACTTTCTGAATTCAACGTTGAAAATGAGCTGTTCTCAGCCAGCAGAGGTCAAAATAAGCAGTAATGCAAACTCAGTCAGATACATAGATTTTCACTTGCAACTTGCTTTAACATGTTTAACAGTGCATGAAATATTGTCTAAAACAAAAAGAATGATGCAATTTAGTGGCTGGATCTGGTTTTATCACATTCTGAATTGAACGGTGAAAATGAGCTTTTCAGAGCCAGCAGAGGTCAAAATAAGCAGTAATGTAAACTCAGTCATAGATAGACATAGATTTTCACTTGCAACTTGCTTTAACATGTTTAACAGTGCATGAAATGTTGTCTAAAACAAAAAGAATGATGCATTTTAGTGGCTGGATCTGGTTTTATCACATTCTGAATTGAACGTTAAAAATGAGCTGTTCTCAGCCAGCAGAGGTCAAAATAAGCAGTAATGCAAACTCAGTCAGAGACATAGATTTTCACTTGCAACGTTCCTAAACATATTTAACAGTGCATAAAATGTTGTCTAAAACAAAAAGAAAATGCTTTTTAGTGGCTGGATCTGGTTTTATCACATTCTGAAATGAACGTTGAAAATGAGCTTTTCAGAGCCAGCAGAGGTCAAAATAAGCAGTAATGCAAACTCAGTCATAGACATAGATTTTCACTTGCAACTTGCTTTAACATGTTTAACAGTGCATGAAATGTTGTCTAAAACAAAAAGAATGTTGAATTTTAGTGGCTGGGTCTGGTTTTATCACATTCTGAATTGAACGTTGAAAATGAGCTGTTCTCAGCCAGCAGAGGTCAAAATAAGCAGTAATGCAAACTCAGTCAGAGACATAGATTTTCACTTGCAACTTGCTTTAACATGTTTACCAGTGCATGAAATTGTTGTCAAAAACAAAAAGAAAATGCTTTTTAGTGGGTGGATCTGGTTTTATCACATTCTGAATTGAACGTTGAAAATGAGCTTTTCAGAGCCAGCAGAGGTCAAAATAAGCAATAATGCAAACTCAGTCAGAGACATAGATTTTCACTTGCAACTTTCTTAAACATATTTAACAGTGCATGAAATGTTGTCTAAAACAAAAAGAAAATGCTTTTTAGTGGCTGGATCTGGTTTTATCACATTCTGAATTGAACGTTGAAAATGAGCTTTTCAGAGCCAGCAGAGGTCAAAATAAGCAGTAATGCAAACTCAGTCATAGACATAGATTTTCACTTGCAACTTGCTTTAACATGTTTAACAGTGCATGAAATGTTGTCTAAAACAAAAAGAATGATGCATTTTAGTGGCTGGATCTGGTTTTATCACATTCTGAATTGAACGTTGAAAATGAGCTGTTCTCAGCCAGCAGAGGTCAAAATAAGCAGTAATGCAAACTCAGTCAGAGACATAGATTTTCACTTGCAACTTGCTTTAACATGTTTAACAGTGCATGAAATTGTTGTTTAAAACAAAAAGAAAATGCTTTTTAGTAGCTGGATCTGGTTTTATCACTTTCTGAATTGAACGTTGAAAATGAGCTTTTCAGAGCCAGCAGAGGTCAAAATAAGCAGTAATGCAAACTCAGTCAGAGACAGATTTTCACTTGCAACTTTCTTAAACATATTTAACAGTGCATGAAATGTTGTCTAAAACAAAAAGAAAATGCTTTTTAGTGGCTGGATCTGGTTTTATCACATTCTGAATTGAACGTTGAAAATGAGCTTTTCAGAGCCAGCAGAGGTCAAAATAAGCAGTAATGCAAACTCAGTCATAGACATAGATTTTCACTTGCAACTTGCTTTAACATGTTTAACAGTGCATGAAATGTTGTCTAAAACAAAAAGAATGATGCATTTTAGTGGCTGGATCTGGTTTTATCACTTTCTGAATTCAACGTTGAAAATGAGCTGTTCTCAGCCAGCAGAGGTCAAAATAAGCAGTAATGCAAACTCAGTCAGATACATAGATTTTCACTTGCAACTTGCTTTAACATGTTTAACAGTGCATGAAATATTGTCTAAAACAAAAAGAATGATGCAATTTAGTGGCTGGATCTGGTTTTATCACATTCTGAATTGAACGGTGAAAATGAGCTTTTCAGAGCCAGCAGAGGTCAAAATAAGCAGTAATGTAAACTCAGTCATAGATAGACATAGATTTTCACTTGCAACTTGCTTTAACATGTTTAACAGTGCATGAAATGTTGTCTAAAACAAAAAGAATGATGCATTTTAGTGGCTGGATCTGGTTTTATCACATTCTGAATTTAACGTTAAAAATGAGCTGTTCTCAGCCAGCAGAGGTCAAAATAAGCAGTAATGCAAACTCAGTCAGAGACATAGATTTTCACTTGCAACGTTCCTAAACATATTTAACAGTGCATAAAATGTTGTCTAAAACAAAAAGAAAATGCTTTTTAGTGGCTGGATCTGGTTTTATCACATTCTGAAATGAACGTTGAAAATGAGCTTTTCAGAGCCAGCAGAGGTCAAAATAAGCAGTAATGCAAACTCAGTCATAGACATAGATTTTCACTTGCAACTTGCTTTAACATGTTTAACAGTGCATGAAATGTTGTCTAAAACAAAAAGAATGTTGAATTTTAGTGGCTGGGTCTGGTTTTATCACATTCTGAATTGAACGTTGAAAATGAGCTGTTCTCAGCCAGCAGAGGTCAAAATAAGCAGTAATGCAAACTCAGTCAGAGACATAGATTTTCACTTGCAACTTGCTTTAACATGTTTACCAGTGCATGAAATTGTTGTCAAAAACAAAAAGAAAATGCTTTTTAGTGGGTGGATCTGGTTTTATCACATTCTGAATTGAACGTTGAAAATGAGCTTTTCAGAGCCAGCAGAGGTCAAAATAAGCAATAATGCAAACTCAGTCAGAGACATAGATTTTCACTTGCAACTTTCTTAAACATATTTAACAGTGCATGAAATGTTGTCTAAAACAAAAAGAAAATGCTTTTTAGTGGCTGGATCTGGTTTTATCACATTCTGAATTGAACGTTGAAAATGAGCTTTTCAGAGCCAGCAGAGGTCAAAATAAGCAGTAATGCAAACTCAGTCATAGACATAGATTTTCACTTGCAACTTGCTTTAACATGTTTAACAGTGCATGAAATGTTGTCTAAAACAAAAAGAATGTTGAATTTTAGTGGCTGGATCTGGTTTTATCACATTCTGAATTGAACGTTGAAAATGAGCTGTTCTCAGCCAGCAGAGGTCAAATTAAGCAGTAATGCAAACTCAGTCAGAGACATAGATTTTCACTTGCAACTTGCTTTAACATGTTTAACAGTGCATGAAATGTTGTCTAAAACAAAAAGAATGATGCAATTTAGTGGCTGGATCAGGTTTTATCACATTCTGAATTGAACGTTGAAAATGAGCTTTTCAGAGCCAGCAGAGGTCAAAATAAGCAGTAATGCAAACTCAGTCATAGACATAGATTTTCACTTGCAACTTGCTTTAACATGTTTAACAGTGCATGAAATGTTGTCTAAAACAAAAAAGAATGTTGAATTTTAGTGGCTGGATCTGGTTTTATCACATTCTGAATTGAACGTTGAAAATGAGCTGTTCTCAGCAAGCAGAGGTCAAAATAAGCAGTAATGCAAACTCAGTCAGAGACATAGATTTTCACTTGCAACTTGCTTTAACATGTTTAACAGTGCATGAAATTGTTGTCTAAAACAAAAAGAAAATGCTTTTTAGAGGGTGGATCTGGTTTTATCACATTCTGAATTGAACGTTGAAAATGAGCTTTTCAGAGCCAGCAGAGGTCAAAATAAGCAGTAATGCAAACTCAGTCAGAGACATAGATTTTCACTTGCAACTTGCTTTAACATGTTTACCAGTGCCTGAAATGTTGTCTAAAACAAAAAAAAATAATGCATTTTAGTGGCTGGATCTGGTTTTATCACATTCTGAATTGAACGTTGAAAATGAGCTGTTCTCAGCCAGCAGAGGTCAAAATAAGCAGTAATGCAAACTCAGTCAGAGACATAGATTTTCACTTGCAACTTGCTTTAACATGTTTAACAGTGCATGAATTGTTGTCTAAAACAAAAAGAATGATGCATTTTAGTGGCTGGATCTGGTTTTATCACATTCTGAATTGAACGTTGAAAATGAGCTTTTCAGAGCCAGCAGAGGTCAAAATAAGCAGTAATGCAAACTCAGTCATAGACATAGATTTTCACTTGCAACTTGCTTTAACATGTTTAACAGTGCATGAAATGTTGTCTAAAACAAAAAGAATGATGCAATTTAGTGGCTGGATCTGGTTTTATCACATTCTGAATTGAACGGTGAAAATGAGCTTTTCAGAGCCAGCAGAGGTCAAAATAAGCAGTAATGCAAACTCAGTCATAGACATAGATTTTCACTTGCAACTTGCTTTAACATGTTTAACAGTGCATGAAATGTTGTCTAAAACAAAAAGAATGATGCATTTTAGTGGCTGGATCTGGTTTTATCACATTCTGAATTGAACGTTGAAAATGAGCTGTTCTCAGCCAGCAGAGGTCAAAATAAGCAGTAATGCAAACTCAGTCATAGACATAGATTTTCACTTGCAACTTGCTTTAACATGTTTAACAGTGCATGAAATGTTGTCTAAAACAAAAAGAATGATGCAATTTAGTGGCTGGATCTGGTTTTATCACATTCTGAATTGAACGGTGAAAATGAGCTTTTCAGAGCCAGCAGAGGTCAAAATAAGCAGTAATGCAAACTCAGTCATAGACATAGATTTTCACTTGCAACTTGCTTTAACATGTTTAACAGTGCATGAAATGTTGTCTAAAACAAAAAGAATGATGCATTTTAGTGGCTGGATCTGGTTTTATCACATTCTGAATTGAACGTTGAAAATGAGCTGTTCTCAGCCAGCGGAGGTCAAAATAAGCAGTAATGCAAACTCAGTCAAAGACAGATTTTTACTTGCAACGTTCCTAAACATATTTAACAGTGCATGAAATGTTGTCTAAAACAAAAAGAAAATGCTTTTTAGTGGCTGGATCTGGTTTTATCACATTCTGAATTGAACGTTGAAAATGAGCTGTTCTCAGCCAGCAGAGGTCAAAATAAGCAGTAATGCAAACTCAGTCAGAGACATAAATTTTCACTTGCAACTTGCTTTAACATGTTTAACAGTGCATGAAATGTTGTCTAAAACAAAAAAGAATGTTGAATTTTAGTGGCTGGATCTGGTTTTATCACATTCTGAATTGAACGTTGAAAATGAGCTGTTCTCAGCAAGCAGAGGTCAAAATAAGCAGTAATGCAAACTCAGTCAGAGACATAGATTTTCACTTGCAACTTGCTTTAACATGTTTAACAGTGCATGAAATTGTTGTCTAAAACAAAAAGAAAATGCTTTTTAGAGGGTGGATCTGGTTTTATCACATTCTGAATTGAACGTTGAAAATGAGCTTTTCAGAGCCAGCAGAGGTCAAAATAAGCAGTAATGCAAACTCAGTCAGAGACATAGATTTTCACTTGCAACTTGCTTTAACATGTTTACCAGTGCCTGAAATGTTGTCTAAAACAAAAAAAATAATGCATTTTAGTGGCTGGATCTGGTTTTATCACATTCTGAATTGAACGTTGAAAATGAGCTGTTCTCAGCCAGCAGAGGTCAAAATAAGCAGTAATGCAAACTCAGTCAGAGACATAGATTTTCACTTGCAACTTGCTTTAACATGTTTAACAGTGCATGAATTGTTGTCTAAAACAAAAAGAATGATGCATTTTAGTGGCTGGATCTGGTTTTATCACATTCTGAATTGAACGTTGAAAATGAGCTTTTCAGAGCCAGCAGAGGTCAAAATAAGCAGTAATGCAAACTCAGTCATAGACATAGATTTTCACTTGCAACTTGCTTTAACATGTTTAACAGTGCATGAAATGTTGTCTAAAACAAAAAGAATGATGCAATTTAGTGGCTGGATCTGGTTTTATCACATTCTGAATTGAACGGTGAAAATGAGCTTTTCAGAGCCAGCAGAGGTCAAAATAAGCAGTAATGCAAACTCAGTCATAGACATAGATTTTCACTTGCAACTTGCTTTAACATGTTTAACAGTGCATGAAATGTTGTCTAAAACAAAAAGAATGATGCATTTTAGTGGCTGGATCTGGTTTTATCACATTCTGAATTGAACGTTGAAAATGAGCTGTTCTCAGCCAGCAGAGGTCAAAATAAGCAGTAATGCAAACTCAGTCATAGACATAGATTTTCACTTGCAACTTGCTTTAACATGTTTAACAGTGCATGAAATGTTGTCTAAAACAAAAAGAATGATGCAATTTAGTGGCTGGATCTGGTTTTATCACATTCTGAATTGAACGGTGAAAATGAGCTTTTCAGAGCCAGCAGAGGTCAAAATAAGCAGTAATGCAAACTCAGTCATAGACATAGATTTTCACTTGCAACTTGCTTTAACATGTTTAACAGTGCATGAAATGTTGTCTAAAACAAAAAGAATGATGCATTTTAGTGGCTGGATCTGGTTTTATCACATTCTGAATTGAACGTTGAAAATGAGCTGTTCTCAGCCAGCGGAGGTCAAAATAAGCAGTAATGCAAACTCAGTCAAAGACAGATTTTTACTTGCAACGTTCCTAAACATATTTAACAGTGCATGAAATGTTGTCTAAAACAAAAAGAAAATGCTTTTTAGTGGCTGGATCTGGTTTTATCACATTCTGAATTGAACGTTGAAAATGAGCTGTTCTCAGCCAGCAGAGGTCAAAATAAGCAGTAATGCAAACTCAGTCAGAGACATAAATTTTCACTTGCAACTTGCTTTAACATGTTTAACAGTGCATGAATTGTTGTCTAAAACAAAAAGAATGATGCATTTTAGTGGCTGGATCTGGTTTTATCACATTCTGAATTGAACGTTGAAAATGAGCTGTTCTCAGCCAGCAGAGGTCAAAATAAGCAGTTAAACTCAGTCAGAGACATAGATTTTCACTTGCAACTTTCCTAAACATATTTAACAGTGCATGAAATGTTGTCTAAAAAAAAAGAATGATGCATTTTAGTGGCTGGATCTGGTTTTATCACATTCTGAATTGAACGTTGAAAATGAGCTGTTCTCAGCCAGCAGAGGTCAAAACAAGCAGTAATGCAAACTCAGTCAGAGACATAGATTTTCACTTGCAACTTGCTTTAACATGTTTAACAGTGCATGAAATATTGTCTAAAACAAAAAGAATGATGCATTTTAGTGGCTGGATCTGGTTTTATCACTTTCTGAATTCAACGTTGAAAATGAGCTGTTCTCAGCCAGCAGAGGTCAAAATAATCAGTTATGCAAACTCAGTCAGAGACATAGATTTTCACTTGCAACTTGCTTTAACATGTTTAACATTGCATGAATTGTTGTCTAAAACAAAAAGAATGATGCAATTTAGTGGCTGGATCTGGTTTTATTACATTCTGAATTGAACGGTGAAAATGAGCTTTTCAGAGCCAGCAGAGGTCAAAATAAGCAGTAATGCAAACTCAGTCATAGACATAGATTTTCACTTGCAACTTGCTTTAACATGTTTAACAGTGCATGATTTGTTGTCTAAAACAAAAAGAATGATGCATTTTAGTGACTGGATGTGGTTTTATCACATTCTGAATTGAATGTTGAAAATGAGCTTTTCAGAGCCAGCAGAGGTCAAAATAAGCAGTAATGCAAACTCAGTCATAGACATAGATTTTCACTTGCAACTTGCTTTAACATGTTTAACAGTGCATGAAATGTTGTCTAAAAAAAGAATGATGCATTTTAGTGGCTGGATCTGGTTTTATCACATTCTGAATTGAACGTTGAAAATGAGCTGTTCTCAGCCAGCAGAGGTCAAAACAAGCAGTAATGCAAACTCAGTCAGAGACATAGATTTTCACTTGCAGCTTGCTTTAACATGTTTAACAGTGCATGAAATGTTGTCTAAAACAAAACAATGTTGAATTTTAGTGGCTGGGTCTGGTTTTATCACATTCTGAATTGAACGTTGAAAATGAGCTGTTCTCAGCCAGCAGAGGTCAAAATAAGCAGTAATGCAAACTCAGTCAGAGACATAGATTTTCACTTGCAACTTGCTTTAACATGTTTACCAGTGCATGAAATTGTTGTCAAAAACAAAAAGAAAATGCTTTTTAGTGGGTGGATCTGGTTTTATCACATTCTGAATTGAACGTTGAAAATGAGCTTTTCAGAGCCAGCAGAGGTCAAAATAAGCAATAATGCAAACTCAGTCAGAGACATAGATTTTCACTTGCAACTTTCTTAAACATATTTAACAGTGCATGAAATGTTGTCTAAAACAAAAAGAAAATGCTTTTTAGTGGCTGGATCTGGTTTTATCACATTCTGAATTGAACGTTGAAAATGAGCTTTTCAGAGCCAGCAGAGGTCAAAATAAGCAGTAATGCAAACTCAGTCATAGACATAGATTTTCACTTGCAACTTGCTTTAACATGTTTAACAGTGCATGAAATGTTGTCTAAAACAAAAAGAATGATGCATTTTAGTAGCTGGATCTGGTTTTATCACTTTCTGAATTGAACGTTGAAAATGAGCTTTTCAGAGCCAGCAGAGGTCAAAATAAGCAGTAATGCAAACTCAGTCAGAGACAGATTTTCACTTGCAACTTTCTTAAACATATTTAACAGTGCATGAAATGTTGTCTAAAACAAAAAGAAAATGCTTTTTAGTGGCTGGATCTGGTTTTATCACATTCTGAATTGAACGTTGAAAATGAGCTTTTCAGAGCCAGCAGAGGTCAAAATAAGCAGTAATGCAAACTCAGTCATAGACATAGATTTTCACTTGCAACTTGCTTTAACATGTTTAACAGTGCATGAAATGTTGTCTAAAACAAAAAGAAAATGCTTTTTAGAGGGTGGATCTGGTTTTATCACATTCTGAATTGAACGTTGAAAATGAGCTTTTCAGAGCCAGCAGAGGTCAAAATAAGCAGTAATGCAAACTCAGTCAGAGACATAGATTTTCACTTGCAACTTGCTTTAACATGTTTACCAGTGCCTGAAATGTTGTCTAAAACAAAAAGAATGATGCATTTTAGTGGCTGGATCTCGTTTTATCACATTCTGAATTGAACGTTGAAAATGAGCTGTTCTCAGCCAGCAGAGGTCAAAATAAGCAGTAATGCAAACTCAGTCAGAGACATAGATTTTCACTTGCAACTTGCTTTAACATGTTTAACAGTGCATGAATTGTTGTCTAAAACAAAAAGAATGATGCATTTTAGTGGCTGGATCTGGTTTTATCACATTCTGAATTGAACGGTGAAATGAGCTTTTCAGAGCCAGCAGAGGTCAAAATAAGCAGTAATGCAAACTCAGTCATAGACATAGATTTTCACTTGCAACTTGCTTTAACATGTTTAACAGTGCATGAAATGTTGTCTAAAACAAAAAGAATGATGCATTTTAGTGGCTGGATCTGGTTTTATCACATTCTGAATTGAACGTTGAAAATGAGCTGTTCTCAGCCAGCAGAGGTCAAAATAAGCAGTAATGCAAACTCAGTCATAGACATAGATTTTCACTTGCAACTTGCTTTAACATGTTTAACAGTGCATGAAATGTTGTCTAAAACAAAAAGAATGATGCAATTTAGTGGCTGGATCTGGTTTTATCACATTCTGAATTGAACGGTGAAAATGAGCTTTTCAGAGCCAGCAGAGGTCAAAATAAGCAGTAATGCAAACTCAGTCATAGACATAGATTTTCACTTGCAACTTGCTTTAACATGTTTAACAGTGCATGAAATGTTGTCTAAAACAAAAAGAATGATGCATTTTAGTGGCTGGATCTGGTTTTATCACATTCTGAATTGAACGTTGAAAATGAGCTGTTCTCAGCCAGCAGAGGTCAAAATAAGCAGTAATGCAAACTCAGTCAGAGACATAGATTTTTACTTGCAACGTTCCTAAACATATTTAACAATGCATGAAATGTTGTCTAAAACAAAAAGAAAATGCTTTTTAGTGGCTGGATCTGGTTTTATCACATTCTGAATTGAACGTTGAAAATGAGCTGTTCTCAGCCAGCAGAGGTCAAAATAAGCAGTAATGCAAACTCAGTCAGAGACATAGATTTTCACTTGCAACTTGCTTTAACATGTTTAACAGTGCATGAATTGTTGTCTAAAACAAAAAGAATGATGCATTTTAGTGGCTGGATCTGGTTTTATCACATTCTGAATTGAACGTTGAAAATGAGCTGTTCTCAGCCAGCAGAGGTCAAAATAAGCAGTAATGCAAACTCAGTCAGAGACATAGATTTTCACTTGCAACTTTCCTAAACATATTTAACAGTGCATGAAATGTTGTCTAAAAAAAAAGAATGATGCATTTTAGTGGCTGGATCTGGTTTTATCACATTCTGAATTGAACGTTGAAAATGAGCTGTTCTCAGCCAGCAGAGGTCAAAACAAGCAGTAATGCAAACTCAGTCAGAGACATAGATTTTCACTTGCAACTTGCTTTAACATGTTTAACAGTGCATGAAATATTGTCTAAAACAAAAAGAATGATGCATTTTAGTGGCTGGATCTGGTTTTATCACTTTCTGAATTCAACGTTGAAAATGAGCTATTCTCAGCCAGCAGAGGTCAAAATAAGCAGTTATGCAAACTCAGTCAGAGACATAGATTTTCACTTGCAACTTGCTTTAACATGTTTAACATTGCATGAATTGTTGTCTAAAACAAAAAGAATGATGCAATTTAGTGGCTGGATCTGGTTTTATTACATTCTGAATTGAACGGTGAAAATGAGCTTTTCAGAGCCAGCAGAGGTCAAAATAAGCAGTAATGCAAACTCAGTCATAGACATAGATTTTCACTTGCAACTTGCTTTAACATGTTTAACAGTGCATGATTTGTTGTCTAAAACAAAAAGAATGATGCATTTTAGTGACTGGATCTGGTTTTATCACATTCTGAATTGAATGTTGAAAATGAGCTTTTCAGAGCCAGCAGAGGTCAAAATAAGCAGTAATGCAAACTCAGTCATAGACATAGATTTTCACTTGCAACTTGCTTTAACATGTTTAACAGTGCATGAAATGTTGTCTAAAAAAAGAATGATGCATTTTAGTGGCTGGATCTGGTTTTATCACATTCTGAATTGAACGTTGAAAATGAGCTGTTCTCAGCCAGCAGAGGTCAAAACAAGCAGTAATGCAAACTCAGTCAGAGACATAGATTTTCACTTGCAACTTGCTTTAACATGTTTAACAGTGCATGAAATATTGTCTAAAACAAAAAGAATGATGCATTTTAGTGGCTGGATCTGGTTTTATCACTTTCTGAATTTAACGTTGAAAATGAGCTGTTCTCAGCCAGCAGAGGTCAAAATAAGCAGTAATGCAAACTCAGTCAGAGACATAGATTTTCACTTGCAACTTGCTTTAACATGTTTAACATTGCATGAATTGTTGTCTAAAACAAAATGAATGATGCAATTTAGTGGCTGGATCTGGTTTTATTACATTCTGAATTGAACGGTGAAAATGAGCTTTTCAGAGCCAGCAGAGGTCAAAATAAGCAGTAATGCAAACTCAGTCATAGACATAGATTTTCACTTGCAACTTGCTTTTACATGTTTAACAGTGCATGAAATGTTGTCTAAAACAAAAAGAATGATGCATTTTAGTGGCTGGATCTGGTTTTATCACTTTCTGAATTCAACGTTGAAAATGAGCTGTTCTCAGCCAGCAGAGGTCAAAATAAGCAGTAATGCAAACTCAGTCAGAGACATAGATTTTCACTGGCAACTTGCTTTAACATGTTTAACAGTGCATGATTTGTTGTCTAAAACAAAAAGAATGATGCATTTTAGTGGCTGGATCTGGTTTTATCACATTCTGAATTGAATGTTGAAAATGAGCTTTTCAGAGCCAGCAGAGGTCAAAATAAGCAGTAATGCAAACTCAGTCATAGACATAGATTTTCACTTGCAACTTGCTTTAACATGTTTAACAGTGCATGAAATGTTGTCTAAAACAAAAAGAATGATGCATTTTAGTGGCTGGATCTGGTTTTATCACATTCTGAATTGAACGTTGAAAATGAGCTGTTCTCAGCCAGCAGAGGTCAAAATAAGCAGTAATGCAAACTCAGTCAGAGACATAGATTTTCACTTGCAACGTTCCTAAACATATTTAACAGTGCATAAAATGTTGTCTAAAACAAAAAGAAAATGCTTTTTAGTGGCTGGATCTGGTTTTATCACATTCTGAATTGAACGTTGAAAATGAGCTTTTCAGAGCCAGCAGAGGTCAAAATAAGCAGTAATGCAAACTCAGTCATAGACATAGATTTTCACTTGCAACTTGCTTTAACATGTTTAACAGTGCATGAAATGTTGTCTAAAACAAAAAGAATGTTGAATTTTAGTGGCTGGATCTGGTTTTATCACATTCTGAATTGAACGTTGAAAATGAGCTGTTCTCAGCCAGCAGAGGTCAAAATAAGCAGTAATGCAAACTCAGTCAGAGACATAGATTTTCACTTGCAACTTGCTTTAACATGTTTAACAGTGCATGAAATTGTTGTCTAAAACAAAAAGAAAATGGTTTTTAGTGGGTGGATCTGGTTTTATCACATTCTGAATTGAACGTTGAAAATGAGCTTTTCAGAGCCAGCAGAGGTCAAAATAAGCAGTAATGCAAACTCAGTCAGAGACATAGATTTTCACTTGCAACTTTTTTAAACATATTTAACAGTGCATGAAATGTTGTCTAAAACAAAAAGAAAATGCTTTTTAGTGGCTGGATCTGGTTTTATCACATTCTGAATTGAACGTTGAAAATGAGCTTTTCAGAGCCAGCAGAGGTCAAAATAAGCAGTAATGCAAACTCAGTCATAGACATAGATTTTCACTTGCAACTTGCTTTAACATGTTTAACAGTGCATGAAATGTTGTCTAAAACAAAAAGAATGATGCATTTTAGTGGCTGGATCTGGTTTTATCACATTCTGAATTGAACGTTGAAAATGAGCTGTTCTCAGCCAGCAGAGGTCAAAATAAGCAGTAATGCAAACTCAGTCAGAGACATAGATTTTCACTTGCAACTTGCTTTAACATGTTTAACAGTGCATGAAATTGTTGTTTAAAACAAAAAGAAAATGCTTTTTAGTAGCTGGATCTGGTTTTATCACATTCTGAATTGAACGTTGAAAATGAGCTTTTCAGAGCCAGCAGAGGTCAAAATAAGCAGTAATGCAAACTCAGTCAGAGACATAGATTTTCACTTGCAACTTTCTTAAACATATTTAACAGTGCATGAAATGTTGTCTAAAACAAAAAGAAAATGCTTTTTAGTGGCTGGATCTGGTTTTATCACATTCTGAATTGAACGTTGAAAATGAGCTTTTCAGAGCCAGCAGAGGTCAAAATAAGCAGTAATGCAAACTCAGTCATAGACATAGATTTTCACTAGCAACTTGCTTTAACATGTTTAACAGTGCATGAAATGTTGTCTAAAACAAAAAGAATGATGCAATTTAGTGGCTGGATCTGGTTTTATCACATTCTGAATTGAACGGTGAAAATGAGCTTTTCAGAGCCAGCAGAGGTCAAAATAAGCAGTAATGCAAACTCAGTCATAGACATAGATTTTCACATGCAACTTGCTTTAACATGTTTAACAGTGCATGAAATGTTGTCTAAAACAAAAAGAATGATGCATTTTAGTGGCTGGATCTGGTTTTATCACATTCTGAATTGAACGTTGAAAATGAGCTGTTCTCAGCCAGCAGAGGTCAAAATAAGCAGTAATGCAAACTCAGTCAGAGACATAGATTTTTACTTGCAACTTGCTTTAACATGTTTAACAGTGCATGAAATGTTGTCTAAAACAAAAAGAAAATGCTTTTTAGTGGCTGGATCTGGTTTTATCACATTCTGAATTGAACGTTGAAAATGAGCTTCTCAGAGCCAGCAGAGGTCAAAATAAGCAGTAATGCAAACTCAGTCAGAGACATAGATTTTCACTTGCAACTTGCTTTAACATGTTTAACAGTGCCTGAAATGTTGTCTAAACCAAAAAGAATGATGCATTTTAGTGGCTGGATCTGGTTTTATCACATTCTAAATTGAACGTTGAAAATGAGCTGTTCTCAGCCAGCAGAGGTCAAAATAAGCAGTAATGCAAACTCAGTCAGAGACATAGATTTTCACTTGCAACTTGCTTTAACATGTTTAACAGTGCATGAAATGTTGTCTAAAACAAAAAGAAAATGCTTTTTAGTGGCTGGATCTGGTTTTATCACATTCTGAATTGAACGTTGAAAATGAGCTTTTCAGAGCCAGCAGAGGTCAAAATAAGCAGTAATGCAAACTCAGTCAGAGACATAGATTTTCACTTGCAACTTTCTTAAACATATTTAACAGTGCATGAAATGTTGTCTAAAACAAAAAGAAAATGCTTTTTAGTGGCTGGATCTGGTTTTATCACATTCTGAATTGAACGTTGAAAATGAGCTTTTCAGAGCCAGCAGAGGTCAAAATAAGCAGTAATGCAAACTCAGTCATAGACATAGATTTTCACTTGCAACTTGCTTTAACATGTTTAACAGTGCATGAAATGTTGTCTAAAACAAAAAGAATGATGCATTTTAGTGGCTGGATCTGGTTTTATCACATTCTGAATTGAACGTTGAAAATGAGCTGTTCTCAGCCAGCAGAGGTCAAAATAAGCAGTAATGCAAACTCAGTCAGAGACATAGATTTTTACTTGCAACTTGCTTTAACATGTTTAACAGTGCATGAAATGTTGTCTAAAACAAAAAGAAAATGCTTTTTAGTGGCTGGATCTGGTTTTATCACATTCTGAATTGAACGTTGAAAATGAGCTTCTCAGAGCCAGCAGAGGTCAAAATAAGCAGTAATGCAAACTCAGTCAGAGACATAGATTTTCACTTGCAACTTGCTTTAACATGTTTAACAGTGCCTGAAATGTTGTCTAAAACAAAAAGAATGATGCATTTTAGTGGCTGGATCTGGTTTTATCACATTCTGAATTGAACGTTGAAAATGAGCTTATCTCAGCCAGCAGAGGTCAAAATAAGCAGTAATGCAAACTCAGTCAGAGACATAGATTTTCACTTGCAACTTGCTTTAACATGTTTAACAGTGCATGAAATGTTGTCTAAAACAAAAAGAAAATGCTTTTTAGTGGCTGGATCTGGTTTTATCACATTCTGAATTGAACGTTGAAAATGAGCTTTTCAGAGCCAGCAGAGGTCAAAATAAGCAGTAATGCAAACTCAGTCATATACATAGATTTTCACTTGCAACTTGCTTTAACATGTTTAACAGTGCATGAAATGTTGTCTAAAACAAAAAGAATGATGCATTTTAGTGGCTGGATCTGGTTTTATCACATTCTGAATTGAACGTTGAAAATGAGCTGTTCTCAGCCAGCAGAGGTCAAAATAAGCAGTAATGCAAACTCCGTCAGAGACATAGATTTTTACTTGCAACGTTCCTAAACATATTTAACAGTGCATGAAATGTTGTCTAAAACAAAAAGAAAATGCTTTTTAGTGGCTGGATCTGGTTTTATCACATTCTGAATTGAACGTTGAAAATGAGCTTTTCAGAGCCAGCAGAGGTCAAAACAAGCAGTAATGCAAACTCAGTCAGAGACATAGATTTTCACTTGCAACTTGCTTTAACATGTTTAACAGTGCATGAAATATTGTCTAAAACAAAAAGAATGATGCATTTTAGTGGCTGGATCTGGTTTTATCACTTTCTGAATTCAACGTTGAAAATGAGCTGTTCTCAGCCAGCAGAGGTCAAAATAAGCAGTAATGCAAACTCAGTCAGAGACATAGATTTTCACTTGCAACTTGCTTTAACATGTTTAACATTGCATGAATTGTTGTCTAAAACAAAAAGAATGATGCAATTTAGTGGCTGGATCTGGTTTTATTACATTCTAAATTGGACGTTGAAAATGAGCTTATCTCAGCCAGCAGAGAGGTCAAATCACAGTAATGCAAACTCAGTCAGAGACATAGATTTTCACTTGCAACTTGCTTTAACATGTTTAACAGTGCATGAAATGTTGTCTAAAACAAAAAAGAATGATGCATTTTATAGCTGGATCTGGTTTTATTACATTCTGAATTGGACGTTGAAAATGAGCTTATCTCAGCCAGCAGAGAGGTCAAATCACAGTAATGCAAACTCAGTCAGAGACATAGATTTTCACTTGCAACTTGCTTTAACATGTTTAACAGTGCATGAAATGTTGTCTAAAACAAAAAAGAATGATCCATGTTATGGCTGGATCTGTTTTTATCATTTTCTGAAATGGACGTCGAAAATGAGCTTATCTCAGCCAGCAGAGAGGTCAAATCACAGTAATGCAAACTCAGTCAGGGACATAGATTTTCTCTTGCAACTTGCTTTAACATGTTTAACAGTGCATGAATTGTTGTCTAAAACAAAAAAGAATGATGCATTTTATAGCTGGATCTGGTTTTATTACATTCTGAATTGAACGTTGAAAATAAGCTTATCTCAGCCAGCAGAGAGGTCAAATCACAGTAATGCAAACTCAGTCAGAGACATAGATTTTCACTTGCAACTTGCTTTAACATGTTTAACAGTGCATGAAATGTTGTCTAAAACAAAAAAGAATGATGCATTTTATAGCTGGATCTGGTTTTATTACATTCTGAATTGAACGGTGAAATGAGCTTTTCAGAGCCAGCAGAGGTCAAAATAAGCAGTAATGCAAACTCAGTCATAGACATAGATTTTCACTTGCAACTTGCTTTAACATGTTTAACAGTGCATGAAATGTTGTCTAAAACAAAAAGAATGATGCATTTTAGTGGCTGGATCTGGTTTTATCACATTCTGAATTGAACGTTGAAAATGAGCTGTTCTCAGCCAGCAGAGGTCAAAATAAGCAGTAATGCAAACTCAGTCAGAGAAATAGATTTTTACTTGCAACGTTCCTAAACATATTTAACAGTGCATGAAATGTTGTCTAAAACAAAAAGAAAATGCTTTTTAGTGGCTGGATCTGGTTTTATCACATTCTGAATTGAACGTTGAAAATGAGCTGTTCTCAGCCAGCAGAGGTCAAAATAAGCAGTAATGCAAACTCAGTCAGAGACATAGATTTTCACTTGCAACTTGCTTTAACATGTTTAACAGTGCATGAATTGTTGTCTAAAACAAAAAGAATGATGCATTTTAGTGGCTGGATCTGGTTTTATCACATTCTGAATTGAACGTTGAAAATGAGCTGTTCTCAGCCAGCAGAGGTCAAAATAAGCAGTAATGCAAACTCAGTCAGAGACATAGATTTTCACTTGCAACTTTCCTAAACATATTTAACAGTGCATGAAATGTTGTCTAAAAAAAAAGAATGATGCATTTTAGTGGCTGGATCTGGTTTTATCACATTCTGAATTGAACGTTGAAAATGAGCTGTTCTCAGCCAGCAGAGGTCAAAACAAGCAGTAATGCAAACTCAGTCAGAGACATAGATTTTCACTTGCAACTTGCTTTAACATGTTTAACAGTGCATGAAATATTGTCTAAAACAAAAAGAATGATGCATTTTAGTGGCTGGATCTGGTTTTATCACTTTCTGAATTCAACGTTGAAAATGAGCTATTCTCAGCCAGCAGAGGTCAAAATAAGCAGTTATGCAAACTCAGTCAGAGACATAGATTTTCACTTGCAACTTGCTTTAACATGTTTAACATTGCATGAATTGTTGTCTAAAACAAAAAGAATGATGCAATTTAGTGGCTGGATCTGGTTTTATTACATTCTGAATTGAACGGTGAAAATGAGCTTTTCAGAGCCAGCAGAGGTCAAAATAAGCAGTAATGCAAACTCAGTCATAGACATAGATTTTCACTTGCAACTTGCTTTAACATGTTTAACAGTGCATGATTTGTTGTCTAAAACAAAAAGAATGATGCATTTTAGTGACTGGATCTGGTTTTATCACATTCTGAATTGAATGTTGAAAATGAGCTTTTCAGAGCCAGCAGAGGTCAAAATAAGCAGTAATGCAAACTCAGTCATAGACATAGATTTTCACTTGCAACTTGCTTTAACATGTTTAACAGTGCATGAAATGTTGTCTAAAAAAAGAATGATGCATTTTAGTGGCTGGATCTGGTTTTATCACATTCTGAATTGAACGTTGAAAATGAGCTTTTCAGAGCAAGCAGAGGTCAAAATAAGCAGTAATGCAAACTCAGTCATAGACATAGATTTTCACTTGCAACTTGCTTTAACATGTTTAACAGTGCATGAAATGTTGTCTAAAACAAAAAAGAATGTTGAATTTTAGTGGCTGGATCTGGTTTTTTCACATTCTGAATTGAACGTTGAAAATGAGCTGTTCTTAGCAAGCAGAGGTCAAAATAAGCAGTAATGCAAACTCAGTCAGAGACATAGATTTTCACTTGCAACTTTTTTAAACATATTTAACAGTGCATGAAATGTTGTCTAAAACAAAAAGAAAATGCTTTTTAGTGGCTGGATCTGGTTTTATCACATTCTGAATTGAACGTTGAAAATGAGCTTTTCAGAGCCAGCAGAGGTCAAAATAAGCAGTAATGCAAACTCAGTCATAGACATAGATTTTCACTTGCAACTTGCTTTAACATGTTTAACAGTGCATGAAATGTTGTCTAAAACAAAAAGAATGATGCATTTTAGTGGCTGGATCTGGTTTTATCACATTCTGAATTGAACGTTGAAAATGAGCTGTTCTCAGCCAGCAGAGGTCAAAATAAGCAGTAATGCAAACTCAGTCAGAGACATAGATTTTCACTTGCAACTTGCTTTAACATGTTTAACAGTGCATGAAATTGTTGTTTAAAACAAAAAGAAAATGCTTTTTAGTAGCTGGATCTGGTTTTATCACATTCTGAATTGAACGTTGAAAATGAGCTTTTCAGAGCCAGCAGAGGTCAAAATAAGCAGTAATGCAAACTCAGTCAGAGACATAGATTTTCACTTGCAACTTTCTTAAACATATTTAACAGTGCATGAAATGTTGTCTAAAACAAAAAGAAAATGCTTTTTAGTGGCTGGATCTGGTTTTATCACATTCTGAATTGAACGTTGAAAATGAGCTTTTCAGAGCCAGCAGAGGTCAAAATAAGCAGTAATGCAAACTCAGTCATAGACATAGATTTTCACTAGCAACTTGCTTTAACATGTTTAACAGTGCATGAAATGTTGTCTAAAACAAAAAGAATGATGCAATTTAGTGGCTGGATCTGGTTTTATCACATTCTGAATTGAACGGTGAAAATGAGCTTTTCAGAGCCAGCAGAGGTCAAAATAAGCAGTAATGCAAACTCAGTCATAGACATAGATTTTCACATGCAACTTGCTTTAACATGTTTAACAGTGCATGAAATGTTGTCTAAAACAAAAAGAATGATGCATTTTAGTGGCTGGATCTGGTTTTATCACATTCTGAATTGAACGTTGAAAATGAGCTGTTCTCAGCCAGCAGAGGTCAAAATAAGCAGTAATGCAAACTCAGTCAGAGACATAGATTTTTACTTGCAACTTGCTTTAACATGTTTAACAGTGCATGAAATGTTGTCTAAAACAAAAAGAAAATGCTTTTTAGTGGCTGGATCTGGTTTTATCACATTCTGAATTGAACGTTGAAAATGAGCTTCTCAGAGCCAGCAGAGGTCAAAATAAGCAGTAATGCAAACTCAGTCAGAGACATAGATTTTCACTTGCAACTTGCTTTAACATGTTTAACAGTGCCTGAAATGTTGTCTAAAACAAAAAGAATGATGCATTTTAGTGGCTGGATCTGGTTTTATCACATTCTAAATTGAACGTTGAAAATGAGCTGTTCTCAGCCAGCAGAGGTCAAAATAAGCAGTAATGCAAACTCAGTCAGAGACATAGATTTTCACTTGCAACTTGCTTTAACATGTTTAACAGTGCATGAAATGTTGTCTAAAACAAAAAGAAAATGCTTTTTAGTGGCTGGATCTGGTTTTATCACATTCTGAATTGAACGTTGAAAATGAGCTTTTCAGAGCCAGCAGAGGTCAAAATAAGCAGTAATGCAAACTCAGTCAGAGACATAGATTTTCACTTGCAACTTTCTTAAACATATTTAACAGTGCATGAAATGTTGTCTAAAACAAAAAGAAAATGCTTTTTAGTGGCTGGATCTGGTTTTATCACATTCTGAATTGAACGTTGAAAATGAGCTTTTCAGAGCCAGCAGAGGTCAAAATAAGCAGTAATGCAAACTCAGTCATAGACATAGATTTTCACTTGCAACTTGCTTTAACATGTTTAACAGTGCATGAAATGTTGTCTAAAACAAAAAGAATGATGCATTTTAGTGGCTGGATCTGGTTTTATCACATTCTGAATTGAACGTTGAAAATGAGCTGTTCTCAGCCAGCAGAGGTCAAAATAAGCAGTAATGCAAACTCAGTCAGAGACATAGATTTTTACTTGCAACTTGCTTTAACATGTTTAACAGTGCATGAAATGTTGTCTAAAACAAAAAGAAAATGCTTTTTAGTGGCTGGATCTGGTTTTATCACATTCTGAATTGAACGTTGAAAATGAGCTTCTCAGAGCCAGCAGAGGTCAAAATAAGCAGTAATGCAAACTCAGTCAGAGACATAGATTTTCACTTGCAACTTGCTTTAACATGTTTAACAGTGCCTGAAATGTTGTCTAAAACAAAAAGAATGATGCATTTTAGTGGCTGGATCTGGTTTTATCACATTCTGAATTGAACGTTGAAAATGAGCTTATCTCAGCCAGCAGAGGTCAAAATAAGCAGTAATGCAAACTCAGTCAGAGACATAGATTTTCACTTGCAACTTGCTTTAACATGTTTAACAGTGCATGAAATGTTGTCTAAAACAAAAAGAAAATGCTTTTTAGTGGCTGGATCTGGTTTTATCACATTCTGAATTGAACGTTGAAAATGAGCTTTTCAGAGCCAGCAGAGGTCAAAATAAGCAGTAATGCAAACTCAGTCATAGACATAGATTTTCACTTGCAACTTGCTTTAACATGTTTAACAGTGCATGAAATGTTGTCTAAAACAAAAAGAATGATGCAATTTAGTGGCTGGATCTGGTTTTATCACATTCTGAATTGAACGGTAAAATGAGCTTTTCAGAGCCAGCAGAGGTCAAAATAAGCAGTAATGCAAACTCAGTCATATACATAGATTTTCACTTGCAACTTGCTTTAACATGTTTAACAGTGCATGAAATGTTGTCTAAAACAAAAAGAATGATGCATTTTAGTGGCTGGATCTGGTTTTATCACATTCTGAATTGAACGTTGAAAATGAGCTGTTCTCAGCCAGCAGAGGTCAAAATAAGCAGTAATGCAAACTCCGTCAGAGACATAGATTTTTACTTGCAACGTTCCTAAACATATTTAACAGTGCATGAAATGTTGTCTAAAACAAAAAGAAAATGCTTTTTAGTGGCTGGATCTGGTTTTATCACATTCTGAATTGAACGTTGAAAATGAGCTTTTCAGAGCCAGCAGAGGTCAAAACAAGCAGTAATGCAAACTCAGTCAGAGACATAGATTTTCACTTGCAACTTGCTTTAACATGTTTAACAGTGCATGAAATATTGTCTAAAACAAAAAGAATGATGCATTTTAGTGGCTGGATCTGGTTTTATCACTTTCTGAATTCAACGTTGAAAATGAGCTGTTCTCAGCCAGCAGAGGTCAAAATAAGCAGTAATGCAAACTCAGTCAGAGACATAGATTTTCACTTGCAACTTGCTTTAACATGTTTAACATTGCATGAATTGTTGTCTAAAACAAAAAGAATGATGCAATTTAGTGGCTGGATCTGGTTTTATTACATTCTAAATTGGACGTTGAAAATGAGCTTATCTCAGCCAGCAGAGAGGTCAAATCACAGTAATGCAAACTCAGTCAGAGACATAGATTTTCACTTGCAACTTGCTTTAACATGTTTAACAGTGCATGAAATTTTGTCTAAAACAAAAAAGAATGATGCATTTTATAGCTGGATCTGGTTTTATTACATTCTGAATTGGACGTTGAAAATGAGCTTATCTCAGCCAGCAGAGAGGTCAAATCACAGTAATGCAAACTCAGTCAGAGACATAGATTTTCACTTGCAACTTGCTTTAACATGTTTAACAGTGCATGAAATGTTGTCTAAAACAAAAAAGAATGATCCATGTTATGGCTGGATCTGTTTTTATCATTTTCTGAAATGGACGTCGAAAATGAGCTTATCTCAGCCAGCAGAGAGGTCAAATCACAGTAATGCAAACTCAGTCAGGGACATAGATTTTCTCTTGCAACTTGCTTTAACATGTTTAACAGTGCATGAATTGTTGTCTAAAACAAAAAAGAATGATGCATTTTATAGCTGGATCTGGTTTTATTACATTCTGAATTGAACGTTGAAAATGAGCTTATCTCAGCCAGCAGAGAGGTCAAATCACAGTAATGCAAACTCAGTCAGAGACATAGATTTTCACTTGCAACTTGCTTTAACATGTTTAACAGTGCATGAAATGTTGTCTAAAACAAAAAAGAATGATGCATTTTATAGCTGGATCTGGTTTTATTACATTCTGAATTGAACGGTGAAATGAGCTTTTCAGAGCCAGCAGAGGTCAAAATAAGCAGTAATGCAAACTCAGTCATAGACATAGATTTTCACTTGCAACTTGCTTTAACATGTTTAACAGTGCATGAAATGTTGTCTAAAACAAAAAGAATGATGCATTTTAGTGGCTGGATCTGGTTTTATCACATTCTGAATTGAACGTTGAAAATGAGCTGTTCTCAGCCAGCAGAGGTCAAAATAAGCAGTAATGCAAACTCAGTCAGAGACATAGATTTTTACTTGCAACGTTCCTAAACATATTTAACAGTGCATGAAATGTTGTCTAAAACAAAAAGAAAATGCTTTTTAGTGGCTGGATCTGGTTTTATCACATTCTGAATTGAACGTTGAAAATGAGCTGTTCTCAGCCAGCAGAGGTCAAAATAAGCAGTAATGCAAACTCAGTCAGAGACATAGATTTTCACTTGCAACTTGCTTTAACATGTTTAACAGTGCATGAATTGTTGTCTAAAACAAAAAGAATGATGCATTTTAGTGGCTGGATCTGGTTTTATCACATTCTGAATTGAACGTTGAAAATGAGCTGTTCTCAGCCAGCAGAGGTCAAAATAAGCAGTAATGCAAACTCAGTCAGAGACATAGATTTTCACTTGCAACTTTCCTAAACATATTTAACAGTGCATGAAATGTTGTCTAAAAAAAAGAATGATGCATTTTAGTGGCTGGATCTGGTTTTATCACATTCTGAATTGAACGTTGAAAATGAGCTGTTCTCAGCCAGCAGAGGTCAAAACAAGCAGTAATGCAAACTCAGTCAGAGACATAGATTTTCACTTGCAACTTGCTTTAACATGTTTAACAGTGCATGAAATATTGTCTAAAACAAAAAGAATGATGCATTTTAGTGGCTGGATCTGGTTTTATCACTTTCTGAATTCAACGTTGAAAATGAGCTATTCTCAGCCAGCAGAGGTCAAAATAAGCAGTTATGCAAACTCAGTCAGAGACATAGATTTTCACTTGCAACTTGCTTTAACATGTTTAACATTGCATGAATTGTTGTCTAAAACAAAAAGAATGATGCAATTTAGTGGCTGGATCTGGTTTTATTACATTCTGAATTGAACGGTGAAAATGAGCTTTTCAGAGCCAGCAGAGGTCAAAATAAGCAGTAATGCAAACTCAGTCATAGACATAGATTTTCACTTGCAACTTGCTTTAACATGTTTAACAGTGCATGATTTGTTGTCTAAAACAAAAAGAATGATGCATTTTAGTGACTGGATCTGGTTTTATCACATTCTGAATTGAATGTTGAAAATGAGCTTTTCAGAGCCAGCAGAGGTCAAAATAAGCAGTAATGCAAACTCAGTCATAGACATAGATTTTCACTTGCAACTTGCTTTAACATGTTTAACAGTGCATGAAATGTTGTCTAAAAAAAGAATGATGCATTTTAGTGGCTGGATCTGGTTTTATCACATTCTGAATTGAACGTTGAAAATGAGCTTTTCAGAGCAAGCAGAGGTCAAAATAAGCAGTAATGCAAACTCAGTCATAGACATAGATTTTCACTTGCAACTTGCTTTAACATGTTTAACAGTGCATGAAATGTTGTCTAAAACAAAAAAGAATGTTGAATTTTAGTGGCTGGATCTGGTTTTTTCACATTCTGAATTGAACGTTGAAAATGAGCTGTTCTTAGCAAGCAGAGGTCAAAATAAGCAGTAATGCAAACTCAGTCAGAGACATAGATTTTCACTTGCAACTTGCTTTAACATGTTTAACAGTGCATGAAATTGTTGTCTAAAACAAAAAGAAAATGCTTTTTAGAGGGTGGATCTGGTTTTATCACATTCTGAATTGAACGTTGAAAATGAGCTGTTCTCAGCCAGCAGAGGTCAAAATAAGCAGTAATGCAAACTCAGTCAGAGACATAGATTTTCACTTGCAACTTGCTTTAACATGTTTAACAGTGCATGAATTGTTGTCTAAAACAAAAAGAATGATGCATTTTAGTGGCTGGATCTGGTTTTATCACATTCTGAATTGAACGTTGAAAATGAGCTTTTCAGAGCCAGCAAAGGTGAAAATAAGCAGTAATGCAAACTCAGTCAGAGACATAGATTTTCACTTGCAACTTGCTTTAACATGTTTAACAGTGCATGAAATGTTGTCTAAAACAAAAAGAATGATGCAATTTAGTGGCTGGATCTGGTTTTATCACATTCTGAATTGAACGGTGAAAATGAGCTTTTCAGAGCCAGCAGAGGTCAAAATAAGCAGTAATGCAAACTCAGTCATAGACATAGATTTTCACTTGCAACTTGCTTTAACATGTTTAACAGTGCATGAAATGTTGTCTAAAACAAAAAGAATGATGCATTTTAGTGGCTGGATCTGGTTTTATCACATTCTGAATTGAACGTTGAAAATGAGCTGTTCTCAGCCAGCAGAGGTCAAAATAAGCAGTAATGCAAACTCAGTCATAGACATAGATTTTCACTTGCAACTTGCTTTAACATGTTTAACAGTGCATGAAATGTTGTCTAAAACAAAAAGAATGATGCAATTTAGTGGCTGGATCTGGTTTTATCACATTCTGAATTGAACGGTGAAAATGAGCTTTTCAGAGCCAGCAGAGGTCAAAATAAGCAGTAATGCAAACTCAGTCATAGACATAGATTTTCACTTGCAACTTGCTTTAACATGTTTAACAGTGCATGAAATGTTGTCTAAAACAAAAAGAATGATGCATTTTAGTGGCTGGATCTGGTTTTATCACATTCTGAATTGAACGTTGAAAATGAGCTGTTCTCAGCCAGCAGAGGTCAAAATAAGCAGTAATGCAAACTCAGTCAGAGACATAGATTTTTACTTGCAACGTTCCTAAACATATTTAACAGTGCATGAAATGTTGTCTAAAACAAAAAGAAAATGCTTTTTAGTGGCTGGATCTGGTTTTATCACATTCTGAATTGAACGTTGAAAATGAGCTGTTCTCAGCCAGCAGAGGTCAAAATAAGCAGTAATGCAAACTCAGTCAGAGACATAGATTTTCACTTGCAACTTGCTTTAACATGTTTAACAGTGCATGAAATGTTGTCTAAAACAAAAAGAAAATGCTTTTTAGTGGCTGGATCTGGTTTTATCACATTCTGAATTGAACGTTGAAAATGAGCTTTTCAGAGCCAGCAGAGGTCAAAATAAGCAGTAATGCAAACTCAGTCATAGACATAGATTTTCACTTGCAACTTGCTTTAACATGTTTAACAGTGCATGAAATGTTGTCTAAAACAAAAAGAATGTTGAATTTTAGTGGCTGGATCTGGTTTTATCACATTCTGAATTGAACGTTGAAAATGAGCTGTTCTCAGCCAGCAGAGGTCAAAATAAGCAGTAATGCAAACTCAGTCAGAGACATAGATTTTCACTTGCAACTTGCTTTAACATGTTTAACAGTGCATGAAATTGTTGTCTAAAACAAAAAGAATGATGCAATTTAGTGGCTGGATCTGGTTTTATCACATTCTGAATTGAACGGTGAAAATGAGCTTTTCAGAGCCAGCAGAGGTCAAAATAAGCAGTAATGCAAACTCAGTCATAGACATAGATTTTCACTTGCAACTTGCTTTAACATGTTTAACAGTGCATGAAATGTTGTCTAAAACAAAAAGAATGATGCAATTTAGTGGCTGGATCTGGTTTTATCACATTCTGAATTGAACGGTGAAAATGAGCTTTTCAGAGCCAGCAGAGGTCAAAATAAGCAGTAATGCAAACTCAGTCATAGACATAGATTTTCACTTGCAACTTGCTTTAACATGTTTAACAGTGCATGAAATGTTGTCTAAAACAAAAAGAATGATGCATTTTAGTGGCTGGATCTGGTTTTATCACATTCTGAATTGAACGTTGAAAATGAGCTGTTCTCAGCCAGCAGAGGTCAAAATAAGCAGTAATGCAAACTCAGTCAGAGACATAGATTTTTACTTGCAACGTTCCTAAACATATTTAACAGTGCATGAAATGTTGTCTAAAACAAAAAGAAAATGCTTTTTAGTGGCTGGATCTGGTTTTATCACATTCTGAATTGAACGTTGAAAATGAGCTGTTCTCAGCCAGCAGAGGTCAAAATAAGCAGTAATGCAAACTCAGTCAGAGACATAGATTTTCACTTGCAACTTGCTTTAACATGTTTAACAGTGCATGAAATGTTGTCTAAAACAAAAAGAAAATGCTTTTTAGTGGCTGGATCTGGTTTTATCACATTCTGAATTGAACGTTGAAAATTAGCTTTTCAGAGCCAGCAGAGGTCAAAATAAGCAGTAATGCAAACTCAGTCATAGACATAGATTTTCACTTGCAACTTGCTTTAACATGTTTAACAGTGCATGAAATGTTGTCTAAAACAAAAAGAATGTTGAATTTTAGTGGCTGGATCTGGTTTTATCACATTCTGAATTGAACGTTGAAAATGAGCTGTTCTCAGCCAGCAGAGGTCAAAATAAGCAGTAATGCAAACTCAGTCAGAGACATAGATTTTCACTTGCAACTTGCTTTAACATGTTTAACAGTGCATGAAATTGTTGTCTAAAACAAAAAGAAAATGCTTTTTAGTGGGTGGATCTGGTTTTATCACATTCTGAATTGAACGTTGAAAATGAGCTTTTCAGAGCCAGCAGAGGTCAAAATAAGCAGTAATGCAAACTCAGTCAGAGACATAGATTTTCACTTGCAACTTGCTTTAACATGTTTAACAGTGCCTGAAATGTTGTCTAAAACAAAAAGAATGATGCATTTTAGTGGCTGGATCTGGTTTTATCACATTCTGAATTGAACGTTGAAAATGAGCTTATCTCAGCCAGCAGAGGTCAAAATAAGCAGTAATGCAAACTCAGTCAGAGACATAGATTTTCACTTGCAACTTGCTTTAACATGTTTAACAGTGCATGAAATGTTGTCTAAAACAAAAAGAAAATGCTTTTTAGTGGCTGGATCTGGTTTTATCACATTCTGAATTGAACGTTGAAAATGAGCTTTTCAGAGCCAGCAGAGGTCAAAATAAGCAGTAATGCAAACTCAGTCATATACATAGATTTTCACTTGCAACTTGCTTTAACATGTTTAACAGTGCATGAAATGTTGTCTAAAACAAAAAGAATGATGCATTTTAGTGGCTGGATCTGGTTTTATCACATTCTGAATTGAACGTTGAAAATGAGCTGTTCTCAGCCAGCAGAGGTCAAAATAAGCAGTAATGCAAACTCCGTCAGAGACATAGATTTTTACTTGCAACGTTCCTAAACATATTTAACAGTGCATGAAATGTTGTCTAAAACAAAAAGAAAATGCTTTTTAGTGGCTGGATCTGGTTTTATCACATTCTGAATTGAACGTTGAAAATGAGCTTTTCAGAGCCAGCAGAGGTCAAAACAAGCAGTAATGCAAACTCAGTCAGAGACATAGATTTTCACTTGCAACTTGCTTTAACATGTTTAACAGTGCATGAAATATTGTCTAAAACAAAAAGAATGATGCATTTTAGTGGCTGGATCTGGTTTTATCACTTTCTGAATTCAACGTTGAAAATGAGCTGTTCTCAGCCAGCAGAGGTCAAAATAAGCAGTAATGCAAACTCAGTCAGAGACATAGATTTTCACTTGCAACTTGCTTTAACATGTTTAACATTGCATGAATTGTTGTCTAAAACAAAAAGAATGATGCAATTTAGTGGCTGGATCTGGTTTTATTACATTCTAAATTGGACGTTGAAAATGAGCTTATCTCAGCCAGCAGAGAGGTCAAATCACAGTAATGCAAACTCAGTCAGAGACATAGATTTTCACTTGCAACTTGCTTTAACATGTTTAACAGTGCATGAAATGTTGTCTAAAACAAAAAAGAATGATGCATTTTATAGCTGGATCTGGTTTTATTACATTCTGAATTGGACGTTGAAAATGAGCTTATCTCAGCCAGCAGAGAGGTCAAATCACAGTAATGCAAACTCAGTCAGAGACATAGATTTTCACTTGCAACTTGCTTTAACATGTTTAACAGTGCATGAAATGTTGTCTAAAACAAAAAAGAATGATCCATGTTATGGCTGGATCTGTTTTTATCATTTTCTGAAATGGACGTCGAAAATGAGCTTATCTCAGCCAGCAGAGAGGTCAAATCACAGTAATGCAAACTCAGTCAGGGACATAGATTTTCTCTTGCAACTTGCTTTAACATGTTTAACAGTGCATGAATTGTTGTCTAAAACAAAAAAGAATGATGCATTTTATAGCTGGATCTGGTTTTATTACATTCTGAATTGAACGTTGAAAATGAGCTTATCTCAGCCAGCAGAGAGGTCAAATCACAGTAATGCAAACTCAGTCAGAGACATAGATTTTCACTTGCAACTTGCTTTAACATGTTTAACAGTGCATGAAATGTTGTCTAAAACAAAAAAGAATGATGCATTTTATAGCTGGATCTGGTTTTATTACATTCTGAATTGAACGGTGAAATGAGCTTTTCAGAGCCAGCAGAGGTCAAAATAAGCAGTAATGCAAACTCAGTCATAGACATAGATTTTCACTTGCAACTTGCTTTAACATGTTTAACAGTGCATGAAATGTTGTCTAAAACAAAAAGAATGATGCATTTTAGTGGCTGGATCTGGTTTTATCACATTCTGAATTGAACGTTGAAAATGAGCTGTTCTCAGCCAGCAGAGGTCAAAATAAGCAGTAATGCAAACTCAGTCAGAGACATAGATTTTTACTTGCAACGTTCCTAAACATATTTAACAGTGCATGAAATGTTGTCTAAAACAAAAAGAAAATGCTTTTTAGTGGCTGGATCTGGTTTTATCACATTCTGAATTGAACGTTGAAAATGAGCTGTTCTCAGCCAGCAGAGGTCAAAATAAGCAGTAATGCAAACTCAGTCAGAGACATAGATTTTCACTTGCAACTTGCTTTAACATGTTTAACAGTGCATGAATTGTTGTCTAAAACAAAAAGAATGATGCATTTTAGTGGCTGGATCTGGTTTTATCACATTCTGAATTGAACGTTGAAAATGAGCTGTTCTCAGCCAGCAGAGGTCAAAATAAGCAGTAATGCAAACTCAGTCAGAGACATAGATTTTCACTTGCAACTTTCCTAAACATATTTAACAGTGCATGAAATGTTGTCTAAAAAAAAGAATGATGCATTTTAGTGGCTGGATCTGGTTTTATCACATTCTGAATTGAACGTTGAAAATGAGCTGTTCTCAGCCAGCAGAGGTCAAAACAAGCAGTAATGCAAACTCAGTCAGAGACATAGATTTTCACTTGCAACTTGCTTTAACATGTTTAACAGTGCATGAAATATTGTCTAAAACAAAAAGAATGATGCATTTTAGTGGCTGGATCTGGTTTTATCACTTTCTGAATTCAACGTTGAAAATGAGCTATTCTCAGCCAGCAGAGGTCAAAATAAGCAGTTATGCAAACTCAGTCAGAGACATAGATTTTCACTTGCAACTTGCTTTAACATGTTTAACATTGCATGAATTGTTGTCTAAAACAAAAAGAATGATGCAATTTAGTGGCTGGATCTGGTTTTATTACATTCTGAATTGAACGGTGAAAATGAGCTTTTCAGAGCCAGCAGAGGTCAAAATAAGCAGTAATGCAAACTCAGTCATAGACATAGATTTTCACTTGCAACTTGCTTTAACATGTTTAACAGTGCATGATTTGTTGTCTAAAACAAAAAGAATGATGCATTTTAGTGACTGGATCTGGTTTTATCACATTCTGAATTGAATGTTGAAAATGAGCTTTTCAGAGCCAGCAGAGGTCAAAATAAGCAGTAATGCAAACTCAGTCATAGACATAGATTTTCACTTGCAACTTGCTTTAACATGTTTAACAGTGCATGAAATGTTGTCTAAAAAAAGAATGATGCATTTTAGTGGCTGGATCTGGTTTTATCACATTCTGAATTGAACGTTGAAAATGAGCTTTTCAGAGCAAGCAGAGGTCAAAATAAGCAGTAATGCAAACTCAGTCATAGACATAGATTTTCACTTGCAACTTGCTTTAACATGTTTAACAGTGCATGAAATGTTGTCTAAAACAAAAAAGAATGTTGAATTTTAGTGGCTGGATCTGGTTTTTTCACATTCTGAATTGAACGTTGAAAATGAGCTGTTCTTAGCAAGCAGAGGTCAAAATAAGCAGAAATGCAAACTCAGTCAGAGACATAGATTTTCACTTGCAACTTGCTTTAACATGTTTAACAGTGCATGAAATTGTTGTCTAAAACAAAAAGAAAATGCTTTTTAGAGGGTGGATCTGGTTTTATCACATTCTGAATTGAACGTTGAAAATGAGCTGTTCTCAGCCAGCAGAGGTCAAAATAAGCAGTAATGCAAACTCAGTCAGAGACATAGATTTTCACTTGCAACTTGCTTTAACATGTTTAACAGTGCATGAATTGTTGTCTAAAACAAAAAGAATGATGCATTTTAGTGGCTGGATCTGGTTTTATCACATTCTGAATTGAACGTTGAAAATGAGCTTTTCAGAGCCAGCAAAGGTGAAAATAAGCAGTAATGCAAACTCAGTCAGAGACATAGATTTTCACTTGCAACTTGCTTTAACATGTTTAACAGTGCATGAAATGTTGTCTAAAACAAAAAGAATGATGCAATTTAGTGGCTGGATCTGGTTTTATCACATTCTGAATTGAACGGTGAAAATGAGCTTTTCAGAGCCAGCAGAGGTCAAAATAAGCAGTAATGCAAACTCAGTCATAGACATAGATTTTCACTTGCAACTTGCTTTAACATGTTTAACAGTGCATGAAATGTTGTCTAAAACAAAAAGAATGATGCATTTTAGTGGCTGGATCTGGTTTTATCACATTCTGAATTGAACGTTGAAAATGAGCTGTTCTCAGCCAGCAGAGGTCAAAATAAGCAGTAATGCAAACTCAGTCATAGACATAGATTTTCACTTGCAACTTGCTTTAACATGTTTAACAGTGCATGAAATGTTGTCTAAAACAAAAAGAATGATGCAATTTAGTGGCTGGATCTGGTTTTATCACATTCTGAATTGAACGGTGAAAATGAGCTTTTCAGAGCCAGCAGAGGTCAAAATAAGCAGTAATGCAAACTCAGTCATAGACATAGATTTTCACTTGCAACTTGCTTTAACATGTTTAACAGTGCATGAAATGTTGTCTAAAACAAAAAGAATGATGCATTTTAGTGGCTGGATCTGGTTTTATCACATTCTGAATTGAACGTTGAAAATGAGCTGTTCTCAGCCAGCAGAGGTCAAAATAAGCAGTAATGCAAACTCAGTCAGAGACATAGATTTTTACTTGCAACGTTCCTAAACATATTTAACAGTGCATGAAATGTTGTCTAAAACAAAAAGAAAATGCTTTTTAGTGGCTGGATCTGGTTTTATCACATTCTGAATTGAACGTTGAAAATGAGCTGTTCTCAGCCAGCAGAGGTCAAAATAAGCAGTAATGCAAACTCAGTCAGAGACATAGATTTTCACTTGCAACTTGCTTTAACATGTTTAACAGTGCATGAAATGTTGTCTAAAACAAAAAGAAAATGCTTTTTAGTGGCTGGATCTGGTTTTATCACATTCTGAATTGAACGTTGAAAATGAGCTTTTCAGAGCCAGCAGAGGTCAAAATAAGCAGTAATGCAAACTCAGTCATAGACATAGATTTTCACTTGCAACTTGCTTTAACATGTTTAACAGTGCATGAAATGTTGTCTAAAACAAAAAGAATGTTGAATTTTAGTGGCTGGATCTGGTTTTATCACATTCTGAATTGAACGTTGAAAATGAGCTGTTCTCAGCCAGCAGAGGTCAAAATAAGCAGTAATGCAAACTCAGTCAGAGACATAGATTTTCACTTGCAACTTGCTTTAACATGTTTAACAGTGCATGAAATTGTTGTCTAAAACAAAAAGAATGATGCAATTTAGTGGCTGGATCTGGTTTTATCACATTCTGAATTGAACGGTGAAAATGAGCTTTTCAGAGCCAGCAGAGGTCAAAATAAGCAGTAATGCAAACTCAGTCATAGACATAGATTTTCACTTGCAACTTGCTTTAACATGTTTAACAGTGCATGAAATGTTGTCTAAAACAAAAAGAATGATGCAATTTAGTGGCTGGATCTGGTTTTATCACATTCTGAATTGAACGGTGAAAATGAGCTTTTCAGAGCCAGCAGAGGTCAAAATAAGCAGTAATGCAAACTCAGTCATAGACATAGATTTTCACTTGCAACTTGCTTTAACATGTTTAACAGTGCATGAAATGTTGTCTAAAACAAAAAGAATGATGCATTTTAGTGGCTGGATCTGGTTTTATCACATTCTGAATTGAACGTTGAAAATGAGCTGTTCTCAGCCAGCAGAGGTCAAAATAAGCAGTAATGCAAACTCAGTCAGAGACATAGATTTTTACTTGCAACGTTCCTAAACATATTTAACAGTGCATGAAATGTTGTCTAAAACAAAAAGAAAATGCTTTTTAGTGGCTGGATCTGGTTTTATCACATTCTGAATTGAACGTTGAAAATGAGCTGTTCTCAGCCAGCAGAGGTCAAAATAAGCAGTAATGCAAACTCAGTCAGAGACATAGATTTTCACTTGCAACTTGCTTTAACATGTTTAACAGTGCATGAAATGTTGTCTAAAACAAAAAGAAAATGCTTTTTAGTGGCTGGATCTGGTTTTATCACATTCTGAATTGAACGTTGAAAATTAGCTTTTCAGAGCCAGCAGAGGTCAAAATAAGCAGTAATGCAAACTCAGTCATAGACATAGATTTTCACTTGCAACTTGCTTTAACATGTTTAACAGTGCATGAAATGTTGTCTAAAACAAAAAGAATGTTGAATTTTAGTGGCTGGATCTGGTTTTATCACATTCTGAATTGAACGTTGAAAATGAGCTGTTCTCAGCCAGCAGAGGTCAAAATAAGCAGTAATGCAAACTCAGTCAGAGACATAGATTTTCACTTGCAACTTGCTTTAACATGTTTAACAGTGCATGAAATTGTTGTCTAAAACAAAAAGAAAATGCTTTTTAGTGGGTGGATCTGGTTTTATCACATTCTGAATTGAACGTTGAAAATGAGCTTTTCAGAGCCAGCAGAGGTCAAAATAAGCAGTAATGCAAACTCAGTCAGAGACATAGATTTTCACTTGCAACTTGCTTTAACATGTTTAACAGTGCATGAAATTGTTGTCTAAAACAAAAAGAAAATGCTTTTTAGTAGCTGGATCTGGTTTTATCACATTCTGAATTGAACGTTGAAAATGAGCTTTTCAGAGCCAGCAGAGGTCAAAATAAGCAGTAATGCAAACTCAGTCATAGACATAGACTTTCACTTGCAACTTGCTTTAACATGTTTAACAGTGCATGAAATGTTGTCTAAAACAAAAAGAATGATGCATTTTAGTGGCTGGATCTGGTTTTATCACTTTCTGAATTCAACGTTGAAAATGAGCTGTTCTCAGCCAGCAGAGGTCAAAATAAGCAGTAATGCAAACTCAGTCAGATACATAGATTTTCACTTGCAACTTGCTTTAACATGTTTAACAGTGCATGAAATATTGTCTAAAACAAAAAGAATGATGCAATTTAGTGGCTGGATCTGGTTTTATCACATTCTGAATTGAACGGTGAAAATGAGCTTTTCAGAGCCAGCAGAGGTCAAAATAAGCAGTAATGTAAACTCAGTCATAGATAGACATAGATTTTCACTTGCAACTTGCTTTAACATGTTTAACAGTGCATGAAATGTTGTCTAAAACAAAAAGAATGATGCATTTTAGTGGCTGGATCTGGTTTTATCACATTCTGAATTGAACGTTAAAAACGAGCTGTTCTCAGCCAGCAGAGGTCAAAATAAGCAGTAATGCAAACTCAGTCAGAGACATAGATTTTCACTTGCAACGTTCCTAAACATATTTAACAGTGCATAAAATGTTGTCTAAAACAAAAAGAAAATGCTTTTTAGTGGCTGGATCTGGTTTTATCACATTCTGAAATGAACGTTGAAAATGAGCTTTTCAGAGCCAGCAGAGGTCAAAATAAGCAGTAATGCAAACTCAGTCATAGACATAGATTTTCACTTGCAACTTGCTTTAACATGTTTAACAGTGCATGAAATGTTGTCTAAAACAAAAAGAATGTTGAATTTTAGTGGCTGGGTCTGGTTTTATCACATTCTGAATTGAACGTTGAAAATGAGCTGTTCTCAGCCAGCAGAGGTCAAAATAAGCAGTAATGCAAACTCAGTCAGAGACATAGATTTTCACTTGCAACTTGCTTTAACATGTTTACCAGTGCATGAAATTGTTGTCAAAAACAAAAAGAAAATGCTTTTTAGTGGGTGGATCTGGTTTTATCACATTCTGAATTGAACGTTGAAAATGAGCTTTTCAGAGCCAGCAGAGGTCAAAATAAGCAATAATGCAAACTCAGTCAGAGACATAGATTTTCACTTGCAACTTTCTTAAACATATTTAACAGTGCATGAAATGTTGTCTAAAACAAAAAGAAAATGCTTTTTAGTTGCTGGATCTGGTTTTATCACATTCTGAATTGAACGTTGAAAATGAGCTTTTCAGAGCCAGCAGAGGTCAAAATAAGCAGTAATGCAAACTCAGTCATAGACATAGATTTTCACTTGCAACTTGCTTTAACATGTTTAACAGTGCATGAAATGTTGTCTAAAACAAAAAGAATGATGCATTTTAGTGGCTGGATCTGGTTTTATCACATTCTGAATTGAACGTTGAAAATGAGCTGTTCTCAGCCAGCAGAGGTCAAAATAAGCAGTAATGCAAACTCAGTCAGAGACATAGATTTTCACTTGCAACTTGCTTTAACATGTTTAACAGTGCATGAAATTGTTGTTTAAAACAAAAAGAAAATGCTTTTTAGTAGCTGGATCTGGTTTTATCACTTTCTGAATTGAACGTTGAAAATGAGCTTTTCAGAGCCAGCAGAGGTCAAAATAAGCAGTAATGCAAACTCAGTCAGAGACAGATTTTCACTTGCAACTTTCTTAAACATATTTAACAGTGCATGAAATGTTGTCTAAAACAAAAAGAAAATGCTTTTTAGTGGCTGGATCTGGTTTTATCACATTCTGAATTGAACGTTGAAAATGAGCTTTTCAGAGCCAGCAGAGGTCAAAATAAGCAGTAATGCAAACTCAGTCATAGACATAGATTTTCACTTGCAACTTGCTTTAACATGTTTAACAGTGCATGAATGTTGTCTAAAACAAAAAGAATGATGCATTTTAGTGGCTGGATCTGGTTTTATCACATTCTGAATTGAACGTTGAAAATGAGCTGTTCTCAGCCAGCAGAGGTCAAAATAAGCAGTATTGCAAACTCAGTCAGAGACATAGATTTTCACTTGCAACTTGCTTTAACATGTTTAACAGTGCATGAAATGTTGTCTAAAACAAAAAGAATGATGCAATTTAGTGGCTGGATCAGGTTTTATCACATTCTGAATTGAACGTTGAAAATGAGCTTTTCAGAGCCAGCAGAGGTCAAAATAAGCAGTAATGCAAACTCAGTCATAGACATAGATTTTCACTTGCAACTTGCTTTAACATGTTTAACAGTGCATGAAATGTTGTCTAAAACAAAAAAGAATGTTGAATTTTAGTGGCTGGATCTGGTTTTATCACATTCTGAATTGAACGTTGAAAATGAGCTGTTCTCAGCAAGCAGAGGTCAAAATAAGCAGTAATGCAAACTCAGTCAGAGACATAGATTTTCACTTGCAACTTGCTTTAACATGTTTAACAGTGCATGAAATTGTTGTCTAAAACAAAAAGAAAATGCTTTTTAGTAGCTGGATCTGGTTTTATCACATTCTGAATTGAACGTTGAAAATGAGCTTTTCAGAGCCAGCAGAGGTCAAAATAAGCAGTAATGCAAACTCAGTCATAGACATAGACTTTCACTTGCAACTTGCTTTAACATGTTTAACAGTGCATGAAATGTTGTCTAAAACAAAAAGAATGATGCATTTTAGTGGCTGGATCTGGTTTTATCACTTTCTGAATTCAACGTTGAAAATGAGCTGTTCTCAGCCAGCAGAGGTCAAAATAAGCAGTAATGCAAACTCAGTCAGATACATAGATTTTCACTTGCAACTTGCTTTAACATGTTTAACAGTGCATGAAATATTGTCTAAAACAAAAAGAATGATGCAATTTAGTGGCTGGATCTGGTTTTATCACATTCTGAATTGAACGGTGAAAATGAGCTTTTCAGAGCCAGCAGAGGTCAAAATAAGCAGTAATGTAAACTCAGTCATAGATAGACATAGATTTTCACTTGCAACTTGCTTTAACATGTTTAACAGTGCATGAAATGTTGTCTAAAACAAAAAGAATGATGCATTTTAGTGGCTGGATCTGGTTTTATCACATTCTGAATTGAACGTTAAAAACGAGCTGTTCTCAGCCAGCAGAGGTCAAAATAAGCAGTAATGCAAACTCAGTCAGAGACATAGATTTTCACTTGCAACGTTCCTAAACATATTTAACAGTGCATAAAATGTTGTCTAAAACAAAAAGAAAATGCTTTTTAGTGGCTGGATCTGGTTTTATCACATTCTGAAATGAACGTTGAAAATGAGCTTTTCAGAGCCAGCAGAGGTCAAAATAAGCAGTAATGCAAACTCAGTCATAGACATAGATTTTCACTTGCAACTTGCTTTAACATGTTTAACAGTGCATGAAATGTTGTCTAAAACAAAAAGAATGTTGAATTTTAGTGGCTGGGTCTGGTTTTATCACATTCTGAATTGAACGTTGAAAATGAGCTGTTCTCAGCCAGCAGAGGTCAAAATAAGCAGTAATGCAAACTCAGTCAGAGACATAGATTTTCACTTGCAACTTGCTTTAACATGTTTACCAGTGCATGAAATTGTTGTCAAAAACAAAAAGAAAATGCTTTTTAGTGGATGGATCTGGTTTTATCACATTCTGAATTGAACGTTGAAAATGAGCTTTTCAGAGCCAGCAGAGGTCAAAATAAGCAATAATGCAAACTCAGTCAGAGACATAGATTTTCACTTGCAACTTTCTTAAACATATTTAACAGTGCATGAAATGTTGTCTAAAACAAAAAGAAAATGCTTTTTAGTGGCTGGATCTGGTTTTATCACATTCTGAATTGAACGTTGAAAATGAGCTTTTCAGAGCCAGCAGAGGTCAAAATAAGCAGTAATGCAAACTCAGTCATAGACATAGATTTTCACTTGCAACTTGCTTTAACATGTTTAACAGTGCATGAAATGTTGTCTAAAACAAAAAGAATGATGCATTTTAGTGGCTGGATCTGGTTTTATCACATTCTGAATTGAACGTTGAAAATGAGCTTTTCAGAGCCAGCAGAGGTCAAAATAAGCAGTAATGCAAACTCAGTCAGATACATAGATTTTCACTTGCAACTTGCTTTAACATGTTTAACAGTGCATGAAATATTGTCTTAAACAAAAAGAATGATGCAATTTAGTGGCTGGATCTGGTTTTATCACATTCTGAATTGAACGGTGAAAATGAGCTTTTCAGAGCCAGCAGAGGTCAAAATAAAGAGTAATGTAAACTCAGTCATAGATAGACATAGATTTTCACTTGCAACTTGCTTTAACATGTTTAACAGTGCATGAAATGTTGTCTAAAACAAAAAGAATGATGCATTTTAGTGGCTGGATCTGGTTTTATCACATTCTGAATTGAACGTTAAAAATGAGCTGTTCTCAGCCAGCAGAGGTCAAAATAAGCAGTAATGCAAACTCAGTCAGAGACATAGATTTTCACTTGCAACGTTCCTAAACATATTTAACAGTGCATAAAATGTTGTCTAAAACAAAAAGAAAATGCTTTTTAGTGGCTGGATCTGGTTTTATCACATTCTGAAATGAACGTTGAAAATGAGCTTTTCAGAGCCAGCAGAGGTCAAAATAAGCAGTAATGCAAACTCAGTCATAGACATAGATTTTCACTTGCAACTTGCTTTAACATGTTTAACAGTGCATGAAATGTTGTCTAAAACAAAAAGAATGTTGAATTTTAGTGGCTGGGTCTGGTTTTATCACATTCTGAATTGAACGTTGAAAATGAGCTGTTCTCAGCCAGCAGAGGTCAAAATAAGCAGTAATGCAAACTCAGTCAGAGACATAGATTTTCACTTGCAACTTGCTTTAACATGTTTACCAGTGCATGAAATTGTTGTCAAAAACAAAAAGAAAATGCTTTTTAGTGGGTGGATCTGGTTTTATCACATTCTGAATTGAACGTTGAAAATGAGCTTTTCAGAGCCAGCAGAGGTCAAAATAAGCAATAATGCAAACTCAGTCAGAGACATAGATTTTCACTTGCAACTTTCTTAAACATATTTAACAGTGCATGAAATGTTGTCTAAAACAAAAAGAAAATGCTTTTTAGTGGCTGGATCTGGTTTTATCACATTCTGAATTGAACGTTGAAAATGAGCTTTTCAGAGCCAGCAGAGGTCAAAATAAGCAGTAATGCAAACTCAGTCATAGACATAGATTTTCACTTGCAACTTGCTTTAACATGTTTAACAGTGCATGAAATGTTGTCTAAAACAAAAAGAATGATGCATTTTAGTGGCTGGATCTGGTTTTATCACATTCTGAATTGAACGTTGAAAATGAGCTGTTCTCAGCCAGCAGAGGTCAAAATAAGCAGTAATGCAAACTCAGTCAGAGACATAGATTTTCACTTGCAACTTGCTTTAACATGTTTAACAGTGCATGAAATTGTTGTTTAAAACAAAAAGAAAATGCTTTTTAGTAGCTGGATCTGGTTTTATCACTTTCTGAATTGAACGTTGAAAATGAGCTTTTCAGAGCCAGCAGAGGTCAAAATAAGCAGTAATGCAAACTCAGTCAGAGACAGATTTTCACTTGCAACTTTCTTAAACATATTTAACAGTGCATGAAATGTTGTCTAAAACAAAAAGAAAATGCTTTTTAGTGGCTGGATCTGGTTTTATCACATTCTGAATTGAACGTTGAAAATGAGCTTTTCAGAGCCAGCAGAGGTCAAAATAAGCAGTAATGCAAACTCAGTCATAGACATAGATTTTCACTTGCAACTTGCTTTAACATGTTTAACAGTGCATGAATGTTGTCTAAAACAAAAAGAATGATGCATTTTAGTGGCTGGATCTGGTTTTATCACATTCTGAATTGAACGTTGAAAATGAGCTGTTCTCAGCCAGCAGAGGTCAAAATAAGCAGTATTGCAAACTCAGTCAGAGACATAGATTTTCACTTGCAACTTGCTTTAACATGTTTAACAGTGCATGAAATGTTGTCTAAAACAAAAAGAATGATGCAATTTAGTGGCTGGATCAGGTTTTATCACATTCTGAATTGAACGTTGAAAATGAGCTTTTCAGAGCCAGCAGAGGTCAAAATAAGCAGTAATGCAAACTCAGTCATAGACATAGATTTTCACTTGCAACTTGCTTTAACATGTTTAACAGTGCATGAAATGTTGTCTAAAACAAAAAAGAATGTTGAATTTTAGTGGCTGGATCTGGTTTTATCACATTCTGAATTGAACGTTGAAAATGAGCTGTTCTCAGCAAGCAGAGGTCAAAATAAGCAGTAATGCAAACTCAGTCAGAGACATAGATTTTCACTTGCAACTTGCTTTAACATGTTTAACAGTGCATGAAATTGTTGTCTAAAACAAAAAGAAAATGCTTTTTAGAGGGTGGATCTGGTTTTATCACATTCTGAATTGAACGTTGAAAATGAGCTTTTCAGAGCCAGCAGAGGTCAAAATAAGCAGTAATGCAAACTCAGTCAGAGACATAGATTTTCACTTGCAACTTGCTTTAACATGTTTACCAGTGCCTGAAATGTTGTCTAAAACAAAAAAAATAATGCATTTTAGTGGCTGGATCTGGTTTTATCACATTCTGAATTGAACGTTGAAAATGAGCTGTTCTCAGCCAGCAGAGGTCAAAATAAGCAGTAATGCAAACTCAGTCAGAGACATAGATTTTCACTTGCAACTTGCTTTAACATGTTTAACAGTGCATGAATTGTTGTCTAAAACAAAAAGAATGATGCATTTTAGTGGCTGGATCTGGTTTTATCACATTCTGAATTGAACGTTGAAAATGAGCTTTTCAGAGCCAGCAGAGGTCAAAATAAGCAGTAATGCAAACTCAGTCATAGACATAGATTTTCACTTGCAACTTGCTTTAACATGTTTAACAGTGCATGAAATGTTGTCTAAAACAAAAAGAATGATGCAATTTAGTGGCTGGATCTGGTTTTATCACATTCTGAATTGAACGGTGAAAATGAGCTTTTCAGAGCCAGCAGAGGTCAAAATAAGCAGTAATGCAAACTCAGTCATAGACATAGATTTTCACTTGCAACTTGCTTTAACATGTTTAACAGTGCATGAAATGTTGTCTAAAACAAAAAGAATGATGCATTTTAGTGGCTGGATCTGGTTTTATCACATTCTGAATTGAACGTTGAAAATGAGCTGTTCTCAGCCAGCAGAGGTCAAAATAAGCAGTAATGCAAACTCAGTCATAGACATAGATTTTCACTTGCAACTTGCTTTAACATGTTTAACAGTGCATGAAATGTTGTCTAAAACAAAAAGAATGATGCAATTTAGTGGCTGGATCTGGTTTTATCACATTCTGAATTGAACGGTGAAAATGAGCTTTTCAGAGCCAGCAGAGGTCAAAATAAGCAGTAATGCAAACTCAGTCATAGACATAGATTTTCACTTGCAACTTGCTTTAACATGTTTAACAGTGCATGAAATGTTGTCTAAAACAAAAAGAATGATGCATTTTAGTGGCTGGATCTGGTTTTATCACATTCTGAATTGAACGTTGAAAATGAGCTGTTCTCAGCCAGCGGAGGTCAAAATAAGCAGTAATGCAAACTCAGTCAAAGACAGATTTTTACTTGCAACGTTCCTAAACATATTTAACAGTGCATGAAATGTTGTCTAAAACAAAAAGAAAATGCTTTTTAGTGGCTGGATCTGGTTTTATCACATTCTGAATTGAACGTTGAAAATGAGCTGTTCTCAGCCAGCAGAGGTCAAAATAAGCAGTAATGCAAACTCAGTCAGAGACATAGATTTTCACTTGCAACTTGCTTTAACATGTTTAACAGTGCATGAATTGTTGTCTAAAACAAAAAGAATGATGCATTTTAGTGGCTGGATCTGGTTTTATCACATTCTGAATTGAACGTTGAAAATGAGCTGTTCTCAGCCAGCAGAGGTCAAAATAAGCAGTAATGCAAACTCAGTCAGAGACATAGATTTTCACTTGCAACTTTCCTAAACATATTTAACAGTGCATGAAATGTTGTCTAAAAAAAAAGAATGATGCATTTTAGTGGCTGGATCTGGTTTTATCACATTCTGAATTGAACGTTGAAAATGAGCTGTTCTCAGCCAGCAGAGGTCAAAACAAGCAGTAATGCAAACTCAGTCAGAGACATAGATTTTCACTTGCAACTTGCTTTAACATGTTTAACAGTGCATGAAATATTGTCTAAAACAAAAAGAATGATGCATTTTAGTGGCTGGATCTGGTTTTATCACTTTCTGAATTCAACGTTGAAAATGAGCTGTTCTCAGCCAGCAGAGGTCAAAATAATCAGTTATGCAAACTCAGTCAGAGACATAGATTTTCACTTGCAACTTGCTTTAACATGTTTAACATTGCATGAATTGTTGTCTAAAACAAAAAGAATGATGCAATTTAGTGGCTGGATCTGGTTTTATTACATTCTGAATTGAACGGTGAAAATGAGCTTTTCAGAGCCAGCAGAGGTCAAAATAAGCAGTAATGCAAACTCAGTCATAGACATAGATTTTCACTTGCAACTTGCTTTAACATGTTTAACAGTGCATGATTTGTTGTCTAAAACAAAAAGAATGATGCATTTTAGTGACTGGATGTGGTTTTATCACATTCTGAATTGAATGTTGAAAATGAGCTTTTCAGAGCCAGCAGAGGTCAAAATAAGCAGTAATGCAAACTCAGTCATAGACATAGATTTTCACTTGCAACTTGCTTTAACATGTTTAACAGTGCATGAAATGTTGTCTAAAAAAAGAATGATGCATTTTAGTGGCTGGATCTGGTTTTATCACATTCTGAATTGAACGTTGAAAATGAGCTGTTCTCAGCCAGCAGAGGTCAAAACAAGCAGTAATGCAAACTCAGTCAGAGACATAGATTTTCACTTGCAGCTTGCTTTAACATGTTTAACAGTGCATGAAATGTTGTCTAAAACAAAACAATGTTGAATTTTAGTGGCTGGGTCTGGTTTTATCACATTCTGAATTGAACGTTGAAAATGAGCTTTTCAGAGCCAGCAGAGGTCAAAATAAGCAATAATGCAAACTCAGTCAGAGACATAGATTTTCACTTGCAACTTTCTTAAACATATTTAACAGTGCATGAAATGTTGTCTAAAACAAAAAGAAAATGCTTTTTAGTGGCTGGATCTGGTTTTATCACATTCTGAATTGAACGTTGAAAATGAGCTTTTCAGAGCCAGCAGAGGTCAAAATAAGCAGTAATGCAAACTCAGTCATAGACATAGATTTTCACTTGCAACTTGCTTTAACATGTTTAACAGTGCATGAAATGTTGTCTAAAACAAAAAGAATGATGCATTTTAGTGGCTGGACCTGGTTTTATCACATTCTGAATTGAACGTTGAAAATGAGCTGTTCTCAGCCAGCAGAGGTCAAAATAAGCAGTAATGCAAACTCAGTCAGAGACATAGATTTTCACTTGCAACTTGCTTTAACATGTTTAACAGTGCATGAAATTGTTGTTTAAAACAAAAAGAAAATGCTTTTTAGTAGCTGGATCTGGTTTTATCACTTTCTGAATTGAACGTTGAAAATGAGCTTTTCAGAGCCAGCAGAGGTCAAAATAAGCAGTAATGCAAACTCAGTCAGAGACAGATTTTCACTTGCAACTTTCTTAAACATATTTAACAGTGCATAAAATGTTGTCTAAAACAAAAAGAAAATGCTTTTTAGTGGCTGGATCTGGTTTTATCACATTCTGAATTGAACGTTGAAAATGAGCTTTTCAGAGCCAGCAGAGGTCAAAATAAGCAGTAATGCAAACTCAGTCATAGACATAGATTTTCACTTGCAACTTGCTTTAACATGTTTAACAGTGCATGAATGTTGTCTAAAACAAAAAGAATGATGCATTTTAGTGGCTGGATCTGGTTTTATCACATTCTGAATTGAACGTTGAAAATGAGCTGTTCTCAGCCAGCAGAGGTCAAAATAAGCAGTATTGCAAACTCAGTCAGAGACATAGATTTTCACTTGCAACTTGCTTTAACATGTTTAACAGTGCATGAAATGTTGTCTAAAACAAAAAGAATGATGCATTTTAGTGGCTGGATCAGGTTTTATCACATTCTGAATTGAACGTTGAAAATGAGCTTTTCAGAGCCAGCAGAGGTCAAAATAAGCAGTAATGCAAACTCAGTCATAGACATAGATTTTCACTTGCAACTTGCTTTAACATGTTTAACAGTGCATGAAATGTTGTCTAAAACAAAAAGAAAATGCTTTTTAGAGGGTGGATCTGGTTTTATCACATTCTGAATTGAACGTTGAAAATGAGCTTTTCAGAGCCAGCAGAGGTCAAAATAAGCAGTAATGCAAACTCAGTCAGAGACATAGATTTTCACTTGCAACTTGCTTTAACATGTTTACCAGTGCCTGAAATGTTGTCTAAAACAAAAAGAATGATGCATTTTAGTGGCTGGATCTCGTTTTATCACATTCTGAATTGAACGTTGAAAATGAGCTGTTCTCAGCCAGCAGAGGTCAAAATAAGCAGTAATGCAAACTCAGTCAGAGACATAGATTTTCACTTGCAACTTGCTTTAACATGTTTAACAGTGCATGAATTGTTGTCTAAAACAAAAAGAATGATGCATTTTAGTGGCTGGATCTGGTTTTATCACATTCTGAATTGAACGGTGAAATGAGCTTTTCAGAGCCAGCAGAGGTCAAAATAAGCAGTAATGCAAACTCAGTCATAGACATAGATTTTCACTTGCAACTTGCTTTAACATGTTTAACAGTGCATGAAATGTTGTCTAAAACAAAAAGAATGATGCATTTTAGTGGCTGGATCTGGTTTTATCACATTCTGAATTGAACGTTGAAAATGAGCTGTTCTCAGCCAGCAGAGGTCAAAATAAGCAGTAATGCAAACTCAGTCATAGACATAGATTTTCACTTGCAACTTGCTTTAACATGTTTAACAGTGCATGAAATGTTGTCTAAAACAAAAAGAATGATGCAATTTAGTGGCTGGATCTGGTTTTATCACATTCTGAATTGAACGGTGAAAATGAGCTTTTCAGAGCCAGCAGAGGTCAAAATAAGCAGTAATGCAAACTCAGTCATAGACATAGATTTTCACTTGCAACTTGCTTTAACATGTTTAACAGTGCATGAAATGTTGTCTAAAACAAAAAGAATGATGCATTTTAGTGGCTGGATCTGGTTTTATCACATTCTGAATTGAACGTTGAAAATGAGCTGTTCTCAGCCAGCAGAGGTCAAAATAAGCAGTAATGCAAACTCAGTCAGAGACATAGATTTTTACTTGCAACGTTCCTAAACATATTTAACAGTGCATGAAATGTTGTCTAAAACAAAAAGAAAATGCTTTTTAGTGGCTGGATCTGGTTTTATCACATTCTGAATTGAACGTTGAAAATGAGCTGTTCTCAGCCAGCAGAGGTCAAAATAAGCAGTAATGCAAACTCAGTCAGAGACATAGATTTTCACTTGCAACTTGCTTTAACATGTTTAACAGTGCATGAATTGTTGTCTAAAACAAAAAGAATGATGCATTTTAGTGGCTGGATCTGGTTTTATCACATTCTGAATTGAACGTTGAAAATGAGCTGTTCTCAGCCAGCAGAGGTCAAAATAAGCAGTAATGCAAACTCAGTCAGAGACATAGATTTTCACTTGCAACTTTCCTAAACATATTTAACAGTGCATGAAATGTTGTCTAAAAAAAAAGAATGATGCATTTTAGTGGCTGGATCTGGTTTTATCACATTCTGAATTGAACGTTGAAAATGAGCTGTTCTCAGCCAGCAGAGGTCAAAACAAGCAGTAATGCAAACTCAGTCAGAGACATAGATTTTCACTTGCAACTTGCTTTAACATGTTTAACAGTGCATGAAATATTGTCTAAAACAAAAAGAATGATGCATTTTAGTGGCTGGATCTGGTTTTATCACTTTCTGAATTCAACGTTGAAAATGAGCTATTCTCAGCCAGCAGAGGTCAAAATAAGCAGTTATGCAAACTCAGTCAGAGACATAGATTTTCACTTGCAACTTGCTTTAACATGTTTAACATTGCATGAATTGTTGTCTAAAACAAAAAGAATGATGCAATTTAGTGGCTGGATCTGGTTTTATTACATTCTGAATTGAACGGTGAAAATGAGCTTTTCAGAGCCAGCAGAGGTCAAAATAAGCAGTAATGCAAACTCAGTCATAGACATAGATTTTCACTTGCAACTTGCTTTAACATGTTTAACAGTGCATGATTTGTTGTCTAAAACAAAAAGAATGATGCATTTTAGTGACTGGATCTGGTTTTATCACATTCTGAATTGAATGTTGAAAATGAGCTTTTCAGAGCCAGCAGAGGTCAAAATAAGCAGTAATGCAAACTCAGTCATAGACATAGATTTTCACTTGCAACTTGCTTTAACATGTTTAACAGTGCATGAAATGTTGTCTAAAAAAAGTATGATGCATTTTAGTGGCTGGATCTGGTTTTATCACATTCTGAATTGAACGTTGAAAATGAGCTGTTCTCAGCCAGCAGAGGTCAAAACAAGCAGTAATGCAAACTCAGTCAGAGACATAGATTTTCACTTGCAACTTGCTTTAACATGTTTAACAGTGCATGAAATATTGTCTAAAACAAAAAGAATGATGCATTTTAGTGGCTGGATCTGGTTTTATCACTTTCTGAATTCAACGTTGAAAATGAGCTGTTCTCAGCCAGCAGAGGTCAAAATAAGCAGTAATGCAAACTCAGTCAGAGACATAGATTTTCACTTGCAACTTGCTTTAACATGTTTAACATTGCATGAATTGTTGTCTAAAACAAAATGAATGATGCAATTTAGTGGCTGGATCTGGTTTTATTACATTCTGAATTGAACGGTGAAAATGAGCTTTTCAGAGCCAGCAGAGGTCAAAATAAGCAGTAATGCAAACTCAGTCATAGACATAGATTTTCACTTGCAACTTGCTTTTACATGTTTAACAGTGCATGAAATGTTGTCTAAAACAAAAAGAATGATGCATTTTAGTGGCTGGATCTGGTTTTATCACTTTCTGAATTCAACGTTGAAAATGAGCTGTTCTCAGCCAGCAGAGGTCAAAATAAGCAGTAATGCAAACTCAGTCAGAGACATAGATTTTCACTGGCAACTTGCTTTAACATGTTTAACAGTGCATGATTTGTTGTCTAAAACAAAAAGAATGATGCATTTTAGTGGCTGGATCTGGTTTTATCACATTCTGAATTGAATGTTGAAAATGAGCTTTTCAGAGCCAGCAGAGGTCAAAATAAGCAGTAATGCAAACTCAGTCATAGACATAGATTTTCACTTGCAACTTGCTTTAACATGTTTAACAGTGCATGAAATGTTGTCTAAAACAAAAAGAATGATGCATTTTAGTGGCTGGATCTGGTTTTATCACATTCTGAATTGAACGTTGAAAATGAGCTGTTCTCAGCCAGCAGAGGTCAAAATAAGCAGTAATGCAAACTCAGTCAGAGACATAGATTTTCACTTGCAACGTTCCTAAACATATTTAACAGTGCATAAAATGTTGTCTAAAACAAAAAGAAAATGCTTTTTAGTGGCTGGATCTGGTTTTATCACATTCTGAATTGAACGTTGAAAATGAGCTTTTCAGAGCCAGCAGAGGTCAAAATAAGCAGTAATGCAAACTCAGTCATAGACATAGATTTTCACTTGCAACTTGCTTTAACATGTTTAACAGTGCATGAAATGTTGTCTAAAACAAAAAGAATGTTGAATTTTAGTGGCTGGATCTGGTTTTATCACATTCTGAATTGAACGTTGAAAATGAGCTGTTCTCAGCCAGCAGAGGTCAAAATAAGCAGTAATGCAAACTCAGTCAGAGACATAGATTTTCACTTGCAACTTGCTTTAACATGTTTAACAGTGCATGAAATTGTTGTCTAAAACAAAAAGAAAATGGTTTTTAGTGGGTGGATCTGGTTTTATCACATTCTGAATTGAACGTTGAAAATGAGCTTTTCAGAGCCAGCAGAGGTCAAAATAAGCAGTAATGCAAACTCAGTCAGAGACATAGATTTTCACTTGCAACTTTTTTAAACATATTTAACAGTGCATGAAATGTTGTCTAAAACAAAAAGAAAATGCTTTTTAGTGGCTGGATCTGGTTTTATCACATTCTGAATTGAACGTTGAAAATGAGCTTTTCAGAGCCAGCAGAGGTCAAAATAAGCAGTAATGCAAACTCAGTCATAGACATAGATTTTCACTTGCAACTTGCTTTAACATGTTTAACAGTGCATGAAATGTTGTCTAAAACAAAAAGAATGATGCATTTTAGTGGCTGGATCTGGTTTTATCACATTCTGAATTGAACGTTGAAAATGAGCTGTTCTCAGCCAGCAGAGGTCAAAATAAGCAGTAATGCAAACTCAGTCAGAGACATAGATTTTCACTTGCAACTTGCTTTAACATGTTTAACAGTGCATGAAATTGTTGTTTAAAACAAAAAGAAAATGCTTTTTAGTAGCTGGATCTGGTTTTATCACATTCTGAATTGAACGTTGAAAATGAGCTTTTCAGAGCCAGCAGAGGTCAAAATAAGCAGTAATGCAAACTCAGTCAGAGACATAGATTTTCACTTGCAACTTTCTTAAACATATTTAACAGTGCATGAAATGTTGTCTAAAACAAAAAGAAAATGCTTTTTAGTGGCTGGATCTGGTTTTATCACATTCTGAATTGAACGTTGAAAATGAGCTTTTCAGAGCCAGCAGAGGTCAAAATAAGCAGTAATGCAAACTCAGTCATAGACATAGATTTTCACTAGCAACTTGCTTTAACATGTTTAACAGTGCATGAAATGTTGTCTAAAACAAAAAGAATGATGCAATTTAGTGGCTGGATCTGGTTTTATCACATTCTGAATTGAACGGTGAAAATGAGCTTTTCAGAGCCAGCAGAGGTCAAAATAAGCAGTAATGCAAACTCAGTCATAGACATAGATTTTCACATGCAACTTGTTTTAACATGTTTAACAGTGCATGAAATGTTGTCTAAAACAAAAAGAATGATGCATTTTAGTGGCTGGATCTGGTTTTATCACATTCTGAATTGAACGTTGAAAATGAGCTGTTCTCAGCCAGCAGAGGTCAAAATAAGCAGTAATGCAAACTCAGTCAGAGACATAGATTTTTACTTGCAACGTTCCTAAACATATTTAACAGTGCATGAAATGTTGTCTAAAACAAAAAGAAAATGCTTTTTAGTGGCTGGATCTGGTTTTATCACATTCTGAATTGAACGTTGAAAATGAGCTGTTCTCAGCCAGCAGAGGTCAAAATAAGCAGTAATGCAAACTCAGTCAGAGACATAGATTTTCACTTGCAACTTGCTTTAACATGTTTAACAGTGCATGAATTGTTGTCTAAAACAAAAAGAATGATGCATTTTAGTGGCTGGATCTGGTTTTATCACATTCTGAATTGAACGTTGAAAATGAGCTGTTCTCAGCCAGCAGAGGTCAAAATAAGCAGTAATGCAAACTCAGTCAGAGACATAGATTTTCACTTGCAACTTTCCTAAACATATTTAACAGTGCATGAAATGTTGTCTAAAAAAAAAGAATGATGCATTTTAGTGGCTGGATCTGGTTTTATCACATTCTGAATTGAACGTTGAAAATGAGCTGTTCTCAGCCAGCAGAGGTCAAAACAAGCAGTAATGCAAACTCAGTCAGAGACATAGATTTTCACTTGCAACTTGCTTTAACATGTTTAACAGTGCATGAAATATTGTCTAAAACAAAAAGAATGATGCATTTTAGTGGCTGGATCTGGTTTTATCACTTTCTGAATTCAACGTTGAAAATGAGCTATTCTCAGCCAGCAGAGGTCAAAATAAGCAGTTATGCAAACTCAGTCAGAGACATAGATTTTCACTTGCAACTTGCTTTAACATGTTTAACATTGCATGAATTGTTGTCTAAAACAAAAAGAATGATGCAATTTAGTGGCTGGATCTGGTTTTATTACATTCTGAATTGAACGGTGAAAATGAGCTTTTCAGAGCCAGCAGAGGTCAAAATAAGCAGTAATGCAAACTCAGTCATAGACATAGATTTTCACTTGCAACTTGCTTTAACATGTTTAACAGTGCATGATTTGTTGTCTAAAACAAAAAGAATGATGCATTTTAGTGACTGGATCTGGTTTTATCACATTCTGAATTGAATGTTGAAAATGAGCTTTTCAGAGCCAGCAGAGGTCAAAATAAGCAGTAATGCAAACTCAGTCATAGACATAGATTTTCACTTGCAACTTGCTTTAACATGTTTAACAGTGCATGAAATGTTGTCTAAAAAAAGAATGATGCATTTTAGTGGCTGGATCTGGTTTTATCACATTCTGAATTGAACGTTGAAAATGAGCTGTTCTCAGCCAGCAGAGGTCAAAACAAGCAGTAATGCAAACTCAGTCAGAGACATAGATTTTCACTTGCAACTTGCTTTAACATGTTTAACAGTGCATGAAATATTGTCTAAAACAAAAAGAATGATGCATTTTAGTGGCTGGATCTGGTTTTATCACTTTCTGAATTCAACGTTGAAAATGAGCTGTTCTCAGCCAGCAGAGGTCAAAATAAGCAGTAATGCAAACTCAGTCAGAGACATAGATTTTCACTTGCAACTTGCTTTAACATGTTTAACATTGCATGAATTGTTGTCTAAAACAAAATGAATGATGCAATTTAGTGGCTGGATCTGGTTTTATTACATTCTGAATTGAACGGTGAAAATGAGCTTTTCAGAGCCAGCAGAGGTCAAAATAAGCAGTAATGCAAACTCAGTCATAGACATAGATTTTCACTTGCAACTTGCTTTTACATGTTTAACAGTGCATGAAATGTTGTCTAAAACAAAAAGAATGATGCATTTTAGTGGCTGGATCTGGTTTTATCACTTTCTGAATTCAACGTTGAAAATGAGCTGTTCTCAGCCAGCAGAGGTCAAAATAAGCAGTAATGCAAACTCAGTCAGAGACATAGATTTTCACTGGCAACTTGCTTTAACATGTTTAACAGTGCATGATTTGTTGTCTAAAACAAAAAGAATGATGCATTTTAGTGGCTGGATCTGGTTTTATCACATTCTGAATTGAATGTTGAAAATGAGCTTTTCAGAGCCAGCAGAGGTCAAAATAAGCAGTAATGCAAACTCAGTCATAGACATAGATTTTCACTTGCAACTTGCTTTAACATGTTTAACAGTGCATGAAATGTTGTCTAAAACAAAAAGAATGATGCATTTTAGTGGCTGGATCTGGTTTTATCACATTCTGAATTGAACGTTGAAAATGAGCTGTTCTCAGCCAGCAGAGGTCAAAATAAGCAGTAATGCAAACTCAGTCAGAGACATAGATTTTCACTTGCAACGTTCCTAAACATATTTAACAGTGCATAAAATGTTGTCTAAAACAAAAAGAAAATGCTTTTTAGTGGCTGGATCTGGTTTTATCACATTCTGAATTGAACGTTGAAAATGAGCTTTTCAGAGCCAGCAGAGGTCAAAATAAGCAGTAATGCAAACTCAGTCATAGACATAGATTTTCACTTGCAACTTGCTTTAACATGTTTAACAGTGCATGAAATGTTGTCTAAAACAAAAAGAATGTTGAATTTTAGTGGCTGGATCTGGTTTTATCACATTCTGAATTGAACGTTGAAAATGAGCTGTTCTCAGCCAGCAGAGGTCAAAATAAGCAGTAATGCAAACTCAGTCAGAGACATAGATTTTCACTTGCAACTTGCTTTAACATGTTTAACAGTGCATGAAATTGTTGTCTAAAACAAAAAGAAAATGGTTTTTAGTGGGTGGATCTGGTTTTATCACATTCTGAATTGAACGTTGAAAATGAGCTTTTCAGAGCCAGCAGAGGTCAAAATAAGCAGTAATGCAAACTCAGTCAGAGACATAGATTTTCACTTGCAACTTTTTTAAACATATTTAACAGTGCATGAAATGTTGTCTAAAACAAAAAGAAAATGCTTTTTAGTGGCTGGATCTGGTTTTATCACATTCTGAATTGAACGTTGAAAATGAGCTTTTCAGAGCCAGCAGAGGTCAAAATAAGCAGTAATGCAAACTCAGTCATAGACATAGATTTTCACTTGCAACTTGCTTTAACATGTTTAACAGTGCATGAAATGTTGTCTAAAACAAAAAGAATGATGCATTTTAGTGGCTGGATCTGGTTTTATCACATTCTGAATTGAACGTTGAAAATGAGCTGTTCTCAGCCAGCAGAGGTCAAAATAAGCAGTAATGCAAACTCAGTCAGAGACATAGATTTTCACTTGCAACTTGCTTTAACATGTTTAACAGTGCATGAAATTGTTGTTTAAAACAAAAAGAAAATGCTTTTTAGTAGCTGGATCTGGTTTTATCACATTCTGAATTGAACGTTGAAAATGAGCTTTTCAGAGCCAGCAGAGGTCAAAATAAGCAGTAATGCAAACTCAGTCAGAGACATAGATTTTCACTTGCAACTTTCTTAAACATATTTAACAGTGCATGAAATGTTGTCTAAAACAAAAAGAAAATGCTTTTTAGTGGCTGGATCTGGTTTTATCACATTCTGAATTGAACGTTGAAAATGAGCTTTTCAGAGCCAGCAGAGGTCAAAATAAGCAGTAATGCAAACTCAGTCATAGACATAGATTTTCACTAGCAACTTGCTTTAACATGTTTAACAGTGCATGAAATGTTGTCTAAAACAAAAAGAATGATGCAATTTAGTGGCTGGATCTGGTTTTATCACATTCTGAATTGAACGGTGAAAATGAGCTTTTCAGAGCCAGCAGAGGTCAAAATAAGCAGTAATGCAAACTCAGTCATAGACATAGATTTTCACATGCAACTTGTTTTAACATGTTTAACAGTGCATGAAATGTTGTCTAAAACAAAAAGAATGATGCATTTTAGTGGCTGGATCTGGTTTTATCACATTCTGAATTGAACGTTGAAAATGAGCTGTTCTCAGCCAGCAGAGGTCAAAATAAGCAGTAATGCAAACTCAGTCAGAGACATAGATTTTTACTTGCAACTTGCTTTAACATGTTTAACAGTGCATGAAATGTTGTCTAAAACAAAAAGAAAATGCTTTTTAGTGGCTGGATCTGGTTTTATCACATTCTGAATTGAACGTTGAAAATGAGCTTCTCAGAGCCAGCAGAGGTCAAAATAAGCAGTAATGCAAACTCAGTCAGAGACATAGATTTTCACTTGCAACTTGCTTTAACATGTTTAACAGTGCCTGAAATGTTGTCTAAAACAAAAAGAATGATGCATTTTAGTGGCTGGATCTGGTTTTATCACATTCTAAATTGAACGTTGAAAATGAGCTGTTCTCAGCCAGCAGAGGTCAAAATAAGCAGTTATGCAAACTCAGTCAGAGACATAGATTTTCACTTGCAACTTGCTTTAACATGTTTAACAGTGCATGAAATGTTGTCTAAAACAAAAAGAAAATGCTTTTTAGTGGCTGGATCTGGTTTTATCACATTCTGAATTGAACGTTGAAAATGAGCTTTTCAGAGCCAGCAGAGGTCAAAATAAGCAGTAATGCAAACTCAGTCAGAGACATAGATTTTCACTTGCAACTTTCTTAAACATATTTAACAGTGCATGAAATGTTGTCTAAAACAAAAAGAAAATGCTTTTTAGTGGCTGGATCTGGTTTTATCACATTCTGAATTGAACGTTGAAAATGAGCTTTTCAGAGCCAGCAGAGGTCAAAATAAGCAGTAATGCAAACTCAGTCATAGACATAGATTTTCACTTGCAACTTGCTTTAACATGTTTAACAGTGCATGAAATGTTGTCTAAAACAAAAAGAATGATGCATTTTAGTGGCTGGATCTGGTTTTATCACATTCTGAATTGAACGTTGAAAATGAGCTGTTCTCAGCCAGCAGAGGTCAAAATAAGCAGTAATGCAAACTCAGTCAGAGACATAGATTTTTACTTGCAACTTGCTTTAACATGTTTAACAGTGCATGAAATGTTGTCTAAAACAAAAAGAAAATGCTTTTTAGTGGCTGGATCTGGTTTTATCACATTCTGAATTGAACGTTGAAAATGAGCTTCTCAGAGCCAGCAGAGGTCAAAATAAGCAGTAATGCAAACTCAGTCAGAGACATAGATTTTCACTTGCAACTTGCTTTAACATGTTTAACAGTGCCTGAAATGTTGTCTAAAACAAAAAGAATGATGCATTTTAGTGGCTGGATCTGGTTTTATCACATTCTGAATTGAACGTTGAAAATGAGCTTATCTCAGCCAGCAGAGGTCAAAATAAGCAGTAATGCAAACTCAGTCAGAGACATAGATTTTCACTTGCAACTTGCTTTAACATGTTTAACAGTGCATGAAATGTTGTCTAAAACAAAAAGAAAATGCTTTTTAGTGGCTGGATCTGGTTTTATCACATTCTGAATTGAACGTTGAAAATGAGCTTTTCAGAGCCAGCAGAGGTCAAAATAAGCAGTAATGCAAACTCAGTCATAGACATAGATTTTCACTTGCAACTTGCTTTAACATGTTTAACAGTGCATGAAATGTTGTCTAAAACAAAAAGAATGATGCAATTTAGTGGCTGGATCTGGTTTTATCACATTCTGAATTGAACGGTAAAATGAGCTTTTCAGAGCCAGCAGAGGTCAAAATAAGCAGTAATGCAAACTCAGTCATATACATAGATTTTCACTTGCAACTTGCTTTAACATGTTTAACAGTGCATGAAATGTTGTCTAAAACAAAAAGAATGATGCATTTTAGTGGCTGGATCTGGTTTTATCACATTCTGAATTGAACGTTGAAAATGAGCTGTTCTCAGCCAGCAGAGGTCAAAATAAGCAGTAATGCAAACTCCGTCAGAGACATAGATTTTTACTTGCAACGTTCCTAAACATATTTAACAGTGCATGAAATGTTGTCTAAAACAAAAAGAAAATGCTTTTTAGTGGCTGGATCTGGTTTTATCACATTCTGAATTGAACGTTGAAAATGAGCTTTTCAGAGCCAGCAGAGGTCAAAACAAGCAGTAATGCAAACTCAGTCAGAGACATAGATTTTCACTTGCAACTTGCTTTAACATGTTTAACAGTGCATGAAATATTGTCTAAAACAAAAAGAATGATGCATTTTAGTGGCTGGATCTGGTTTTATCACTTTCTGAATTCAACGTTGAAAATGAGCTGTTCTCAGCCAGCAGAGGTCAAAATAAGCAGTAATGCAAACTCAGTCAGAGACATAGATTTTCACTTGCAACTTGCTTTAACATGTTTAACATTGCATGAATTGTTGTCTAAAACAAAAAGAATGATGCAATTTAGTGGCTGGATCTGGTTTTATTACATTCTAAATTGGACGTTGAAAATGAGCTTATCTCAGCCAGCAGAGAGGTCAAATCACAGTAATGCAAACTCAGTCAGAGACATAGATTTTCACTTGCAACTTGCTTTAACATGTTTAACAGTGCATGAAATGTTGTCTAAAACAAAAAAGAATGATGCATTTTATAGCTGGATCTGGTTTTATTACATTCTGAATTGGACGTTGAAAATGAGCTTATCTCAGCCAGCAGAGAGGTCAAATCACAGTAATGCAAACTCAGTCAGAGACATAGATTTTCACTTGCAACTTGCTTTAACATGTTTAACAGTGCATGAAATGTTGTCTAAAACAAAAAAGAATGATCCATGTTATGGCTGGATCTGTTTTTATCATTTTCTGAAATGGACGTCGAAAATGAGCTTATCTCAGCCAGCAGAGAGGTCAAATCACAGTAATGCAAACTCAGTCAGGGACATAGATTTTCTCTTGCAACTTGCTTTAACATGTTTAACAGTGCATGAATTGTTGTCTAAAACAAAAAAGAATGATGCATTTTATAGCTGGATCTGGTTTTATTACATTCTGAATTGAACGTTGAAAATGAGCTTATCTCAGCCAGCAGAGAGGTCAAATCACAGTAATGCAAACTCAGTCAGAGACATAGATTTTCACTTGCAACTTGCTTTAACATGTTTAACAGTGCATGAAATGTTGTCTAAAACAAAAAAGAATGATGCATTTTATAGCTGGATCTGGTTTTATTACATTCTGAATTGAACGGTGAAATGAGCTTTTCAGAGCCAGCAGAGGTCAAAATAAGCAGTAATGCAAACTCAGTCATAGACATAGATTTTCACTTGCAACTTGCTTTAACATGTTTAACAGTGCATGAAATGTTGTCTAAAACAAAAAGAATGATGCATTTTAGTGGCTGGATCTGGTTTTATCACATTCTGAATTGAACGTTGAAAATGAGCTGTTCTCAGCCAGCAGAGGTCAAAATAAGCAGTAATGCAAACTCAGTCAGAGACATAGATTTTTACTTGCAACGTTCCTAAACATATTTAACAGTGCATGAAATGTTGTCTAAAACAAAAAGAAAATGCTTTTTAGTGGCTGGATCTGGTTTTATCACATTCTGAATTGAACGTTGAAAATGAGCTGTTCTCAGCCAGCAGAGGTCAAAATAAGCAGTAATGCAAACTCAGTCAGAGACATAGATTTTCACTTGCAACTTGCTTTAACATGTTTAACAGTGCATGAATTGTTGTCTAAAACAAAAAGAATGATGCATTTTAGTGGCTGGATCTGGTTTTATCACATTCTGAATTGAACGTTGAAAATGAGCTGTTCTCAGCCAGCAGAGGTCAAAATAAGCAGTAATGCAAACTCAGTCAGAGACATAGATTTTCACTTGCAACTTTCCTAAACATATTTAACAGTGCATGAAATGTTGTCTAAAAAAAAAGAATGATGCATTTTAGTGGCTGGATCTGGTTTTATCACATTCTGAATTGAACGTTGAAAATGAGCTGTTCTCAGCCAGCAGAGGTCAAAACAAGCAGTAATGCAAACTCAGTCAGAGACATAGATTTTCACTTGCAACTTGCTTTAACATGTTTAACAGTGCATGAAATATTGTCTAAAACAAAAAGAATGATGCATTTTAGTGGCTGGATCTGGTTTTATCACTTTCTGAATTCAACGTTGAAAATGAGCTATTCTCAGCCAGCAGAGGTCAAAATAAGCAGTTATGCAAACTCAGTCAGAGACATAGATTTTCACTTGCAACTTGCTTTAACATGTTTAACATTGCATGAATTGTTGTCTAAAACAAAAAGAATGATGCAATTTAGTGGCTGGATCTGGTTTTATCACTTTCTGAATTGAACGGTGAAAATGAGCTTTTCAGAGCCAGCAGAGGTCAAAATAAGCAGTAATGCAAACTCAGTCATAGACATAGATTTTCACTTGCAACTTGCTTTAACATGTTTAACAGTGCATGATTTGTTGTCTAAAACAAAAAGAATGATGCATTTTAGTGACTGGATCTGGTTTTATCACATTCTGAATTGAATGTTGAAAATGAGCTTTTCAGAGCCAGCAGAGGTCAAAATAAGCAGTAATGCAAACTCAGTCATAGACATAGATTTTCACTTGCAACTTGCTTTAACATGTTTAACAGTGCATGAAATGTTGTCTAAAAAAAGAATGATGCATTTTAGTGGCTGGATCTGGTTTTATCACATTCTGAATTGAACGTTGAAAATGAGCTGTTCTCAGCCAGCAGAGGTCAAAACAAGCAGTAATGCAAACTCAGTCAGAGACATAGATTTTCACTTGCAACTTGCTTTAACATGTTTAACAGTGCATGAAATATTGTCTAAAACAAAAAGAATGATGCATTTTAGTGGCTGGATCTGGTTTTATCACTTTCTGAATTGAACGTTGAAAATGAGCTGTTCTCAGCCAGCAGAGGTCAAAATAAGTAGTAATGCAAACTCAGTCAGAGACATAGATTTTCACTTGCAACTTGCTTTAACATGTTTAACATTGCATGAATTGTTGTCTAAAACAAAATGAATGATGCAATTTAGTGGCTGGATCTGGTTTTATTACATTCTGAATTGAACGGTGAAAATGAGCTTTTCAGAGCCAGCAGAGGTCAAAATAAGCAGTAATGCAAACTCAGTCATAGACATAGATTTTCACTTGCAACTTGCTTTTACATGTTTAACAGTGCATGAAATGTTGTCTAAAACAAAAAGAATGATGCATTTTAGTGGCTGGATCTGGTTTTATCACTTTCTGAATTCAACGTTGAAAATGAGCTGTTCTCAGCCAGCAGAGGTCAAAATAAGCAGTAATGCAAACTCAGTCAGAGACATAGATTTTCACTGGCAACTTGCTTTAACATGTTTAACAGTGCATGATTTGTTGTCTAAAACAAAAAGAATGATGCATTTTAGTGGCTGGATCTGGTTTTATCACATTCTGAATTGAATGTTGAAAATGAGCTTTTCAGAGCCAGCAGAGGTCAAAATAAGCAGTAATGCAAACTCAGTCATAGACATAGATTTTCACTTGCAACTTGCTTTAACATGTTTAACAGTGCATGAAATGTTGTCTAAAACAAAAAGAATGATGCATTTTAGTGGCTGGATCTGGTTTTATCACATTCTGAATTGAACGTTGAAAATGAGCTGTTCTCAGCCAGCAGAGGTCAAAATAAGCAGTAATGCAAACTCAGTCAGAGACATAGATTTTCACTTGCAACGTTCCTAAACATATTTAACAGTGCATAAAATGTTGTCTAAAACAAAAAGAAAATGCTTTTTAGTGGCTGGATCTGGTTTTATCACATTCTGAATTGAACGTTGAAAATGAGCTTTTCAGAGCCAGCAGAGGTCAAAATAAGCAGTAATGCAAACTCAGTCATAGACATAGATTTTCACTTGCAACTTGCTTTAACATGTTTAACAGTGCATGAAATGTTGTCTTAAACAAAAAGAATGTTGAATTTTAGTGGCTGGATCTGGTTTTATCACATTCTGAATTGAACGTTGAAAATGAGCTGTTCTCAGCCAGCAGAGGTCAAAATAAGCAGTAATGCAAACTCAGTCAGAGACATAGATTTTCACTTGCAACTTGCTTTAACATGTTTAACAGTGCATGAAATTGTTGTCTAAAACAAAAAGAAAATGGTTTTTAGTGGGTGGATCTGGTTTTATCACATTCTGAATTGAACGTTGAAAATGAGCTTTTCAGAGCCAGCAGAGGTCAAAATAAGCAGTAATGCAAACTCAGTCAGAGACATAGATTTTCACTTGCAACTTTTTTAAACATATTTAACAGTGCATGAAATGTTGTCTAAAACAAAAAGAAAATGCTTTTTAGTGGCTGGATCTGGTTTTATCACATTCTGAATTGAACGTTGAAAATGAGCTTTTCAGAGCCAGCAGAGGTCAAAATAAGCAGTAATGCAAACTCAGTCATAGACATAGATTTTCACTTGCAACTTGCTTTAACATGTTTAACAGTGCATGAAATGTTGTCTAAAACAAAAAGAATGATGCATTTTAGTGGCTGGATCTGGTTTTATCACATTCTGAATTGAACGTTGAAAATGAGCTGTTCTCAGCCAGCAGAGGTCAAAATAAGCAGTAATGCAAACTCAGTCAGAGACATAGATTTTCACTTGCAACTTGCTTTAACATGTTTAACAGTGCATGAAATTGTTGTTTAAAACAAAAAGAAAATGCTTTTTAGTAGCTGGATCTGGTTTTATCACATTCTGAATTGAACGTTGAAAATGAGCTTTTCAGAGCCAGCAGAGGTCAAAATAAGCAGTAATGCAAACTCAGTCAGAGACATAGATTTTCACTTGCAACTTTCTTAAACATATTTAACAGTGCATGAAATGTTGTCTAAAACAAAAAGAAAATGCTTTTTAGTGGCTGGATCTGGTTTTATCACATTCTGAATTGAACGTTGAAAATGAGCTTTTCAGAGCCAGCAGAGGTCAAAATAAGCAGTAATGCAAACTCAGTCATAGACATAGATTTTCACTAGCAACTTGCTTTAACATGTTTAACAGTGCATGAAATGTTGTCTAAAACAAAAAGAATGATGCAATTTAGTGGCTGGATCTGGTTTTATCACATTCTGAATTGAACGGTGAAAATGAGCTTTTCAGAGCCAGCAGAGGTCAAAATAAGCAGTAATGCAAACTCAGTCATAGACATAGATTTTCACATGCAACTTGCTTTAACATGTTTAACAGTGCATGAAATGTTGTCTAAAACAAAAAGAATGATGCATTTTAGTGGCTGGATCTGGTTTTATCACATTCTGAATTGAACGTTGAAAATGAGCTGTTCTCAGCCAGCAGAGGTCAAAATAAGCAGTAATGCAAACTCAGTCAGAGACATAGATTTTTACTTGCAACTTGCTTTAACATGTTTAACAGTGCATGAAATGTTGTCTAAAACAAAAAGAAAATGCTTTTTAGTGGCTGGATCTGGTTTTATCACATTCTGAATTGAACGTTGAAAATGAGCTTCTCAGAGCCAGCAGAGGTCAAAATAAGCAGTAATGCAAACTCAGTCAGAGACATAGATTTTCACTTGCAACTTGCTTTAACATGTTTAACAGTGCCTGAAATGTTGTCTAAAACAAAAAGAATGATGCATTTTAGTGGCTGGATCTGGTTTTATCACATTCTAAATTGAACGTTGAAAATGAGCTGTTCTCAGCCAGCAGAGGTCAAAATAAGCAGTAATGCAAACTCAGTCAGAGACATAGATTTTCACTTGCAACTTGCTTTAACATGTTTAACAGTGCATGAAATGTTGTCTAAAACAAAAAGAAAATGCTTTTTAGTGGCTGGATCTGGTTTTATCACATTCTGAATTGAACGTTGAAAATGAGCTTTTCAGAGCCAGCAGAGGTCAAAATAAGCAGTAATGCAAACTCAGTCAGAGACATAGATTTTCACTGGCAACTTTCTTAAACATATTTAACAGTGCATGAAATGTTGTCTAAAACAAAAAGAAAATGCTTTTTAGTGGCTGGATCTGGTTTTATCACATTCTGAATTGAACGTTGAAAATGAGCTTTTCAGAGCCAGCAGAGGTCAAAATAAGCAGTAATGCAAACTCAGTCATAGACATAGATTTTCACTTGCAACTTGCTTTAACATGTTTAACAGTGCATGAAATGTTGTCTAAAACAAAAAGAATGATGCATTTTAGTGGCTGGATCTGGTTTTATCACATTCTGAATTGAACGTTGAAAATGAGCTGTTCTCAGCCAGCAGAGGTCAAAATAAGCAGTAATGCAAACTCAGTCAGAGACATAGATTTTTACTTGCAACTTGCTTTAACATGTTTAACAGTGCATGAAATGTTGTCTAAAACAAAAAGAAAATGCTTTTTAGTGGCTGGATCTGGTTTTATCACATTCTGAATTGAACGTTGAAAATGAGCTTCTCAGAGCCAGCAGAGGTCAAAATAAGCAGTAATGCAAACTCAGTCAGAGACATAGATTTTCACTTGCAACTTGCTTTAACATGTTTAACAGTGCATGAAATGTTGTCTAAAACAAAAAGAATGATGCATTTTAGTGGCTGGATCTGGTTTTATCACATTCTGAATTGAACGTTGAAAATGAGCTGTTCTCAGCCAGCAGAGGTCAAAATAAGCAGTAATGCAAACTCAGTCAGAGACATAGATTTTTACTTGCAACTTGCTTTAACATGTTTAACAGTGCATGAAATGTTGTCTAAAACAAAAAGAAAATGCTTTTTAGTGGCTGGATCTGGTTTTATCACATTCTGAATTGAACGTTGAAAATGAGCTTCTCAGAGCCAGCAGAGGTCAAAATAAGCAGTAATGCAAACTCAGTCAGAGACATAGATTTTCACTTGCAACTTGCTTTAACATGTTTAACAGTGCCTGAAATGTTGTCTAAAACAAAAAGAATGATGCATTTTAGTGGCTGGATCTGGTTTTATCACATTCTAAATTGAACGTTGAAAATGAGCTGTTCTCAGCCAGCAGAGGTCAAAATAAGCAGTAATGCAAACTCAGTCAGAGACATAGATTTTCACTTGCAACTTGCTTTAACATGTTTAACAGTGCATGAAATGTTGTCTAAAACAAAAAGAAAATGCTTTTTAGTGGCTGGATCTGGTTTTATCACATTCTGAATTGAACGTTGAAAATGAGCTTTTCAGAGCCAGCAGAGGTCAAAATAAGCAGTAATGCAAACTCAGTCAGAGACATAGATTTTCACTTGCAACTTTCTTAAACATATTTAACAGTGCATGAAATGTTGTCTAAAACAAAAAGAAAATGCTTTTTAGTGGCTGGATCTGGTTTTATCACATTCTGAATTGAACGTTGAAAATGAGCTTTTCAGAGCCAGCAGAGGTCAAAATAAGCAGTAATGCAAACTCAGTCATAGACATAGATTTTCACTTGCAACTTGCTTTAACATGTTTAACAGTGCATGAAATGTTGTCTAAAACAAAAAGAATGATGCATTTTAGTGGCTGGATCTGGTTTTATTACATTCTGAATTGAACGTTGAAAATGAGCTGTTCTCAGCCAGCAGAGGTCAAAATAAGCAGTAATGCAAACTCAGTCAGAGACATAGATTTTTACTTGCAACTTGCTTTAACATGTTTAACAGTGCATGAAATGTTGTCTAAAACAAAAAGAAAATGCTTTTTAGTGGCTGGATCTGGTTTTATCACATTCTGAATTGAACGTTGAAAATGAGCTTCTCAGAGCCAGCAGAGGTCAAAATAAGCAGTAATGCAAACTCAGTCAGAGACATAGATTTTCACTTGCAACTTGCTTTAACATGTTTAACAGTGCCTGAAATGTTGTCTAAAACAAAAAGAATGATGCATTTTAGTGGCTGGATCTGGTTTTATCACATTCTGAATTGAACGTTGAAAATGAGCTGTTCTCAGCCAGCAGAGGTCAAAATAAGCAGTAATGCAAACTCAGTCAGAGACATAGATTTTCACTTGCAACTTGCTTTAACATGTTTAACAGTGCATGAAATGTTGTCTAAAACAAAAAGAAAATGCTTTTTAGTGGCTGGATCTGGTTTTATCACATTCTGAATTGAACGTTGAAAATGAGCTTTTCAGAGCCAGCAGAGGTCAAAATAAGCAGTAATGCAAACTCAGTCATAGACATAGATTTTCACTTGCAACTTGCTTTAACATGTTTAACAGTGCATGATTTGTTGTCTAAAACAAAAAGAATGATGCAATTTAGTGGCTGGATCTGGTTTTATCACATTCTGAATTGAACGGTAAAATGAGCTTTTCAGAGCCAGCAGAGGTCAAAATAAGCAGTAATGCAAACTCAGTCATATACATAGATTTTCACTTGCAACTTGCTTTAACATGTTTAACAGTGCATGAAATGTTGTCTAAAACAAAAAGAATGATGCATTTTAGTGGCTGGATCTGGTTTTATCACATTCTGAATTGAACGTTGAAAATGAGCTGTTCTCAGCCAGCAGAGGTCAAAATAAGCAGTAATGCAAACTCCGTCAGAGACATAGATTTTTACTTGCAACGTTCCTAAACATATTTAACAGTGCATGAAATGTTGTCTAAAACAAAAAGAAAATGCTTTTTAGTGGCTGGATCTGGTTTTATCACATTCTGAATTGAACGTTGAAAATGAGCTTTTCAGAGCCAGCAGAGGTCAAAACAAGCAGTAATGCAAACTCAGTCAGAGACATAGATTTTCACTTGCAACTTGCTTTAACATGTTTAACAGTGCATGAAATATTGTCTAAAACAAAAAGAATGATGCATTTTAGTGGCTGGATCTGGTTTTATCACTTTCTGAATTCAACGTTGAAAATGAGCTGTTCTCAGCCAGCAGAGGTCAAAATAAGCAGTAATGCAAACTCAGTCAGAGACATAGATTTTCACTTGCAACTTGCTTTAACATGTTTAACATTGCATGAATTGTTGTCTAAAACAAAAAGAATGATGCAATTTAGTGGCTGGATCTGGTTTTATTACATTCTAAATTGGACGTTGAAAATGAGCTTATCTCAGCCAGCAGAGAGGTCAAATCACAGTAATGCAAACTCAGTCAGAGACATAGATTTTCACTTGCAACTTGCTTTAACATGTTTAACAGTGCATGAAATGTTGTCTAAAACAAAAAAGAATGATGCATTTTATAGCTGGATCTGGTTTTATTACATTCTGAATTGAACGGTGAAATGAGCTTTTCAGAGCCAGCAGAGGTCAAAATAAGCAGTAATGCAAACTCAGTCATAGACATAGATTTTCACTTGCAACTTGCTTTAACATGTTTAACAGTGCATGAAATGTTGTCTAAAACAAAAAGAATGATGCATTTTAGTGGCTGGATCTGGTTTTATCACATTCTGAATTGAACGTTGAAAATGAGCTGTTCTCAGCCAGCAGAGGTCAAAATAAGCAGTAATGCAAACTCAGTCAGAGACATAGATTTTTACTTGCAACGTTCCTAAACATATTTAACAGTGCATGAAATGTTGTCTAAAACAAAAAGAAAATGCTTTTTAGTGGCTGGATCTGGTTTTATCACATTCTGAATTCAACGTTGAAAATGAGCTGTTCTCAGCCAGCAGAGGTCAAAATAAGCAGTAATGCAAACTCAGTCAGAGACATAGATTTTCACTTGCAACTTGCTTTAACATGTTTAACAGTGCATGAATTGTTGTCTAAAACAAAAAGAATGATGCATTTTAGTGGCTGGATCTGGTTTTATCACATTCTGAATTGAACGTTGAAAATGAGCTGTTCTCAGCCAGCAGAGGTCAAAATAAGCAGTAATGCAAACTCAGTCAGAGACATAGATTTTCACTTGCAACTTTCCTAAACATATTTAACAGTGCATGAAATGTTGTCTAAAAAAAAAGAATGATGCATTTTAGTGGCTGGATCTGGTTTTATCACATTCTGAATTGAACGTTGAAAATGAGCTGTTCTCAGCCAGCAGAGGTCAAAACAAGCAGTAATGCAAACTCAGTCAGAGACATAGATTTTCACTTGCAACTTGCTTTAACATGTTTAACAGTGCATGAAATATTGTCTAAAACAAAAAGAATGATGCATTTTAGTGGCTGGATCTGGTTTTATCACTTTCTGAATTCAACGTTGAAAATGAGCTATTCTCAGCCAGCAGAGGTCAAAATAAGCAGTTATGCAAACTCAGTCAGAGACATAGATTTTCACTTGCAACTTGCTTTAACATGTTTAACATTGCATGAATTGTTGTCTAAAACAAAAAGAATGATGCAATTTAGTGGCTGGATCTGGTTTTATCACTTTCTGAATTGAACGGTGAAAATGAGCTTTTCAGAGCCAGCAGAGGTCAAAATAAGCAGTAATGCAAACTCAGTCATAGACATAGATTTTCACTTGCAACTTGCTTTAACATGTTTAACAGTGCATGATTTGTTGTCTAAAACAAAAAGAATGATGCATTTTAGTGACTGGATCTGGTTTTATCACATTCTGAATTGAATGTTGAAAATGAGCTTTTCAGAGCCAGCAGAGGTCAAAATAAGCAGTAATGCAAACTCAGTCATAGACATAGATTTTCACTTGCAACTTGCTTTAACATGTTTAACAGTGCATGAAATGTTGTCTAAAAAAAGAATGATGCATTTTAGTGGCTGGATCTGGTTTTATCACATTCTGAATTGAACGTTGAAAATGAGCTGTTCTCAGCCAGCAGAGGTCAAAACAAGCAGTAATGCAAACTCAGTCAGAGACATAGATTTTCACTTGCAACTTGCTTTAACATGTTTAACAGTGCATGAAATATTGTCTAAAACAAAAAGAATGATGCATTTTAGTGGCTGGATCTGGTTTTATCACTTTCTGAATTCAACGTTGAAAATGAGCTGTTCTCAGCCAGCAGAGGTCAAAATAAGCAGTAATGCAAACTCAGTCAGAGACATAGATTTTCACTTGCAACTTGCTTTAACATGTTTAACATTGCATGAATTGTTGTCTAAAACAAAATGAATGATGCAATTTAGTGGCTGGATCTGGTTTTATTACATTCTGAATTGAACGGTGAAAATGAGCTTTTCAGAGCCAGCAGAGGTCAAAATAAGCAGTAATGCAAACTCAGTCATAGACATAGATTTTCACTTGCAACTTGCTTTTACATGTTTAACAGTGCATGAAATGTTGTCTAAAACAAAAAGAATGATGCATTTTAGTGGCTGGATCTGGTTTTATCACTTTCTGAATTCAACGTTGAAAATGAGCTGTTCTCAGCCAGCAGAGGTCAAAATAAGCAGTAATGCAAACTCAGTCAGAGACATAGATTTTCACTGGCAACTTGCTTTAACATGTTTAACAGTGCATGATTTGTTGTCTAAAACAAAAAGAATGATGCATTTTAGTGGCTGGATCTGGTTTTATCACATTCTGAATTGAATGTTGAAAATGAGCTTTTCAGAGCCAGCAGAGGTCAAAATAAGCAGTAATGCAAACTCAGTCATAGACATAGATTTTCACTTGCAACTTGCTTTAACATGTTTAACAGTGCATGAAATGTTGTCTAAAACAAAAAGAATGATGCATTTTAGTGGCTGGATCTGGTTTTATCACATTCTGAATTGAACGTTGAAAATGAGCTGTTCTCAGCCAGCAGAGGTCAAAATAAGCAGTAATGCAAACTCAGTCAGAGACATAGATTTTCACTTGCAACGTTCCTAAACATATTTAACAGTGCATAAAATGTTGTCTAAAACAAAAAGAAAATGCTTTTTAGTGGCTGGATCTGGTTTTATCACATTCTGAATTGAACGTTGAAAATGAGCTTTTCAGAGCCAGCAGAGGTCAAAATAAGCAGTAATGCAAACTCAGTCATAGACATAGATTTTCACTTGCAACTTGCTTTAACATGTTTAACAGTGCATGAAATGTTGTCTAAAACAAAAAGAATGTTGAATTTTAGTGGCTGGATCTGGTTTTATCACATTCTGAATTGAACGTTGAAAATGAGCTGTTCTCAGCCAGCAGAGGTCAAAATAAGCAGTAATGCAAACTCAGTCAGAGACATAGATTTTCACTTGCAACTTGCTTTAACATGTTTAACAGTGCATGAAATTGTTGTCTAAAACAAAAAGAAAATGGTTTTTAGTGGGTGGATCTGGTTTTATCACATTCTGAATTGAACGTTGAAAATGAGCTTTTCAGAGCCAGCAGAGGTCAAAATAAGCAGTAATGCAAACTCAGTCAGAGACATAGATTTTCACTTGCAACTTTTTTAAACATATTTAACAGTGCATGAAATGTTGTCTAAAACAAAAAGAAAATGCTTTTTAGTGGCTGGATCTGGTTTTATCACATTCTGAATTGAACGTTGAAAATGAGCTTTTCAGAGCCAGCAGAGGTCAAAATAAGCAGTAATGCAAACTCAGTCATAGACATAGATTTTCACTTGCAACTTGCTTTAACATGTTTAACAGTGCATGAAATGTTGTCTAAAACAAAAAGAATGATGCATTTTAGTGGCTGGATCTGGTTTTATCACATTCTGAATTGAACGTTGAAAATGAGCTGTTCTCAGCCAGCAGAGGTCAAAATAAGCAGTAATGCAAACTCAGTCAGAGACATAGATTTTCACTTGCAACTTGCTTTAACATGTTTAACAGTGCATGAAATTGTTGTTTAAAACAAAAAGAAAATGCTTTTTAGTAGCTGGATCTGGTTTTATCACATTCTGAATTGAACGTTGAAAATGAGCTTTTCAGAGCCAGCAGAGGTCAAAATAAGCAGTAATGCAAACTCAGTCAGAGACATAGATTTTCACTTGCAACTTTCTTAAACATATTTAACAGTGCATGAAATGTTGTCTAAAACAAAAAGAAAATGCTTTTTAGTGGCTGGATCTGGTTTTATCACATTCTGAATTGAACGTTGAAAATGAGCTTTTCAGAGCCAGCAGAGGTCAAAATAAGCAGTAATGCAAACTCAGTCATAGACATAGATTTTCACTAGCAACTTGCTTTAACATGTTTAACAGTGCATGAAATGTTGTCTAAAACAAAAAGAATGATGCAATTTAGTGGCTGGATCTGGTTTTATCACATTCTGAATTGAACGGTGAAAATGAGCTTTTCAGAGCCAGCAGAGGTCAAAATAAGCAGTAATGCAAACTCAGTCATAGACATAGATTTTCACATGCAACTTGCTTTAACATGTTTAACAGTGCATGAAATGTTGTCTAAAACAAAAAGAATGATGCATTTTAGTGGCTGGATCTGGTTTTATCACATTCTGAATTGAACGTTGAAAATGAGCTGTTCTCAGCCAGCAGAGGTCAAAATAAGCAGTAATGCAAACTCAGTCAGAGACATAGATTTTTACTTGCAACTTGCTTTAACATGTTTAACAGTGCATGAAATGTTGTCTAAAACAAAAAGAAAATGCTTTTTAGTGGCTGGATCTGGTTTTATCACATTCTGAATTGAACGTTGAAAATGAGCTTCTCAGAGCCAGCAGAGGTCAAAATAAGCAGTAATGCAAACTCAGTCAGAGACATAGATTTTCACTTGCAACTTGCTTTAACATGTTTAACAGTGCCTGAAATGTTGTCTAAAACAAAAAGAATGATGCATTTTAGTGGCTGGATCTGGTTTTATCACATTCTAAATTGAACGTTGAAAATGAGCTGTTCTCAGCCAGCAGAGGTCAAAATAAGCAGTAATGCAAACTCAGTCAGAGACATAGATTTTTACTTGCAACTTGCTTTAACATGTTTAACAGTGCATGAAATGTTGTCTAAAACAAAAAGAAAATGCTTTTTAGTGGCTGGATCTGGTTTTATCACATTCTGAATTGAACGTTGAAAATGAGCTTTTCAGAGCCAGCAGAGGTCAAAATAAGCAGTAATGCAAACTCAGTCAGAGACATAGATTTTCACTTGCAACTTTCTTAAACATATTTAACAGTGCATGAAATGTTGTCTAAAACAAAAAGAAAATGCTTTTTAGTGGCTGGATCTGGTTTTATCACATTCTGAATTGAACGTTGAAAATGAGCTTTTCAGAGCCAGCAGAGGTCAAAATAAGCAGTAATGCAAACTCAGTCATAGACATAGATTTTCACTTGCAACTTGCTTTAACATGTTTAACAGTGCATGAAATGTTGTCTAAAACAAAAAGAATGATGCATTTTAGTGGCTGGATCTGGTTTTATCACATTCTGAATTGAACGTTGAAAATGAGCTGTTCTCAGCCAGCAGAGGTCAAAATAAGCAGTAATGCAAACTCAGTCAGAGACATAGATTTTTACTTGCAACTTGCTTTAACATGTTTAACAGTGCATGAAATGTTGTCTAAAACAAAAAGAAAATGCTTTTTAGTGGCTGGATCTGGTTTTATCACATTCTGAATTGAACGTTGAAAATGAGCTTCTCAGAGCCAGCAGAGGTCAAAATAAGCAGTAATGCAAACTCAGTCAGAGACATAGATTTTCACTTGCAACTTGCTTTAACATGTTTAACAGTGCATGAAATGTTGTCTAAAACAAAAAGAATGATGCATTTTAGTGGCTGGATCTGGTTTTATCACATTCTGAATTGAACGTTGAAAATGAGCTGTTCTCAGCCAGCAGAGGTCAAAATAAGCAGTAATGCAAACTCAGTCAGAGACATAGATTTTTACTTGCAACTTGCTTTAACATGTTTAACAGTGCATGAAATGTTGTCTAAAACAAAAAGAAAATGCTTTTTAGTGGCTGGATCTGGTTTTATCACATTCTGAATTGAACGTTGAAAATGAGCTTCTCAGAGCCAGCAGAGGTCAAAATAAGCAGTAATGCAAACTCAGTCAGAGACATAGATTTTCACTTGCAACTTGCTTTAACATGTTTAACAGTGCCTGAAATGTTGTCTAAAACAAAAAGAATGATGCATTTTAGTGGCTGGATCTGGTTTTATCACATTCTAAATTGAACGTTGAAAATGAGCTGTTCTCAGCCAGCAGAGGTCAAAATAAGCAGTAATGCAAACTCAGTCAGAGACATAGATTTTCACTTGCAACTTGCTTTAACATGTTTAACAGTGCATGAAATGTTGTCTAAAACAAAAAGAAAATGCTTTTTAGTGGCTGGATCTGGTTTTATCACATTCTGAATTGAACGTTGAAAATGAGCTTTTCAGAGCCAGCAGAGGTCAAAATAAGCAGTAATGCAAACTCAGTCAGAGACATAGATTTTCACTTGCAACTTTCTTAAACATATTTAACAGTGCATGAAATGTTGTCTAAAACAAAAAGAAAATGCTTTTTAGTGGCTGGATCTGGTTTTATCACATTCTGAATTGAACGTTGAAAATGAGCTTTTCAGAGCCAGCAGAGGTCAAAATAAGCAGTAATGCAAACTCAGTCATAGACATAGATTTTCACTTGCAACTTGCTTTAACATGTTTAACAGTGCATGAAATGTTGTCTAAAACAAAAAGAATGATGCATTTTAGTGGCTGGATCTGGTTTTATTACATTCTGAATTGAACGTTGAAAATGAGCTGTTCTCAGCCAGCAGAGGTCAAAATAAGCAGTAATGCAAACTCAGTCAGAGACATAGATTTTTACTTGCAACTTGCTTTAACATGTTTAACAGTGCATGAAATGTTGTCTAAAACAAAAAGAAAATGCTTTTTAGTGGCTGGATCTGGTTTTATCACATTCTGAATTGAACGTTGAAAATGAGCTTCTCAGAGCCAGCAGAGGTCAAAATAAGCAGTAATGCAAACTCAGTCAGAGACATAGATTTTCACTTGCAACTTGCTTTAACATGTTTAACAGTGCCTGAAATGTTGTCTAAAACAAAAAGAATGATGCATTTTAGTGGCTGGATCTGGTTTTATCACATTCTGAATTGAACGTTGAAAATGAGCTGTTCTCAGCCAGCAGAGGTCAAAATAAGCAGTAATGCAAACTCAGTCAGAGACATAGATTTTCACTTGCAACTTGCTTTAACATGTTTAACAGTGCATGAAATGTTGTCTAAAACAAAAAGAAAATGCTTTTTAGTGGCTGGATCTGGTTTTATCACATTCTGAATTGAACGTTGAAAATGAGCTTTTCAGAGCCAGCAGAGGTCAAAATAAGCAGTAATGCAAACTCAGTCATATACATAGATTTTCACTTGCAACTTGCTTTAACATGTTTAACAGTGCATGAAATGTTGTCTAAAACAAAAAGAATGATGCATTTTAGTGGCTGGATCTGGTTTTATCACATTCTGAATTGAACGTTGAAAATGAGCTGTTCTCAGCCAGCAGAGGTCAAAATAAGCAGTAATGCAAACTCCGTCAGAGACATAGATTTTTACTTGCAACGTTCCTAAACATATTTAACAGTGCATGAAATGTTGTCTAAAACAAAAAGAAAATGCTTTTTAGTGGCTGGATCTGGTTTTATCACATTCTGAATTGAACGTTGAAAATGAGCTTTTCAGAGCCAGCAGAGGTCAAAACAAGCAGTAATGCAAACTCAGTCAGAGACATAGATTTTCACTTGCAACTTGCTTTAACATGTTTAACAGTGCATGAAATATTGTCTAAAACAAAAAGAATGATGCATTTTAGTGGCTGGATCTGGTTTTATCACTTTCTGAATTCAACGTTGAAAATGAGCTGTTCTCAGCCAGCAGAGGTCAAAATAAGCAGTAATGCAAACTCAGTCAGAGACATAGATTTTCACTTGCAACTTGCTTTAACATGTTTAACATTGCATGAATTGTTGTCTAAAACAAAAAGAATGATGCAATTTAGTGGCTGGATCTGGTTTTATTACATTCTAAATTGGACGTTGAAAATGAGCTTATCTCAGCCAGCAGAGAGGTCAAATCACAGTAATGCAAACTCAGTCAGAGACATAGATTTTCACTTGCAACTTGCTTTAACATGTTTAACAGTGCATGAAATGTTGTCTAAAACAAAAAAGAATGATGCATTTTATAGCTGGATCTGGTTTTATTACATTCTGAATTGGACGTTGAAAATGAGCTTATCTCAGCCAGCAGAGAGGTCAAATCACAGTAATGCAAACTCAGTCAGAGACATAGATTTTCACTTGCAACTTGCTTTAACATGTTTAACAGTGCATGAAATGTTGTCTAAAACAAAAAAGAATGATCCATGTTATGGCTGGATCTGTTTTTATCATTTTCTGAAATGGACGTCGAAAATGAGCTTATCTCAGCCAGCAGAGAGGTCAAATCACAGTAATGCAAACTCAGTCAGGGACATAGATTTTCTCTTGCAACTTGCTTTAACATGTTTAACAGTGCATGAATTGTTGTCTAAAACAAAAAAGAATGATGCATTTTATAGCTGGATCTGGTTTTATTACATTCTGAATTGAACGTTGAAAATGAGCTTATCTCAGCCAGCAGAGAGGTCAAATCACAGTAATGCAAACTCAGTCAGAGACATAGATTTTCACTTGCAACTTGCTTTAACATGTTTAACAGTGCATGAAATGTTGTCTAAAACAAAAAAGAATGATGCATTTTATAGCTGCATCTGGTTTTATTACATTCTAAATTGGACGTTGAAAATGAGCTTATCTCAGCCAGCAGAGAGGTCAAATCACAGTAATGCAAACTCAGTCAGAGACATAGATTTTCACTTGCAACTTGCTTTAACATGTTTAACAGTGCATGAAATGTTGTCTAAAACAAAAAAGAATGATGCATTTTATAGCTGGATCTGGTTTTATTACATTCTAAATTGGACGTTGAAAATGAGCTTATCTCAGCCAGCAGAGAGGTCAAATCACAGTAATGCAAACTCAGTCAGAGACATAGATTTTCACTTGCAACTTGCTTTAACATGTTTAACAGTGCATGAAATGTTGTCTAAAACAAAAAAGAATGATGCATTTTATGTCTGGATCTGGTTTTATTACATTCTAAATTGGACGTTGAAAATGAGCTTATCTCAGCCAGCAGAGAGGTCAAATCACAGTAATGCAAACTCAGTCAGAGACATAGATTTTCACTTGCAACTTGCTTTAACATGTTTAACAGTGCATGAAATGTTGTCTAAAACAAAAAAGAATGATGCATTTTATGTCTGGATCTGGTTTTATTACATTCTAAATTGGACGTTGAAAATGAGCTTATCTCAGCCAGCAGAGAGGTCAAATCACAGTAATGCAAACTCAGTCAGAGACATAGATTTTCACTTGCAACTTGCTTTAACATGTTTAACAGTGCATGAAATGTTGTCTAAAACAAAAAGAATGATGCATTTTAGTGGCTGGATCTGGTTTTATCACATTCTGAATTGAACGTTGAAAATGAGCTGTTCTCAGCCAGCAGAGGTCAAAATAAGCAGTAATGCAAACTCAGTCAGAGACATAGATTTTCACTTGCAACGTTCCTAAACATATTTAACAGTGCATAAAATGTTGTCTAAAACAAAAAGAAAATGCTTTTTAGTGGCTGGATCTGGTTTTATCACATTCTGAATTGAGTGTTGAAAATGAGCTTTTCAGAGCCAGCAGAGGTCAAAATAAGCAGTAATGCAAACTCAGTCATAGACATAGATTTTCACTTGCAACTTGCTTTAACATGTTTAACAGTGCATGAAATGTTGTCTAAAACAAAAAGAATGTTGAATTTTAGTGGCTGGATCTGGTTTTATCACATTCTGAATTGAACGTTGAAAATGAGCTGTTCTCAGCCAGCAGAGGTCAAAATAAGCAGTAATGCAAACTCAGTCAGAGACATAGATTTTCACTTGCAACTTGCTTTAACATGTTTAACAGTGCATGAAATTGTTGTCTAAAACAAAAAGAAAATGGTTTTTAGTGGGTGGATCTGGTTTTATCACATTCTGAATTGAACGTTGAAAATGAGCTTTTCAGAGCCAGCAGAGGTCAAAATAAGCAATAATGCAAACTCAGTCAGAGACATAGATTTTCACTTGCAACTTTCTTAAACATATTTAACAGTGCATGAAATGTTGTCTAAAACAAAAAGAAAATGCTTTTTAGTGGCTGGATCTGGTTTTATCACATTCTGAATTGAACGTTGAAAATGAGCTTTTCAGAGCCAGCAGAGGTCAAAATAAGCAGTAATGCAAACTCAGTCATAGACATAGATTTTCACTTGCAACTTGCTTTAACATGTTTAACAGTGCATGAAATGTTGTCTAAAACAAAAAGAATGATGCATTTTAGTGGCTGGACCTGGTTTTATCACATTCTGAATTGAACGTTGAAAATGAGCTGTTCTCAGCCAGCAGAGGTCAAAATAAGCAGTAATGCAAACTCAGTCAGAGACATAGATTTTCACTTGCAACTTGCTTTAACATGTTTAACAGTGCATGAAATTGTTGTTTAAAACAAAAAGAAAATGCTTTTTAGTAGCTGGATCTGGTTTTATCACTTTCTGAATTGAACGTTGAAAATGAGCTTTTCAGAGCCAGCAGAGGTCAAAATAAGCAGTAATGCAAACTCAGTCAGAGACAGATTTTCACTTGCAACTTTCTTAAACATATTTAACAGTGCATGAAATGTTGTCTAAAACAAAAAGAAAATGCTTTTTAGTGGCTGGATCTGGTTTTATCACATTCTGAATTGAACGTTGAAAATGAGCTTTTCAGAGCCAGCAGAGGTCAAAATAAGCAGTAATGCAAACTCAGTCATAGACATAGATTTTCACTTGCAACTTGCTTTAACATGTTTAACAGTGCATTAATGTTGTCTAAAACAAAAAGAATGATGCATTTTAGTGGCTGGATCTGGTTTTATCACATTCTGAATTGAACGTTGAAAATGAGCTGTTCTCAGCCAGCAGAGGTCAAAATAAGCAGTATTGCAAACTCAGTCAGAGACATAGATTTTCACTTGCAACTTGCTTTAACATGTTTAACAGTGCATGAAATGTTGTCTAAAACAAAAAGAATGATGCATTTTAGTGGCTGGATCAGGTTTTATCACATTCTGAATTGAACGTTGAAAATGAGCTTTTCAGAGCCAGCAGAGGTCAAAATAAGCAGTAATGCAAACTCAGTCATAGACATAGATTTTCACTTGCAACTTGCTTTAACATGTTTAACAGTGCATGAAATGTTGTCTAAAACAAAAAGAAAATGCTTTTTAGAGGGTGGATCTGGTTTTATCACATTCTGAATTGAACGTTGAAAATGAGCTTTTCAGAGCCAGCAGAGGTCAAAATAAGCAGTAATGCAAACTCAGTCAGAGACATAGATTTTCACTTGCAACTTGCTTTAACATGTTTACCAGTGCCTGAAATGTTGTCTAAAACAAAAAGAATGATGCATTTTAGTGGCTGGATCTGGTTTTATCACATTCTGAATTGAACGTTGAAAATGAGCTGTTCTCAGCCAGCAGAGGTCAAAATAAGCAGTAATGCAAACTCAGTCAGAGACATAGATTTTCACTTGCAACTTGCTTTAACATGTTTAACAGTGCATGAATTGTTGTCTAAAACAAAAAGAATGATGCATTTTAGTGGCTGGATCTGGTTTTATCACATTCTGAATTGAACGTTGAAAATGAGCTTTTCAGAGCCAGCAGAGGTCAAAATAAGCAGTAATGCAAACTCAGTCATAGACATAGATTTTCACTTGCAACTTGCTTTAACATGTTTAACAGTGCATGAAATGTTGTCTAAAACAAAAAGAATGATGCAATTTAGTGGCTGGATCTGGTTTTATCACATTCTGAATTGAACGGTGAAATGAGCTTTTCAGAGCCAGCAGAGGTCAAAATAAGCAGTAATGCAAACTCAGTCATAGACATAGATTTTCACTTGCAACTTGCTTTAACATGTTTAACAGTGCATGAAATGTTGTCTAAAACAAAAAGAATGATGCATTTTAGTGGCTGGATCTGGTTTTATCACATTCTGAATTGAACGTTGAAAATGAGCTGTTCTCAGCCAGCAGAGGTCAAAATAAGCAGTAATGCAAACTCAGTCATAGACATAGATTTTCACTTGCAACTTGCTTTAACATGTTTAACAGTGCATTAATGTTGTCTAAAACAAAAAGAATGATGCAATTTAGTGGCTGGATCTGGTTTTATCACATTCTGAATTGAACGGTGAAAATGAGCTTTTCAGAGCCAGCAGAGGTCAAAATAAGCAGTAATGCAAACTCAGTCATAGACATAGATTTTCACTTGCAACTTGCTTTAACATGTTTAACAGTGCATGAAATGTTGTCTAAAACAAAAAGAATGATGCATTTTAGTGGCTGGATCTGGTTTTATCACATTCTGAATTGAACGTTGAAAATGAGCTGTTCTCAGCCAGCAGAGGTCAAAATAAGCAGTAATGCAAACTCAGTCAGAGACATAGATTTTTACTTGCAACGTTCCTAAACATATTTAACAGTGCATGAAATGTTGTCTAAAACTAAAAGAAAATGCTTTTTAGTGGCTGGATCTGGTTTTATCACATTCTGAATTGAACGTTGAAAATGAGCTGTTCTCAGCCAGCAGAGGTCAAAATAAGCAGTAATGCAAACTCAGTCAGAGACATAGATTTTCACTTGCAACTTGCTTTAACATGTTTAACAGTGCATGAATTGTTGTCTAAAACAAAAAGAATGATGCATTTTAGTGGCTGGATCTGGTTTTATCACATTCTGAATTGAACGTTGAAAATGAGCTGTTCTCAGCCAGCAGAGGTCAAAATAAGCAGTAATGCAAACTCAGTCAGAGACATAGATTTTCACTTGCAACTTTCCTAAACATATTTAACAGTGCATGAAATGTTGTCTAAAAAAAAAGAATGATGCATTTTAGTGGCTGGATCTGGTTTTATCACATTCTGAATTGAACGTTGAAAATGAGCTGTTCTCAGCCAGCAGAGGTCAAAACAAGCAGTAATGCAAACTCAGTCAGAGACATAGATTTTCACTTGCAACTTGCTTTAACATGTTTAACAGTGCATGAAATATTGTCTAAAACAAAAAGAATGATGCATTTTAGTGGCTGGATCTGGTTTTATCACTTTCTGAATTCAACGTTGAAAATGAGCTATTCTCAGCCAGCAGAGGTCAAAATAAGCAGTTATGCAAACTCAGTCAGAGACATAGATTTTCACTTGCAACTTGCTTTAACATGTTTAACATTGCATGAATTGTTGTCTAAAACAAAAAGAATGATGCAATTTAGTGGCTGGATCTGGTTTTATTACATTCTGAATTGAACGGTGAAAATGAGCTTTTCAGAGCCAGCAGAGGTCAAAATAAGCAGTAATGCAAACTCAGTCATAGACATAGATTTTCACTTGCAACTTGCTTTAACATGTTTAACAGTGCATGATTTGTTGTCTAAAACAAAAAGAATGATGCATTTTAGTGACTGGATCTGGTTTTATCACATTCTGAATTGAATGTTGAAAATGAGCTTTTCAGAGCCAGCAGAGGTCAAAATAAGCAGTAATGCAAACTCAGTCATAGACATAGATTTTCACTTGCAACTTGCTTTAACATGTTTAACAGTGCATGAAATGTTGTCTAAAAAAGAATGATGCATTTTAGTGGCTGGATCTGGTTTTATCACATTCTGAATTGAACGTTGAAAATGAGCTGTTCTCAGCCAGCAGAGGTCAAAACAAGCAGTAATGCAAACTCAGTCAGAGACATAGATTTTCACTTGCAACTTGCTTTAACATGTTTAACAGTGCATGAAATATTGTCTAAAACAAAAAGAATGATGCATTTTAGTGGCTGGATCTGGTTTTATCACTTTCTGAATTCAACGTTGAAAATGAGCTGTTCTCAGCCAGCAGAGGTCAAAATAAGCAGTAATGCAAACTCAGTCAGAGACATAGATTTTCACTTGCAACTTGCTTTAACATGTTTAACATTGCATGAATTGTTGTCTAAAACAAAATGAATGATGCAATTTAGTGGCTGGATCTGGTTTTATTACATTCTGAATTGAACGGTGAAAATGAGCTTTTCAGAGCCAGCAGAGGTCAAAATAATCAGTAATGCAAACTCAGTCATAGACATAGATTTTCACTTGCAACTTGCTTTTACATGTTTAACAGTGCATGAAATGTTGTCTAAAACAAAAAGAATGATGCATTTTAGTGGCTGGATCTGGTTTTATCACTTTCTGAATTCAACGTTGAAAATGAGCTGTTCTCAGCCAGCAGAGGTCAAAATAAGCAGTAATGCAAACTCAGTCAGAGACATAGATTTTCACTGGCAACTTGCTTTAACATGTTTAACAGTGCATGATTTGTTGTCTAAAACAAAAAGAATGATGCATTTTAGTGGCTGGATCTGGTTTTATCACATTCTGAATTGAATGTTGAAAATGAGCTTTTCAGAGCCAGCAGAGGTCAAAATAAGCAGTAATGCAAACTCAGTCATAGACATAGATTTTCACTTGCAACTTGCTTTAACATGTTTAACAGTGCATGAAATGTTGTCTAAAACAAAAAGAATGATGCATTTTAGTGGCTGGATCTGGTTTTATCACATTCTGAATTGAACGTTGAAAATGAGCTGTTCTCAGCCAGCAGAGGTCAAAATAAGCAGTAATGCAAACTCAGTCAGAGACATAGATTTTCACTTGCAACGTTCCTAAACATATTTAACAGTGCATAAAATGTTGTCTAAAACAAAAAGAAAATGCTTTTTAGTGGCTGGATCTGGTTTTATCACATTCTGAATTGAACGTTGAAAATGAGCTTTTCAGAGCCAGCAGAGGTCAAAATAAGCAGTAATGCAAACTCAGTCATAGACATAGATTTTCACTTGCAACTTGCTTTAACATGTTTAACAGTGCATGAAATGTTGTCTAAAACAAAAAGAATGTTGAATTTTAGTGGCTGGATCTGGTTTTATCACATTCTGAATTGAACGTTGAAAATGAGCTGTTCTCAGCCAGCAGAGGTCAAAATAAGCAGTAATGCAAACTCAGTCAGAGACATAGATTTTCACTTGCAACTTGCTTTAACATGTTTAACAGTGCATGAAATTGTTGTCTAAAACAAAAAGAAAATGGTTTTTAGTGGGTGGATCTGGTTTTATCACATTCTGAATTGAACGTTGAAAATGAGCTTTTCAGAGCCAGCAGAGGTCAAAATAAGCAGTAATGCAAACTCAGTCATAGACATAGATTTTCACTTGCAACTTGCTTTAACATGTTTAACAGTGCATGATTTGTTGTCTAAAACAAAAAGAATGATGCATTTTAGTGACTGGATCTGGTTTTATCACATTCTGAATTGAATGTTGAAAATGAGCTTTTCAGAGCCAGCAGAGGTCAAAATAAGCAGTAATGCAAACTCAGTCATAGACATAGATTTTCACTTGCAACTTGCTTTAACATGTTTAACAGTGCATGAAATGTTGTCTAAAAAAAGAATGATGCATTTTAGTGGCTGGATCTGGTTTTATCACATTCTGAATTGAACGTTGAAAATGAGCTGTTCTCAGCCAGCAGAGGTCAAAACAAGCAGTAATGCAAACTCAGTCAGAGACATAGATTTTCACTTGCAACTTGCTTTAACATGTTTAACAGTGCATGAAATATTGTCTAAAACAAAAAGAATGATGCATTTTAGTGGCTGGATCTGGTTTTATCACTTTCTGAATTCAACGTTGAAAATGAGCTGTTCTCAGCCAGCAGAGGTCAAAATAAGCAGTAATGCAAACTCAGTCAGAGACATAGATTTTCACTTGCAACTTGCTTTAACATGTTTAACATTGCATGAATTGTTGTCTAAAACAAAATGAATGATGCAATTTAGTGGCTGGATCTGGTTTTATTACATTCTGAATTGAACGGTGAAAATGAGCTTTTCAGAGCCAGCAGAGGTCAAAATAAGCAGTAATGCAAACTCAGTCATAGACATAGATTTTCACTTGCAACTTGCTTTTACATGTTTAACAGTGCATGAAATGTTGTCTAAAACAAAAAGAATGATGCATTTTAGTGGCTGGATCTGGTTTTATCACTTTCTGAATTCAACGTTGAAAATGAGCTGTTCTCAGCCAGCAGAGGTCAAAATAAGCAGTAATGCAAACTCAGTCAGAGACATAGATTTTCACTGGCAACTTGCTTTAACATGTTTAACAGTGCATGATTTGTTGTCTAAAACAAAAAGAATGATGCATTTTAGTGGCTGGATCTGGTTTTATCACATTCTGAATTGAATGTTGAAAATGAGCTTTTCAGAGCCAGCAGAGGTCAAAATAAGCAGTAATGCAAACTCAGTCATAGACATAGATTTTCACTTGCAACTTGCTTTAACATGTTTAACAGTGCATGAAATGTTGTCTAAAACAAAAAGAATGATGCATTTTAGTGGCTGGATCTGGTTTTATCACATTCTGAATTGAACGTTGAAAATGAGCTGTTCTCAGCCAGCAGAGGTCAAAATAAGCAGTAATGCAAACTCAGTCAGAGACATAGATTTTCACTTGCAACGTTCCTAAACATATTTAACAGTGCATAAAATGTTGTCTAAAACAAAAAGAAAATGCTTTTTAGTGGCTGGATCTGGTTTTATCACATTCTGAATTGAACGTTGAAAATGAGCTGTTCTCAGCCAGCAGAGGTCAAAATAAGCAGTAATGCAAACTCAGTCAGAGACATAGATTTTCACTTGCAACGTTCCTAAACATATTTAACAGTGCATAAAATGTTGTCTAAAACAAAAAGAAAATGCTTTTTAGTGGCTGGATCTGGTTTTATCACATTCTGAATTGAACGTTGAAAATGAGCTTTTCAGAGCCAGCAGAGGTCAAAATAAGCAGTAATGCAAACTCAGTCATAGACATAGATTTTCACTTGCAACTTGCTTTAACATGTTTAACAGTGCATGAAATGTTGTCTAAAACAAAAAGAATGTTGAATTTTAGTGGCTGGATCTGGTTTTATCACATTCTGAATTGAACGTTGAAAATGAGCTGTTCTCAGCCAGCAGAGGTCAAAATAAGCAGTAATGCAAACTCAGTCAGAGACATAGATTTTCACTTGCAACTTTTTTAAACATATTTAACAGTGCATGAAATGTTGTCTAAAACAAAAAGAAAATGCTTTTTAGTGGCTGGATCTGGTTTTATCACATTCTGAATTGAACGTTGAAAATGAGCTTTTCAGAGGCAGCAGAGGTCAAAATAAGCAGTAATGCAAACTCAGTCATAGACATAGATTTTCACTTGCAACTTGCTTTAACATGTTTAACAGTGCATGAAATGTTGTCTAAAACAAAAAGAATGATGCATTTTAGTGGCTGGATCTGGTTTTATCACATTCTGAATTGAACGTTGAAAATGAGCTGTTCTCAGCCAGCAGAGGTCAAAATAAGCAGTAATGCAAACTCAGTCAGAGACATAGATTTTCACTTGCAACTTGCTTTAACATGTTTAACAGTGCATGAAATTGTTGTTTAAAACAAAAAGAAAATGCTTTTTAGTAGCTGGATCTGGTTTTATCACATTCTGAATTGAACGTTGAAAATGAGCTTTTCAGAGCCAGCAGAGGTCAAAATAAGCAGTAATGCAAACTCAGTCAGAGACATAGATTTTCACTTGCAACTTTCTTAAACATATTTAACAGTGCATGAAATGTTGTCTAAAACAAAAAGAAAATGCTTTTTAGTGGCTGGATCTGGTTTTATCACATTCTGAATTGAACGTTGAAAATGAGCTTTTCAGAGCCAGCAGAGGTCAAAATAAGCAGTAATGCAAACTCAGTCATAGACATAGATTTTCACTAGCAACTTGCTTTAACATGTTTAACAGTGCATGAAATGTTGTCTAAACCAAAAGAATGATGCATTTTAGTGGCTGGATCTGGTTTTATCACATTCTGAATTGAACGTTGAAAATGAGCTGTTCTCAGCCAGCAGAGGTCAAAATAAGCAGTAATGCAAACTCAGTCAGAGACATAGATTTTTACTTGCAACTTGCTTTAACATGTTTAACAGTGCATGAAATGTTGTCTAAAACAAAAAGAAAATGCTTTTTAGTGGCTGGATCTGGTTTTATCACATTCTGAATTGAACGTTGAAAATGAGCTTCTCAGAGCTAGCAGAGGTCAAAATAAGCAGTAATGCAAACTCAGTCAGAGACATAGATTTTCACTTGCAACTTGCTTTAACATGTTTAACAGTGCCTGAAATGTTGTCTAAAACAAAAAGAATGATGCATTTTAGTGGCTGGATCTGGTTTTATCACATTCTAAATTGAACGTTGAAAATGAGCTGTTCTCAGCCAGCAGAGGTCAAAATAAGCAGTAATGCAAACTCAGTCAGAGACATAGATTTTCACTTGCAACTTGCTTTAACATGTTTAACAGTGCATGAAATGTTGTCTAAAACAAAAAGAAAATGCTTTTTAGTGGCTGGATCTGGTTTTATCACATTCTGAATTGAACGTTGAAAATGAGCTTTTCAGAGCCAGCAGAGGTCAAAATAAGCAGTAATGCAAACTCAGTCAGAGACATAGATTTTCACTTGCAACTTTCTTAAACATATTTAACAGTGCATGAAATGTTGTCTAAAACAAAAAGAAAATGCTTTTTAGTGGCTGGATCTGGTTTTATCACATTCTGAATTGAACGTTGAAAATGAGCTTTTCAGAGCCAGCAGAGGTCAAAATAAGCAGTAATGCAAACTCAGTCATAGACATAGATTTTCACTTGCAACTTGCTTTAACATGTTTAACAGTGCATGAAATGTTGTCTAAAACAAAAAGAATGATGCATTTTAGTGGCTGGATCTGGTTTTATCACATTCTGAATTGAACGTTGAAAATGAGCTGTTCTCAGCCAGCAGAGGTCAAAATAAGCAGTAATGCAAACTCAGTCAGAGACATAGATTTTTACTTGCAACTTGCTTTAACATGTTTAACAGTGCATGAAATGTTGTCTAAAACAAAAAGAAAATGCTTTTTAGTGGCTGGATCTGGTTTTATCACATTCTGAATTGAACGTTGAAAATGAGCTTCTCAGAGCCAGCAGAGGTCAAAATAAGCAGTAATGCAAACTCAGTCAGAGACATAGATTTTCACTTGCAACTTGCTTTAACATGTTTAACAGTGCCTGAAATGTTGTCTAAAACAAAAAGAATGATGCATTTTAGTGGCTGGATCTGGTTTTATCACATTCTGAATTGAACGTTGAAAATGAGCTGTTCTCAGCCAGCAGAGGTCAAAATAAGCAGTAATGCAAACTCAGTCAGAGACATAGATTTTCACTTGCAACTTGCTTTAACATGTTTAACAGTGCATGAAATGTTGTCTAAAACAAAAAGAAAATGCTTTTTAGTGGCTGGATCTGGTTTTATCACATTCTGAATTGGACGTTGAAAATGAGCTTATCTCAGCCAGCAGAGAGGTCAAATCACAGTAATGCAAACTCAGTCAGAGACATAGATTTTCACTTGCAACTTGCTTTAACATGTTTAACAGTGCATGAAATGTTGTCTAAAACAAAAAAGAATGATGCATTTTATGTCTGGATCTGGTTTTATTACATTCTAAATTGGACGTTGAAAATGAGCTTATCTCAGCCAGCAGAGAGGTCAAATCACAGTAATGCAAACTCAGTCAGAGACATAGATTTTCACTTGCAACTTGCTTTAACATGTTTAACAGTGCATGAAATGTTGTCTAAAACAAAAAGAATGATGCATTTTAGTGGCTGGATCTGGTTTTATCACTTTCTGAATTCAACGTTAAAAATGAGCTGTTCTCAGCCAGCAGAGGTCAAAATAAGCAGTAATGCAAACTCAGTCAGAGACATAGATTTTCACTGGCAACTTGCTTTAACATGTTTAACAGTGCATGATTTGTTGTCTAAAACAAAAAGAATGATGCATTTTAGTGGCTGGATCTGGTTTTATCACATTCTGAATTGAATGTTGAAAATGAGCTTTTCAGAGCCAGCAGAGGTCAAAATAAGCAGTAATGCAAACTCAGTCATAGACATAGATTTTCACTTGCAACTTGCTTTAACATGTTTAACAGTGCATGAAATGTTGTCTAAAACAAAAAGAATGATGCATTTTAGTGGCTGGATCTGGTTTTATCACATTCTGAATTGAACGTTGAAAATGAGCTGTTCTCAGCCAGCAGAGGTCAAAATAAGCAGTAATGCAAACTCAGTCAGAGACATAGATTTTCACTTGCAACGTTCCTAAACATATTTAACAGTGCATAAAATGTTGTCTAAAACAAAAAGAAAATGCTTTTTAGTGGCTGGATCTGGTTTTATCACATTCTGAATTGAACGTTGAAAATGAGCTTTTCAGAGCCAGCAGAGGTCAAAATAAGCAGTAATGCAAACTCAGTCATAGACATAGATTTTCACTTGCAACTTGCTTTAACATGTTTAACAGTGCATGAAATGTTGTCTAAAACAAAAAGAATGTTGAATTTTAGTGGCTGGATCTGGTTTTATCACATTCTGAATTGAACGTTGAAAATGAGCTGTTCTCAGCCAGCAGAGGTCAAAATAAGCAGTAATGCAAACTCAGTCAGAGACATAGATTTTCACTTGCAACTTGCTTTAACATGTTTAACAGTGCATGAAATTGTTGTCTAAAACAAAAAGAAAATGGTTTTAGTGGGTGGATCTGGTTTTATCACATTCTGAATTGAACGTTGAAAATGAGCTTTTCAGAGCCAGCAGAGGTCAAAATAAGCAGTAATGCAAACTCAGTCAGAGACATAGATTTTCACTTGCAACTTTTTTAAACATATTTAACAGTGCATGAAATGTTGTCTAAAACAAAAAGAAAATGCTTTTTAGTGGCTGGATCTGGTTTTATCACATTCTGAATTGAACGTTGAAAATGAGCTTTTCAGAGCCAGCAGAGGTCAAAATAAGCAGTAATGCAAACTCAGTCATAGACATAGATTTTCACTTGCAACTTGCTTTAACATGTTTAACAGTGCATGAAATGTTGTCTAAAACAAAAAGAATGATGCATTTTAGTGGCTGGATCTGGTTTTATCACATTCTGAATTGAACGTTGAAAATGAGCTGTTCTCAGCCAGCAGAGGTCAAAATAAGCAGTAATGCAAACTCAGTCAGAGACATAGATTTTCACTTGCAACTTGCTTTAACATGTTTAACAGTGCATGAAATTGTTGTTTAAAACAAAAAGAAAATGCTTTTTAGTAGCTGGATCTGGTTTTATCACATTTCGAATTGAACGTTGAAAATTAGCTTTTCAGAGCCAGCAGAGGTCAAAATAAGCAGTAATGCAAACTCAGTCAGAGACATAGATTTTCACTTGCAACTTTCTTAAACATATTTAACAGTGCATGAAATGTTGTCTAAAACAAAAAGAAAATGCTTTTTAGTGGCTGGATCTGGTTTTATCACATTCTGAATTGAACGTTGAAAATGAGCTTTTCAGAGCCAGCAGAGGTCAAAATAAGCAGTAATGCAAACTCAGTCATATACATAGATTTTCACTTGCAACTTGCTTTAACATGTTTAACAGTGCATGAAATGTTGTCTAAAACAAAAAGAATGATGCATTTTAGTGGCTGGATCTGGTTTTATCACATTCTGAATTGAACGTTGAAAATGAGCTGTTCTCAGCCAGCAGAGGTCAAAATAAGCAGTAATGCAAACTCCGTCAGAGACATAGATTTTTACTTGCAACGTTCCTAAACATATTTAACAGTGCATGAAATGTTGTCTAAAACAAAAAGAAAATGCTTTTTAGTGGCTGGATCTGGTTTTATCACATTCTGAATTGAACGTTGAAAATGAGCTTTTCAGAGCCAGCAGAGGTCAAAACAAGCAGTAATGCAAACTCAGTCAGAGACATAGATTTTCACTTGCAACTTGCTTTAACATGTTTAACAGTGCATGAAATATTGTCTAAAACAAAAAGAATGATGCATTTTAGTGGCTGGATCTGGTTTTATCACTTTCTGAATTCAACGTTGAAAATGAGCTGTTCTCAGCCAGCAGAGGTCAAAATAAGCAATAATGCAAACTCAGTCAGAGACATAGATTTTCACTTGCAACTTGCTTTAACATGTTTAACATTGCATGAATTGTTGTCTAAAACAAAAAGAATGATGCAATTTAGTGGCTGGATCTGGTTTTATTACATTCTAAATTGGACGTTGAAAATGAGCTTATCTCAGCCAGCAGAGAGGTCAAATCACAGTAATGCAAACTCAGTCAGAGACATAGATTTTCACTTGCAACTTGCTTTAACATGTTTAACAGTGCATGAAATGTTGTCTAAAACAAAAAAGAATGATGCATTTTATAGCTGGATCTGGTTTTATTACATTCTGAATTGGACGTTGAAAATGAGCTTATCTCAGCCAGCAGAGAGGTCAAATCACAGTAATGCAAACTCAGTCAGAGACATAGATTTTCACTTGCAACTTGCTTTAACATGTTTAACAGTGCATGAAATGTTGTCTAAAACAAAAAAGAATGATCCATGTTATGGCTGGATCTGTTTTTATCATTTTCTGAAATGGACGTTGAAAATGAGCTTATCTCAGCCAGCAGAGAGGTCAAATCACAGTAATGCAAACTCAGTCAGGGACATAGATTTTCTCTTGCAACTTGCTTTAACATGTTTAACAGTGCATGAAATGTTGTCTAAAACAAAAAAGAATGATGCATTTTATAGCTGGATCTGGTTTTATTACATTCTGAATTGGACGTTGAAAATGAGCTTATCTCAGCCAGCAGAGAGGTCAAATCACAGTAATGCAAACTCAGTCAGAGACATAGATTTTTTACTTGCAACTTGCTTTAACATGTTTAACAGTGCATGAAATGTTGTCTAAAACAAAAAAGAATGATGCATTTTATAGCTGGATCTGGTTTTATTACATTCTAAATTGGACGTTGAAAATGAGCTTATCTCAGCCAGCAGAGAGGTCAAATCACAGTAATGCAAACTCAGTCAGAGACATAGATTTTCACTTGCAACTTGCTTTAACATGTTTAACAGTGCATGAAATGTTGTCTAAAACAAAAAAGAATGATGCATTTTATGTCTGGATCTGGTTTTATTACATTCTAAATTGGACGTTGAAAATGAGCTTATCTACGCCAGCAGAGGTCAAATCACAGTAATGCAAACTCAGTCAGAGACATAGATTTTCACTTGCAACTTGCTTTAACATGTTTAACAGTGCATGAAATGTTGTCTAAAACAAAAAAAGAATGATGCATTTTATGGCTGGATCTGTTTTTATCACTTTCTGAATTGGACGTTGAAAATGAGCTTATCTCAGCCAGCAGAGAGGTCAAATCACAGTAATGCAAACTCAGTCAGAGACATAGATTTTCACTTGCAACTTGCTTTAACATGTTTAACAGTGCATGAAATGTTGTCTAAAACAAAAAAGAATGATGCATTTTATGTCTGGATCTGGTTTTATTACATTCTAAATTGGACGTTGAAAATGAGCTTATCTCAGCCAGCAGAGAGGTCAAATCACAGTAATGCAAACTCAGTCAGAGACATAGATTTTCACTTGCAACTTGCTTTAACATGTTTAACAGTGCATGAAATGTTGTCTAAAACAAAAAAGAATGATGCATTTTATAGCTGGATCTGGTTTTATTACATTCTGAATTGGACGTTGAAAATGAGCTTATCTCAGCCAGCAGAGAGGTCAAATCACAGTAATGCAAACTCAGTCAGAGACATAGATTTTCACTTGCAACTTGCTTTAACATGTTTAACAGTGCATGAAATGTTGTCTAAAACAAAAAAGAATGATGCATTTTATAGCTGGATCTGGTTTTATTACATTCTAAATTGGACGTTGAAAATGAGCTTATCTCAGCCAGCAGAGAGGTCAAATCACAGTAATGCAAACTCAGTCAGAGACATAGATTTTCACTTGCAACTTGCTTTAACATGTTTAACAGTGCATGAAATGTTGTCTAAAACAAAAAAGAATGATGCATTTTATGTCTGGATCTGGTTTTATTACATTCTAAATTGGACGTTGAAAATGAGCTTATCTCAGCCAGCAGAGAGGTCAAATCACAGTAATGCAAACTCAGTCAGAGACATAGATTTTCACTTGCAACTTGCTTTAACATGTTTAACAGTGCATGAAATGTTGTCTAAAACAAAAAGAATGATGCATTTTAGTGGCTGGATCTGGTTTTATCACTTTCTGAATTCAACGTTGAAAATGAGCTGTTCTCAGCCAGCAGAGGTCAAAATAAGCAGTAATGCAAACTCAGTCAGAGACATAGATTTTCACTGGCAACTTGCTTTAACATGTTTAACAGTGCATGATTTGTCGTCTAAAACAAAAAGAACGATGCATTTTAGTGGCTGGATCTGGTTTTATCACATTCTGAATTGAATGTTGAAAATGAGCTTTTCAGAGCCAGCAGAGGTCAAAATAAGCAGTAATGCAAACTCAGTCATAGACATAGATTTTCACTTGCAACTTGCTTTAACATGTTTAACAGTGCATGAAATGTTGTCTAAAACAAAAAGAATGATGCATTTTAGTGGCTGGATCTGGTTTTATCACATTCTGAATTGAACGTTGAAAATGAGCTGTTCTCAGCCAGCAGAGGTCAAAATAAGCAGTAATGCAAATTCAGTCAGAGACATAGATTTTCACTTGCAACGTTCCTAAACATATTTAACAGTGCATAAAATGTTGTCTAAAACAAAAAGAAAATGCTTTTTAGTGGCTGGATCTGGTTTTATCACATTCTGAATTGAACGTTGAAAATGAGCTGTTCTCAGCCAGCAGAGGTCAAAATAAGCAGTAATGCAAACTCAGTCAGAGACATAGATTTTCACTTGCAACTTGCTTTAACATGTTTAACAGTGCATGAAATTGTTGTCTAAAACAAAAAGAAAATGGTTTTTAGTGGGTGGATCTGGTTTTATCACATTCTGAATTGAACGTTGAAAATGAGCTTTTCAGAGCCAGCAGAGGTCAAAATAAGCAGTAATGCAAACTCAGTCAGAGACATAGATTTTCACTTGCAACTTTTTTAAACATATTTAACAGTGCATGAAATGTTGTCTAAAACAAAAAGAAAATGCTTTTTAGTGGCTGGATCTGGTTTTATCACATTCTGAATTGAACGTTGAAAATGAGCTTTTCAGAGCCAGCAGAGGTCAAAATAAGCAGTAATGCAAACTCAGTCATAGACATAGATTTTCACTAGCAACTTGCTTTAACATGTTTAACAGTGCATGAAATGTTGTCTAAAACAAAAAGAATGATGCATTTTAGTGGCTGGATCTGGTTTTATCACATTCTGAATTGAACGTTGAAAATGAGCTGTTCTCAGCCAGCAGAGGTCAAAATAAGCAGTAATGCAAACTCAGTCAGAGACATAGATTTTCACTTGCAACTTGCTTTAACATGTTTAACAGTGCATGAAATTGTTGTTTAAAACAAAAAGAAAATGCTTTTTAGTAGCTGGATCTGGTTTTATCACATTCTGAATTGAACGTTGAAAATGAGCTTTTCAGAGCCAGCAGAGGTCAAAATAAGCAGTAATGCAAACTCAGTCAGAGACATAGATTTTCACTTGCAACTTTCTTAAACATATTTAACAGTGCATGAAATGTTGTCTAAAACAAAAAGAAAATGCTTTTTAGTGGCTGGATCTGGTTTTATCACATTCTGAATTGAACGTTGAAAATGAGCTTTTCAGAGCCAGCAGAGGTCAAAATAAGCAGTAATGCAAACTCAGTCATAGACATAGATTTTCACTAGCAACTTGCTTTAACATGTTTAACAGTGCATGAAATGTTGTCTAAAACAAAAAGAATGATGCAATTTAGTGGCTGGATCTGGTTTTATCACATTCTGAATTGAACGGTGAAAATGAGCTTTTCAGAGCCAGCAGAGGTCAAAATAAGCAGTAATGCAAACTCAGTCATAGACATAGATTTTCACTTGCAACTTGCTTTAACATGTTTAACAGTGCATGAAATGTTGTCTAAAACAAAAAGAATGATGCATTTTAGTGGCTGGATCTGGTTTTATCACATTCTGAATTGAACGTTGAAAATGAGCTGTTCTCAGCCAGCAGAGGTCAAAATAAGCAGTAATGCAAACTCAGTCAGAGACATAGATTTTTACTTGCAACTTGCTTTAACATGTTTAACAGTGCATGAAATGTTGTCTAAAACAAAAAGAAAATGCTTTTTAGTGGCTGGATCTGGTTTTATCACATTCTGAATTGAACGTTGAAAATGAGCTTCTCAGAGCCAGCAGAGGTCAAAATAAGCAGTAATGCAAACTCAGTCAGAGACATAGATTTTCACTTGCAACTTGCTTTAACATGTTTAACAGTGCCTGAAATGTTGTCTAAAACAAAAAGAATGATGCATTTTAGTGGCTGGATCTGGTTTTATCACATTCTGAATTGAACGTTGAAAATGAGCTGTTCTCAGCCAGCAGAGGTCAAAATAAGCAGTAATGCAAACTCAGTCAGAGACATAGATTTTCACTTGCAACTTGCTTTAACATGTTTAACAGTGCATGAAATGTTGTCTAAAACAAAAAGAAAATGCTTTTTAGTGGCTGGATCTGGTTTTATCACATTCTGAATTGAACGTTGAAAATGATTTTTTCAGAGCCAGCAGAGGTCAAAATAAGCAGTAATGCAAACTCAGTCATAGACATAGATTTTCACTTGCAACTTGCTTTAACATGTTTAACAGTGCATGAAATGTTGTCTAAAACAAAAAGAATGATGCAGTTTAGTGGCTGGATCTGGTTTTATCACATTCTGAATTGAACGTTGAAAATGAGCTTTTCAGAGCCAGCAGAGGTCAAAATAAGCAGTAATGCAAACTCAGTCATATACATAGATTTTCACTTGCAACTTGCTTTAACATGTTTAACAGTGCATGAAATGTTGTCTAAAACAAAAAGAATGATGCATTTTAGTGGCTGGATCTGGTTTTATCACATTCTGAATTGAACGTTGAAAATGAGCTGTTCTCAGCCAGCAGAGGTCAAAATAAGCAGTAATGCAAACTCCGTCAGAGACATAGATTTTTACTTGCAACGTTCCTAAACATATTTAACAGTGCATGAAATGTTGTCTAAAACAAAAAGAAAATGCTTTTTAGTGGCTGGATCTGGTTTTATCACATTCTGAATTGAACGTTGAAAATGAGCTTTTCAGAGCCAGCAGAGGTCAAAATAAGCAGTAATGCAAACTCAGTCAGAGACATAGATTTTCACTTGCAACTTGCTTTAACATGTTTAACATTGCATGAATTGTTGTCTAAAACAAAAAGAATGATGCAATTTAGTGGCTGGATCTGGTTTTATTACATTCTAAATTGGACGTTGAAAATGAGCTTATCTCAGCCAGCAGAGAGGTCAAATCACAGTAATGCAAACTCAGTCAGAGACATAGATTTTCACTTGCAACTTGCTTTAACATGTTTAACAGTGCATGAAATGTTGTCTAAAACAAAAAAGAATGATGCATTTTATAGCTGGATCTGGTTTTATTACATTCTGAATTGGACGTTGAAAATGAGCTTATCTCAGCCAGCAGAGAGGTCAAATCACAGTAATGCAAACTCAGTCAGAGACATAGATTTTCACTTGCAACTTGCTTTAACATGTTTAACAGTGCATGAAATGTTGTCTAAAACAAAAAAGAATGATCCATGTTATGGCTGGATCTGTTTTTATCATTTTCTGAAATGGACGTTGAAAATGAGCTTATCTCAGCCAGCAGAGAGGTCAAATCACAGTAATGCAAACTCAGTCAGGGACATAGATTTTCTCTTGCAACTTGCTTTAACATGTTTAACAGTGCATGAAATGTTGTCTAAAACAAAAAAGAATGATGCATTTTATAGCTGGATCTGGTTTTATTACATTCTGAATTGGACGTTGAAAATGAGCTTATCTCAGCCAGCAGAGAGGTCAAATCACAGTAATGCAAACTCAGTCAGAGACATAGATTTTTTACTTGCAACTTGCTTTAACATGTTTAACAGTGCATGAAATGTTGTCTAAAACAAAAAAGAATGATGCATTTTATAGCTGGATCTGGTTTTATTACATTCTAAATTGGACGTTGAAAATGAGCTTATCTCAGCCAGCAGAGAGGTCAAATCACAGTAATGCAAACTCAGTCAGAGACATAGATTTTCACTTGCAACTTGCTTTAACATGTTTAACAGTGCATGAAATGTTGTCTAAAACAAAAAAGAATGATGCATTTTATGTCTGGATCTGGTTTTATTACATTCTAAATTGGACGTTGAAAATGAGCTTATCTCAGCCAGCAGAGAGGTCAAATCACAGTAATGCAAACTCAGTCAGAGACATAGATTTTCACTTGCAACTTGCTTTAACATGTTTAACAGTGCATGAAATGTTGTCTAAAACAAAAAAGAATGATGCATTTTATGTCTGGATCTGGTTTTATTACATTCTAAATTGGACGTTGAAAATGAGCTTATCTCAGCCAGCAGAGAGGTCAAATCACAGTAATGCAAACCCAGTCAGAGACATAGATTTTCACTTGCAACTTGCTTTAACATGTTTAACAGTGCATGAAATGTTGTCTAAAACAAAAAAGAATGATGCATTTTATGGCTGGATCTGTTTTTATCACTTTCTGAATTGGACGTTGAAAATGAGCTTATCTCAGCCAGCAGAGAGGTCAAATCACAGTAATGCAAACTCAGTCAGAGACATAGATTTTCACTTGCAACTTGCTTTAACATGTTTAACAGTGCATGAAATGTTGTCTAAAACAAAAAAGAATGATGCATTTTATGTCTGGATCTGGTTTTATTACATTCTAAATTGGACGTTGAAAATGAGCTTATCTCAGCCAGCAGAGAGGTCAAATCACAGTAATGCAAACTCAGTCAGAGACATAGATTTTCACTTGCAACTTGCTTTAACATGTTTAACAGTGCATGAAATGTTGTCTAAAACAAAAAAGAATGATGCATTTTATAGCTGGATCTGGTTTTATTACATTCTGAATTGGACGTTGAAAATGAGCTTATCTCAGCCAGCAGAGAGGTCAAATCACAGTAATGCAAACTCAGTCAGAGACATAGATTTTCACTTGCAACTTGCTTTAACATGTTTAACAGTGCATGAAATGTTGTCTAAAACAAAAAAGAATGATGCATTTTATAGCTGGATCTGGTTTTATTACATTCTAAATTGGACGTTGAAAATGAGCTTATCTCAGCCAGCAGAGAGGTCAAATCACAGTAATGCAAACTCAGTCAGAGACATAGATTTTCACTTGCAACTTGCTTTAACATGTTTAACAGTGCATGAAATGTTGTCTAAAACAAAAAAGAATGATGCATTTTATGTCTGGATCTGGTTTTATTACATTCTAAATTGGACGTTGAAAATGAGCTTATCTCAGCCAGCAGAGAGGTCAAATCACAGTAATGCAAACTCAGTCAGAGACATAGATTTTCACTTGCAACTTGCTTTAACATGTTTAACAGTGCATGAAATGTTGTCTAAAACAAAAAAGAATGATGCATTTTATGTCTGGATCTGGTTTTATTACATTCTAAATTGGACGTTGAAAATGAGCTTATCTCAGCCAGCAGAGAGGTCAAATCACAGTAATGCAAACTCAGTCAGAGACATAGATTTTCACTTGCAACTTGCTTTAACATGTTTAACAGTGCATGAAATGTTGTCTAAAACAAAAAGAATGATGCATTTTAGTGGCTGGATCTGGTTTTATCACTTTCTGAATTCAACGTTGAAAATGAGCTGTTCTCAGCCAGCAGAGGTCAAAATAAGCAGTAATGCAAACTCAGTCAGAGACATAGATTTTCACTGGCAACTTGCTTTAACATGTTTAACAGTGCATGATTTGTTGTCTAAAACAAAAAGAACGATGCATTTTAGTGGCTGGATCTGGTTTTATCACATTCTGAATTGAATGTTGAAAATGAGCTTTTCAGAGCCAGCAGAGGTCAAAATAAGCTGTAATGCAAACTCAGTCATAGACATAGATTTTCACTTGCAACTTGCTTTAACATGTTTAACAGTGCATGAAATGTTGTCTAAAACAAAAAGAATGATGCATTTTAGTGGCTGGATCTGGTTTTATCACATTCTGAATTGAACGTTGAAAATGAGCTGTTCTCAGCCAGCAGAGGTCAAAATAAGCAGTAATGCAAACTCAGTCAGAGACATAGATTTTCACTTGCAACATTCCTAAACATATTTAAAAGTGCATAAAATGTTGTCTAAAACAAAAAGAAAATGCTTTTTAGTGGCTGGATCTGGTTTTATCACATTCTGAATTGAACGTTGAAAATGAGCTGTTCTCAGCCAGCAGAGGTCAAAATAAGCAGTAATGCAAACTCAGTCAGAGACATAGATTTTCACTTGCAACTTGCTTTAACATGTTTAACAGTGCATGAAATTGTTGTCTAAAACAAAAAGAAAATGGTTTTTAGTGGGTGGATCTGGTTTTATCACATTCTGAATTGAACGTTGAAAATGAGCTTTTCAGAGCCAGCAGAGGTCAAAATAAGCAGTAATGCAAACTCAGTCAGAGACATAGATTTTCACTTGCAACTTTTTTAAACATATTTAACAGTGCATGAAATGTTGTCTAAAACAAAAAGAAAATGCTTTTTAGTGGCTGGATCTGGTTTTATCACATTCTGAATTGAACGTTGAAAATGAGCTTTTCAGAGCCAGCAGAGGTCAAAATAAGCAGTAATGCAAACTCAGTCATAGACATAGATTTTCACTTGCAACTTGCTTTAACATGTTTAACAGTGCATGAAATGTTGTCTAAAACAAAAAGAATGATGCATTTTAGTGGCTGGATCTGGTTTTATCACATTCTGAATTGAACGTTGAAAATGAGCTGTTCTCAGCCAGCAGAGGTCAAAATAAGCAGTAATGCAAACTCAGTCAGAGACATAGATTTTCACTTGCAACTTGCTTTAACATGTTTAACAGTGCATGAAATTGTTGTTTAAAACAAAAAGAAAATGCTTTTTAGTAGCTGGATCTGGTTTTATCACATTCTGAATTGAACGTTGAAAATGAGCTTTTCAGAGCCAGCAGAGGTCAAAATAAGCAGTAATGCAAACTCAGTCAGAGACATAGATTTTCACTTGCAACTTTCTTAAACATATTTAACAGTGCATGAAATGTTGTCTAAAACAAAAAGAAAATGCTTTTTAGTGGCTGGATCTGGTTTTATCACATTCTGAATTGAACGTTGAAAATGAGCTTTTCAGAGCCAGCAGAGGTCAAAATAAGCAGTAATGCAAACTCAGTCATAGACATAGATTTTCACTAGCAACTTGCTTTAACGTGTTTAACAGTGCATGAAATGTTGTCTAAAACAAAAAGAATGATGCAATTTAGTGGCTGGATCTGGTTTTATCACATTCTGAATTGAACGGTGAAAATGAGCTTTTCAGAGCCAGCAGAGGTCAAAATAAGCAGTAATGCAAACTCAGTCATAGACATAGATTTTCACTTGCAACTTGCTTTAACATGTTTAACAGTGCATGAAATGTTGTCTAAAACAAAAAGAATGATGCATTTTAGTGGCTGGATCTGGTTTTATCACATTCTGAATTGAACGTTGAAAATGAGCTGTTCTCAGCCAGCAGAGGTCAAAATAAGCAGTAATGCAAACTCAGTCAGAGACATAGATTTTTACTTGCAACTTGCTTTAACATGTTTAACAGTGCATGAAATGTTGTCTAAAACAAAAAGAAAATGCTTTTTAGTGGCTGGATCTGGTTTTATCACATTCTGAATTGAACGTTGAAAATGAGCTTCTCAGAGCCAGCAGAGGTCAAAATAAGCAGTAATGCAAACTCAGTCAGAGACATAGATTTTCACTTGCAACTTGCTTTAACATGTTTAACAGTGCCTGAAATGTTGTCTAAAACAAAAAGAATGATGCATTTTAGTGGCTGGATCTGGTTTTATCACATTCTGAATTGAACGTTGAAAATGAGCTGTTCTCAGCCAGCAGAGGTCAAAATAAGCAGTAATGCAAACTCAGTCAGAGACATAGATTTTCACTTGCAACTTGCTTTAACATGTTTAACAGTGCATGAAATGTTGTCTAAAACAAAAAGAAAATGCTTTTTAGTGGCTGGATCTGGTTTTATCACATTCTGAATTGAACGTTGAAAATGAGCTTTTCAGAGCCAGCAGAGGTCAAAATAAGCAGTAATGCAAACTCAGTCATAGACATAGATTTTCACTTGCAACTTGCTTTAACATGTTTAACAGTGCATGAAATGTTGTCTAAAACAAAAAGAATGATGCAGTTTAGTGGCTGGATCTGGTTTTATCACATTCTGAATTGAACGGTGAAAATGAGCTTTTCAGAGCCAGCAGAGGTCAAAATAAGCAGTAATGCAAACTCAGTCATATACATAGATTTTCACTTGCAACTTGCTTTAACATGTTTAACAGTGCATGAAATGTTGTCTAAAACAAAAAGAATGATGCATTTTAGTGGCTGGATCTGGTTTTATCACATTCTGAATTGAACGTTGAAAATGAGCTGTTCTCAGCCAGCAGAGGTCAAAATAAGCAGTAATGCAAACTCCGTCAGAGACATAGATTTTTACTTGCAACGTTCCTAAACATATTTAACAGTGCATGAAATGTTGTCTAAAACAAAAAGAAAATGCTTTTTAGTGGCTGGATCTGGTTTTATCACATTCTGAATTGAACGTTGAAAATGAGCTTTTCAGAGCCAGCAGAGGTCAAAACAAGCAGTAATGCAAACTCAGTCAGAGACATAGATTTTCACTTGCAACTTGCTTTAACATGTTTAACAGTGCATGAAATATTGTCTAAAACAAAAAGAATGATGCATTTTAGTGGCTGGATCTGGTTTTATCACTTTCTGAATTCAACGTTGAAAATGAGCTGTTCTCAGCCAGCAGAGGTCAAAATAAGCAGTAATGCAAACTCAGTCAGAGACATAGATTTTCACTTGCAACTTGCTTTAACATGTTTAACAGTGCATGAAATGTTGTCTAAAACAAAAAAGAATGATGCATTTTATAGCTGGATCTGGTTTTATTACATTCTGAATTGGACGTTGAAAATGAGCTTATCTCAGCCAGCAGAGAGGTCAAATCACAGTAATGCAAACTCAGTCAGAGACATAGATTTTCACTTGCAACTTGCTTTAACATGTTTAACAGTGCATGAAATGTTGTCTAAAACAAAAAAGAATGATGCATTTTATGGCTGGATCTGTTTTTATCACTTTCTGAATTGGACGTTGAAAATGAGCTTATCTCAGCCAGCAGAGAGGTCAAATCACAGTAATGCAAACTCAGTCAGAGACATATATTTTCACTTGCAACTTGCTTTAACATGTTTAACAGTGCATGAAATGTTGTCTAAAACAAAAAAGAATGATGCATTTTATAGCTGGATCTGGTTTTATTACATTCTGAATTGAACGTTGAAAATGAGCTTATCTCAGCCAGCAGAGAGGTCAAATCACAGTAATGCAAACTCAGTCAGAGACATAGATTTTCACTTGCAACTTCCTTTAACATGTTTAACAGTGCATGAAATGTTGTCTAAAACAAAAAAGAATGATGCATTTTATGTCTGGATCTGTTTTTATCACTTTTGAATTGGACGATGAAATGAGCTCATCTCAGCCAGCAGAGAGGTCAAATCACAGTAATGCAAACTCAGTCAGAGACATAGATTTTCACTTGCAACTTGCTTTAACATGTTTAACAGTGCATAAAATGTTGTCTAAAACAAAAAAGAATGATGCATTTTATGGCTGGATCTGTTTTTATCACTTTCTGAAATGGACGTTGAAAATGAGCTTATCTCAGCCAGCAGAGAGGTCAAATCACAGTAATGCAAACTCAGTCAGAGACATATATTTTCACTTGCAACTTGCTTTAACATGTTTAACAGTGCATGAAATGTTGTCTAAAACAAAAAAGAATGATGCATTTTATGGCTGGATCTGGTTTTATTACATTCTGAATTGGACGTTGAAAATGAGCTTATCTCAGCCAGCAGAGAGGTCAAATCACAGTAATGCAAACTCAGTCAGGGACATATGTTTTCTCTTGCAACTTGCTTTAACATGTTTAACAGTGCATGAAATGTTGTCTAAAACAAAAAAGAATGATGCATTTTATAGCTGGATCTGGTTTTATTACATTCTGAATTGGACGCTGAAAATGAGCTTATCTCAGCCAGCAGAGAGGTCAAATCACAGTAATGCAAACTCAGTCAGAGACATAGATTTTCACTTGCAACTTGCTTTAACATGTTTAACAGTGCATGAAATGTTGTCTAAAACAAAAAAGAATGATGCATTTTATAGCTGGATCTGGTTTTATTACATTCTGAATTGGACGTTGAAAATGAGCTTATCTCAGCCAGCAGAGAGGTCAAATCACAGTAATGCAAACTCAGTCAGAGACATAGATTTTCACTTGCAACTTGCTTTAACATGTTTAACAGTGCAGGAAATGTTGTCTAAAACAAAAAAGAATGATCCATTTTATGGCTGGATCTGGTTTTATCACTTTCTGAATTGGACGTTGAAAATGAGCTTATCTCAGCCAGCAGAGAGGTCAAATCACAGTAATGCAAACTCAGTCAGAGACATATATTTTCACTTGCAACTTGCTTTAACATGTTTAACAGTGCATGAAATGTTGTCTAAAACAAAAAAGAATGATGCATTTTATGTCTGGATCTATTTTTATCACTTTCTGAATTGGACGTTGAAAATGAGCTAATCTCAGCCAGCAGAGAGGTCAAATCACAGTAATGAAACTCAGTCAGAGACATAGATTTTCACTTGCAACTTGCTTTAACATGTTTAACAGTGCATGAAATGTTGTCTAAAACAAAAAAGAATGATGCATTTTATGGCTGGATCTGGTTTTATTAAATTCTGAATTGGACGTTGAAAATGAGCTTATCTCAGCCAGCAGAGAGGTCAAATTACAGTAATGCAAACTCAGTCAGAGACATAGATTTTCACTTGCAACTTGCTTTAACATGTTTAACAGTGCATGAAATGTTGTCTAAAACAAAAAAGAATGATCCATTTTATGGCTGGATCTGTTTTTATCACTTTTTGAAATGGACGTTGAAAATGAGCTTATCTCAGCCAGCAGAGAGGTCAAATCACAGTAATGCAAACTCAGTCAGAGACATAGATTTTCACTTGCAACTTGCTTTAACATGTTTAACAGTGCATGAAATGTTGTCTAAAACAAAAAAGAATGATGCATTTTATAGCTGGATCTGGTTTTATTACATTCTAAATTGGACGTTGAAAATGAGCTTATCTCAGCCAGCAGAGAGGTCAAATCACAGTAATGCAAACTCAGTCAGGGACATAGATTTTCACTTGCAACTTGCTTTAACATGTTTAACCGTGCATGAAATGTTGTCTAAAACAAAAAAGAATGATGCATTTTATAGCTGGATCTGGTTTTATTACATTCTAAATTGGACGTTGAAAATGAGCTTATCTCAGCCAGCAGAGAGGTCAAATCACAGTAATGCAAACTCAGTCAGAGACATAGATTTTCACTTGCAACTTGCTTTAACATGTTTAACAGTGCATGAAATGTTGTCTAAAACAAAAAAGAATGATGCATTTTATGTCTGGATCTGGTTTTATAACATTCTAAATTGGACGTTGAAAATGAGCTTATCTCAGCCAGCAGAGAGGTCAAATCACAGTAATGCAAACTCAGTCAGAGACATAGATTTTCACTTGCAACTTGCTTTAACATGTTTAACAGTGCATGAAATGTTGTCTAAAACAAAAAAGAATGATGCATTTTATAGCTGGATCTGGTTTTATTACATTCTGAATTGGACGTTGAAAATGAGCTTATCTCAGCCAGCAGAGAGGTCAAATCACAGTAATGCAAACTCAGTCAGGGACATAGATTTTCTCTTGCAACTTGCTTTAACATGTTTAACAGTGCATGAAATGTTGTCTAAAACAAAAAAGAATGATCCATTTTATGGCTGGATCTGTTTTTATCACTTTTTGAAATGGACGTTGAAAATGAGCTTATCTCAGCCAGCAGAGAGGTCAAATCACAGTAATGCAAAATCAGTCAGGGACATAGATTTTCACTTGCAACTTGCTTTAACATGTTTAACAGTGCAGGAAATGTTGTCTAAAACAAAAAAGAATGATGCATTTTATGGCTGGATCTGTTTTTATCACTTTCTGAATTAGACGTTGAAAATGAGCTTATCTCAGCCAGCAGAGAGGTCAAATCACAGTAATGCAAACTCAGTCAGAGACATAGATTTTCACTTGCAACTTGCTTTAACATGTTTAACAGTGCATGAAATGTTGTCTAAAACAAAAAAGAATGATGCATTTTATGTCTGGATCGATTTTTATCACTTTCTGAATTGGACGTTGAAAATGAGCTTATCTCAGCCAGCAGAGAGGTCAAATCACAGTAATGCAAACTCAGTCAGGGACATAGATTTTCTCTTGCAACTTGCTTTAACATGTTTAACAGTGCATGAAATGTTGTCTAAAACAAAAAAGAATGATGCATTTTATAGCTGGATCTGGTTTTATTACATTCTGAATTGGACGTTGAAAATGAGCTTATCTCAGCCAGCAGAGAGGTCAAATCACAGTAATGCAAACTCAGTCAGAGACATAGATTTTCACTTGCAACTTGCTTTAACATGTTTAACAGTGCATGAAATGTTGTCTAAAACAAAAAAGAATGATCCATGTTATGGCTGGATCTGTTTTTATCATTTTCTGAAATGGACGTTGAAAATGAGCTTATCTCAGCCAGCAGAGAGGTCAAATCACAGTAATGCAAACTCAGTCAGAGACATAGATTTTCACTTGCAACTTGCTTTAACATGTTTAACAGTGCATGAAATGTTGTCTAAAACAAAAAAGAATGATGCATTTTATAGCTGGATCTGGTTTTATTACATTCTAAATTGGACGTTGAAAATGAGCTTATCTCAGCCAGCAGAGAGGTCAAATCACAGTAATGCAAACTCAGTCAGAGACATAGATTTTCACTTGCAACTTGCTTTAACATGTTTAACAGTGCATGAAATGTTGTCTAAAACAAAAAAGAATGATGCATTTTATGTCTGGATCTGGTTTTATTACATTCTAAATTGGACGTTGAAAATGAGCTTATCTCAGCCAGCAGAGAGGTCAAATCACAGTAATGCAAACTCAGTCAGAGACATAGATTTTCACTTGCAACTTGCTTTAACATGTTTAACAGTGCATGAAATGTTGTCTAAAACAAAAAAGAATGATGCATTTTATGTCTGGATCTGTTTTTTTTACATTCTAAATTGGACGTTGAAAATGAGCTTATCTCAGCCAGCAGAGAGGTCAAATCACAGTAATGCAAACTCAGTCAGAGACATAGATTTTCACTTGCAACTTGCTTTAACATGTTTAACAGTGCATGAAATGTTGTCTAAAACAAAAAAGAATGATGCATTTTATGGCTGGATCTGTTTTTATCACTTTCTGAATTGGACGTTGAAAATGAGCTTATCTCAGCCAGCAGAGAGGTCAAATCACAGTAATGCAAACTCAGTCAGAGACATAGATTTTCACTTGCAACTTGCTTTAACATGTTTAACAGTGCATGAAATGTTGTCTAAAACAAAAAAGAATGATGCATTTTATAGCTGGATCTGGTTTTATTACATTCTAAATTGGACGTTGAAAATGAGCTTATCTCAGCCAGCAGAGAGGTCAAATCACAGTAATGCAAACTCAGTCAGAGACATAGATTTTCACTTGCAACTTGCTTTAACATGTTTAACAGTGCATGAAATGTTGTCTAAAACAAAAAAAGAATGATGCATTTTATAGCTGGATCTGGTTTTGTTACATTCTGAATTGGACGTTGAAAATGAGCTTATCTCAGCTAGCAGAGAGGTCAAATCACAGTAATGCAAACTCAGTCAGAGACATAGATTTTCACTTGCAACTTGCTTTAACATGTTTAACAGTGCATGAAATGTTGTCTAAAACAAAAAAGAATGATGCATTTTATGTCTGGATCTATTTTTATCACTTTCTGAATTGGACGTTGAAAATGAGCTTATCTCAGCCAGCAGAGAGGTCAAATCACAGTAATGCAAACCCAGTCAGAGACATAGATTTTCACTTGCAACTTGCTTTAACATGTTTAACAGTGCATGAAATGTTGTCTAAAACAAAAAAGAATGATGCATTTTATGGCTGGATCTGTTTTTATCACTTTCTGAATTGGACGTTGAAAATGAGCTTATCTCAGCCAGCAGAGAGGTCAAATCACAGTAATGCAAACTCAGTCAGAGACATAGATTTTCACTTGCAACTTGCTTTAACATGTTTAACAGTGCATGAAATGTTGTCTAAAACAAAAAAGAATGATGCATTTTATGTCTGGATCTGGTTTTATTACATTCTAAATTGGACGTTGAAAATGAGCTTATCTCAGCCAGCAGAGAGGTCAAATCACAGTAATGCAAACTCAGTCAGAGACATAGATTTTCACTTGCAACTTGCTTTAACATGTTTAACAGTGCATGAAATGTTGTCTAAAACAAAAAAGAATGATGCATTTTATAGCTGGATCTGGTTTTATTACATTCTGAATTGGACGTTGAAAATGAGCTTATCTCAGCCAGCAGAGAGGTCAAATCACAGTAATGCAAACTCAGTCAGAGACATAGATTTTCACTTGCAACTTGCTTTAACATGTTTAACAGTGCATGAAATGTTGTCTAAAACAAAAAAGAATGATGCATTTTATAGCTGGATCTGGTTTTATTACATTCTAAATTGGACGTTGAAAATGAGCTTATCTCAGCCAGCAGAGAGGTCAAATCACAGTAATGCAAACTCAGTCAGAGACATAGATTTTCACTTGCAACTTGCTTTAACATGTTTAACAGTGCATGAAATGTTGTCTAAAACAAAAAAGAATGATGCATTTTATGTCTGGATCTGGTTTTATTACATTCTAAATTGGACGTTGAAAATGAGCTTATCTCAGCCAGCAGAGAGGTCAAATCACAGTAATGCAAACTCAGTCAGAGACATAGATTTTCACTTGCAACTTGCTTTAACATGTTTAACAGTGCATGAAATGTTGTCTAAAACAAAAAAGAATGATGCATTTTATGTCTGGATCTGGTTTTATTACATTCTAAATTGGACGTTGAAAATGAGCTTATCTCAGCCAGCAGAGAGGTCAAATCACAGTAATGCAAACTCAGTCAGAGACATAGATTTTCACTTGCAACTTGCTTTAACATGTTTAACAGTGCATGAAATGTTGTCTAAAACAAAAAGAATGATGCATTTTAGTGGCTGGATCTGGTTTTATCACTTTCTGAATTCAACGTTGAAAATGAGCTGTTCTCAGCCAGCAGAGGTCAAAATAAGCAGTAATGCAAACTCAGTCAGAGACATAGATTTTCACTGGCAACTTGCTTTAACATGTTTAACAGTGCATGATTTGTTGTCTAAAACAAAAAGAACGATGCATTTTAGTGGCTGGATCTGGTTTTATCACATTCTGAATTGAATGTTGAAAATGAGCTTTTCAGAGCCAGCAGAGGTCAAAATAAGCTGTAATGCAAACTCAGTCATAGACATAGATTTTCACTTGCAACTTGCTTTAACATGTTTAACAGTGCATGAAATGTTGTCTAAAACAAAAAGAATGATGCATTTTAGTGGCTGGATCTGGTTTTATCACATTCTGAATTGAACGTTGAAAATGAGCTGTTCTCAGCCAGCAGAGGTCAAAATAAGCAGTAATGCAAACTCAGTCAGAGACATAGATTTTCACTTGCAACATTCCTAAACATATTTAAAAGTGCATAAAATGTTGTCTAAAACAAAAAGAAAATGCTTTTTAGTGGCTGGATCTGGTTTTATCACATTCTGAATTGAACGTTGAAAATGAGCTGTTCTCAGCCAGCAGAGGTCAAAATAAGCAGTAATGCAAACTCAGTCAGAGACATAGATTTTCACTTGCAACTTGCTTTAACATGTTTAACAGTGCATGAAATTGTTGTCTAAAACAAAAAGAAAATGGTTTTTAGTGGGTGGATCTGGTTTTATCACATTCTGAATTGAACGTTGAAAATGAGCTTTTCAGAGCCAGCAGAGGTCAAAATAAGCAGTAATGCAAACTCAGTCAGAGACATAGATTTTCACTTGCAACTTTTTTAAACATATTTAACAGTGCATGAAATGTTGTCTAAAACAAAAAGAAAATGCTTTTTAGTGGCTGGATCTGGTTTTATCACATTCTGAATTGAACGTTGAAAATGAGCTTTTCAGAGCCAGCAGAGGTCAAAATAAGCAGTAATGCAAACTCAGTCATAGACATAGATTTTCACTTGCAACTTGCTTTAACATGTTTAACAGTGCATGAAATGTTGTCTAAAACAAAAAGAATGATGCATTTTAGTGGCTGGATCTGGTTTTATCACATTCTGAATTGAACGTTGAAAATGAGCTGTTCTCAGCCAGCAGAGGTCAAAATAAGCAGTAATGCAAACTCAGTCAGAGACATAGATTTTCACTTGCAACTTGCTTTAACATGTTTAACAGTGCATGAAATTGTTGTTTAAAACAAAAAGAAAATGCTTTTTAGTAGCTGGATCTGGTTTTATCACATTCTGAATTGAACGTTGAAAATGAGCTTTTCAGAGCCAGCAGAGGTCAAAATAAGCAGTAATGCAAACTCAGTCAGAGACATAGATTTTCACTTGCAACTTTCTTAAACATATTTAACAGTGCATGAAATGTTGTCTAAAACAAAAAGAAAATGCTTTTTAGTGGCTGGATCTGGTTTTATCACATTCTGAATTGAACGTTGAAAATGAGCTTTTCAGAGCCAGCAGAGGTCAAAATAAGCAGTAATGCAAACTCAGTCATAGACATAGATTTTCACTAGCAACTTGCTTTAACGTGTTTAACAGTGCATGAAATGTTGTCTAAAACAAAAAGAATGATGCAATTTAGTGGCTGGATCTGGTTTTATCACATTCTGAATTGAACGGTGAAAATGAGCTTTTCAGAGCCAGCAGAGGTCAAAATAAGCAGTAATGCAAACTCAGTCATAGACATAGATTTTCACTTGCAACTTGCTTTAACATGTTTAACAGTGCATGAAATGTTGTCTAAAACAAAAAGAATGATGCATTTTAGTGGCTGGATCTGGTTTTATCACATTCTGAATTGAACGTTGAAAATGAGCTGTTCTCAGCCAGCAGAGGTCAAAATAAGCAGTAATGCAAACTCAGTCAGAGACATAGATTTTTACTTGCAACTTGCTTTAACATGTTTAACAGTGCATGAAATGTTGTCTAAAACAAAAAGAAAATGCTTTTTAGTGGCTGGATCTGGTTTTATCACATTCTGAATTGAACGTTGAAAATGAGCTTCTCAGAGCCAGCAGAGGTCAAAATAAGCAGTAATGCAAACTCAGTCAGAGACATAGATTTTCACTTGCAACTTGCTTTAACATGTTTAACAGTGCCTGAAATGTTGTCTAAAACAAAAAGAATGATGCATTTTAGTGGCTGGATCTGGTTTTATCACATTCTGAATTGAACGTTGAAAATGAGCTGTTCTCAGCCAGCAGAGGTCAAAATAAGCAGTAATGCAAACTCAGTCAGAGACATAGATTTTCACTTGCAACTTGCTTTAACATGTTTAACAGTGCATGAAATGTTGTCTAAAACAAAAAGAAAATGCTTTTTAGTGGCTGGATCTGGTTTTATCACATTCTGAATTGAACGTTGAAAATGAGCTTTTCAGAGCCAGCAGAGGTCAAAATAAGCAGTAATGCAAACTCAGTCATAGACATAGATTTTCACTTGCAACTTGCTTTAACATGTTTAACAGTGCATGAAATGTTGTCTAAAACAAAAAGAATGATGCAGTTTAGTGGCTGGATCTGGTTTTATCACATTCTGAATTGAACGGTGAAAATGAGCTTTTCAGAGCCAGCAGAGGTCAAAATAAGCAGTAATGCAAACTCAGTCATATACATAGATTTTCACTTGCAACTTGCTTTAACATGTTTAACAGTGCATGAAATGTTGTCTAAAACAAAAAGAATGATGCATTTTAGTGGCTGGATCTGGTTTTATCACATTCTGAATTGAACGTTGAAAATGAGCTGTTCTCAGCCAGCAGAGGTCAAAATAAGCAGTAATGCAAACTCCGTCAGAGACATAGATTTTTACTTGCAACGTTCCTAAACATATTTAACAGTGCATGAAATGTTGTCTAAAACAAAAAGAAAATGCTTTTTAGTGGCTGGATCTGGTTTTATCACATTCTGAATTGAACGTTGAAAATGAGCTTTTCAGAGCCAGCAGAGGTCAAAACAAGCAGTAATGCAAACTCAGTCAGAGACATAGATTTTCACTTGCAACTTGCTTTAACATGTTTAACAGTGCATGAAATATTGTCTAAAACAAAAAGAATGATGCATTTTAGTGGCTGGATCTGGTTTTATCACTTTCTGAATTCAACGTTGAAAATGAGCTGTTCTCAGCCAGCAGAGGTCAAAATAAGCAGTAATGCAAACTCAGTCAGAGACATAGATTTTCACTTGCAACTTGCTTTAACATGTTTAACAGTGCATGAAATGTTGTCTAAAACAAAAAAGAATGATGCATTTTATAGCTGGATCTGGTTTTATTACATTCTGAATTGGACGTTGAAAATGAGCTTATCTCAGCCAGCAGAGAGGTCAAATCACAGTAATGCAAACTCAGTCAGAGACATAGATTTTCACTTGCAACTTGCTTTAACATGTTTAACAGTGCATGAAATGTTGTCTAAAACAAAAAAGAATGATGCATTTTATGGCTGGATCTGTTTTTATCACTTTCTGAATTGGACGTTGAAAATGAGCTTATCTCAGCCAGCAGAGAGGTCAAATCACAGTAATGCAAACTCAGTCAGAGACATATATTTTCACTTGCAACTTGCTTTAACATGTTTAACAGTGCATGAAATGTTGTCTAAAACAAAAAAGAATGATGCATTTTATAGCTGGATCTGGTTTTATTACATTCTGAATTGAACGTTGAAAATGAGCTTATCTCAGCCAGCAGAGAGGTCAAATCACAGTAATGCAAACTCAGTCAGAGACATAGATTTTCACTTGCAACTTCCTTTAACATGTTTAACAGTGCATGAAATGTTGTCTAAAACAAAAAAGAATGATGCATTTTATGTCTGGATCTGTTTTTATCACTTTTGAATTGGACGATGAAATGAGCTCATCTCAGCCAGCAGAGAGGTCAAATCACAGTAATGCAAACTCAGTCAGAGACATAGATTTTCACTTGCAACTTGCTTTAACATGTTTAACAGTGCATAAAATGTTGTCTAAAACAAAAAAGAATGATGCATTTTATGGCTGGATCTGTTTTTATCACTTTCTGAAATGGACGTTGAAAATGAGCTTATCTCAGCCAGCAGAGAGGTCAAATCACAGTAATGCAAACTCAGTCAGAGACATATATTTTCACTTGCAACTTGCTTTAACATGTTTAACAGTGCATGAAATGTTGTCTAAAACAAAAAAGAATGATGCATTTTATGGCTGGATCTGGTTTTATTACATTCTGAATTGGACGTTGAAAATGAGCTTATCTCAGCCAGCAGAGAGGTCAAATCACAGTAATGCAAACTCAGTCAGGGACATATGTTTTCTCTTGCAACTTGCTTTAACATGTTTAACAGTGCATGAAATGTTGTCTAAAACAAAAAAGAATGATGCATTTTATAGCTGGATCTGGTTTTATTACATTCTGAATTGGACGCTGAAAATGAGCTTATCTCAGCCAGCAGAGAGGTCAAATCACAGTAATGCAAACTCAGTCAGAGACATAGATTTTCACTTGCAACTTGCTTTAACATGTTTAACAGTGCATGAAATGTTGTCTAAAACAAAAAAGAATGATGCATTTTATAGCTGGATCTGGTTTTATTACATTCTGAATTGGACGTTGAAAATGAGCTTATCTCAGCCAGCAGAGAGGTCAAATCACAGTAATGCAAACTCAGTCAGAGACATAGATTTTCACTTGCAACTTGCTTTAACATGTTTAACAGTGCAGGAAATGTTGTCTAAAACAAAAAAGAATGATCCATTTTATGGCTGGATCTGGTTTTATCACTTTCTGAATTGGACGTTGAAAATGAGCTTATCTCAGCCAGCAGAGAGGTCAAATCACAGTAATGCAAACTCAGTCAGAGACATATATTTTCACTTGCAACTTGCTTTAACATGTTTAACAGTGCATGAAATGTTGTCTAAAACAAAAAAGAATGATGCATTTTATGTCTGGATCTATTTTTATCACTTTCTGAATTGGACGTTGAAAATGAGCTAATCTCAGCCAGCAGAGAGGTCAAATCACAGTAATGAAACTCAGTCAGAGACATAGATTTTCACTTGCAACTTGCTTTAACATGTTTAACAGTGCATGAAATGTTGTCTAAAACAAAAAAGAATGATGCATTTTATGGCTGGATCTGGTTTTATTAAATTCTGAATTGGACGTTGAAAATGAGCTTATCTCAGCCAGCAGAGAGGTCAAATTACAGTAATGCAAACTCAGTCAGAGACATAGATTTTCACTTGCAACTTGCTTTAACATGTTTAACAGTGCATGAAATGTTGTCTAAAACAAAAAAGAATGATCCATTTTATGGCTGGATCTGTTTTTATCACTTTTTGAAATGGACGTTGAAAATGAGCTTATCTCAGCCAGCAGAGAGGTCAAATCACAGTAATGCAAACTCAGTCAGAGACATAGATTTTCACTTGCAACTTGCTTTAACATGTTTAACAGTGCATGAAATGTTGTCTAAAACAAAAAAGAATGATGCATTTTATAGCTGGATCTGGTTTTATTACATTCTAAATTGGACGTTGAAAATGAGCTTATCTCAGCCAGCAGAGAGGTCAAATCACAGTAATGCAAACTCAGTCAGGGACATAGATTTTCACTTGCAACTTGCTTTAACATGTTTAACCGTGCATGAAATGTTGTCTAAAACAAAAAAGAATGATGCATTTTATAGCTGGATCTGGTTTTATTACATTCTAAATTGGACGTTGAAAATGAGCTTATCTCAGCCAGCAGAGAGGTCAAATCACAGTAATGCAAACTCAGTCAGAGACATAGATTTTCACTTGCAACTTGCTTTAACATGTTTAACAGTGCATGAAATGTTGTCTAAAACAAAAAAGAATGATGCATTTTATGTCTGGATCTGGTTTTATAACATTCTAAATTGGACGTTGAAAATGAGCTTATCTCAGCCAGCAGAGAGGTCAAATCACAGTAATGCAAACTCAGTCAGAGACATAGATTTTCACTTGCAACTTGCTTTAACATGTTTAACAGTGCATGAAATGTTGTCTAAAACAAAAAAGAATGATGCATTTTATAGCTGGATCTGGTTTTATTACATTCTGAATTGGACGTTGAAAATGAGCTTATCTCAGCCAGCAGAGAGGTCAAATCACAGTAATGCAAACTCAGTCAGGGACATAGATTTTCTCTTGCAACTTGCTTTAACATGTTTAACAGTGCATGAAATGTTGTCTAAAACAAAAAAGAATGATCCATTTTATGGCTGGATCTGTTTTTATCACTTTTTGAAATGGACGTTGAAAATGAGCTTATCTCAGCCAGCAGAGAGGTCAAATCACAGTAATGCAAAATCAGTCAGGGACATAGATTTTCACTTGCAACTTGCTTTAACATGTTTAACAGTGCAGGAAATGTTGTCTAAAACAAAAAAGAATGATGCATTTTATGGCTGGATCTGTTTTTATCACTTTCTGAATTAGACGTTGAAAATGAGCTTATCTCAGCCAGCAGAGAGGTCAAATCACAGTAATGCAAACTCAGTCAGAGACATAGATTTTCACTTGCAACTTGCTTTAACATGTTTAACAGTGCATGAAATGTTGTCTAAAACAAAAAAGAATGATGCATTTTATGTCTGGATCGATTTTTATCACTTTCTGAATTGGACGTTGAAAATGAGCTTATCTCAGCCAGCAGAGAGGTCAAATCACAGTAATGCAAACTCAGTCAGGGACATAGATTTTCTCTTGCAACTTGCTTTAACATGTTTAACAGTGCATGAAATGTTGTCTAAAACAAAAAAGAATGATGCATTTTATAGCTGGATCTGGTTTTATTACATTCTGAATTGGACGTTGAAAATGAGCTTATCTCAGCCAGCAGAGAGGTCAAATCACAGTAATGCAAACTCAGTCAGAGACATAGATTTTCACTTGCAACTTGCTTTAACATGTTTAACAGTGCATGAAATGTTGTCTAAAACAAAAAAGAATGATCCATGTTATGGCTGGATCTGTTTTTATCATTTTCTGAAATGGACGTTGAAAATGAGCTTATCTCAGCCAGCAGAGAGGTCAAATCACAGTAATGCAAACTCAGTCAGAGACATAGATTTTCACTTGCAACTTGCTTTAACATGTTTAACAGTGCATGAAATGTTGTCTAAAACAAAAAAGAATGATGCATTTTATAGCTGGATCTGGTTTTATTACATTCTAAATTGGACGTTGAAAATGAGCTTATCTCAGCCAGCAGAGATGTCAAATCACAGTAATGCAAACTCAGTCAGAGACATAGATTTTCACTTGCAACTTGCTTTAACATGTTTAACAGTGCATGAAATGTTGTCTAAAACAAAAAAGAATGATGCATTTTATGTCTGGATCTGGTTTTATTACATTCTAAATTGGACGTTGAAAATGAGCTTATCTCAGCCAGCAGAGAGGTCAAATCACAGTAATGCAAACTCAGTCAGAGACATAGATTTTCACTTGCAACTTGCTTTAACATGTTTAACAGTGCATGAAATGTTGTCTAAAACAAAAAAGAATGATGCATTTTATGTCTGGATCTGTTTTTTTTACATTCTAAATTGGACGTTGAAAATGAGCTTATCTCAGCCAGCAGAGAGGTCAAATCACAGTAATGCAAACTCAGTCAGAGACATAGATTTTCACTTGCAACTTGCTTTAACATGTTTAACAGTGCATGAAATGTTGTCTAAAACAAAAAAGAATGATGCATTTTATGGCTGGATCTGTTTTTATCACTTTCTGAATTGGACGTTGAAAATGAGCTTATCTCAGCCAGCAGAGAGGTCAAATCACAGTAATGCAAACTCAGTCAGAGACATAGATTTTCACTTGCAACTTGCTTTAACATGTTTAACAGTGCATGAAATGTTGTCTAAAACAAAAAAGAATGATGCATTTTATAGCTGGATCTGGTTTTATTACATTCTAAATTGGACGTTGAAAATGAGCTTATCTCAGCCAGCAGAGAGGTCAAATCACAGTAATGCAAACTCAGTCAGAGACATAGATTTTCACTTGCAACTTGCTTTAACATGTTTAACAGTGCATGAAATGTTGTCTAAAACAAAAAAAGAATGATGCATTTTATAGCTGGATCTGGTTTTGTTACATTCTGAATTGGACGTTGAAAATGAGCTTATCTCAGCTAGCAGAGAGGTCAAATCACAGTAATGCAAACTCAGTCAGAGACATAGATTTTCACTTGCAACTTGCTTTAACATGTTTAACAGTGCATGAAATGTTGTCTAAAACAAAAAAGAATGATGCATTTTATGTCTGGATCTATTTTTATCACTTTCTGAATTGGACGTTGAAAATGAGCTTATCTCAGCCAGCAGAGAGGTCAAATCACAGTAATGCAAACTCAGTCAGAGACATAGATTTTCACTTGCAACTTGCTTTAACATGTTTAACAGTGCATGAAATGTTGTCTAAAACAAAAAAGAATGATGCATTTTATGGCTGGATCTGGTTTTATTAAATTCTGAATTGGACGTTGAAAATGAGCTTATCTCAGCCAGCAGAGAGGTCAAATTACAGTAATGCAAACTCAGTCAGAGACATAGATTTTCACTTGCAACTTGCTTTAACATGTTTAACAGTGCATGAAATGTTGTCTAAAACAAAAAAGAATGATCCATTTTATGGCTGGATCTGTTTTTATCACTTTTTGAAATGGACGTTGAAAATGAGCTTATCTCAGCCAGCAGAGAGGTCAAATCACAGTAATGCAAACTCAGTCAGAGACATAGATTTTCACTTGCAACTTGCTTTAACATGTTTAACAGTGCATGAAATGTTGTCTAAAACAAAAAAGAATGATGCATTTTATAGCTGGATCTGGTTTTATTACATTCTAAATTGGACGTTGAAAATGAGCTTATCTCAGCCAGCAGAGAGGTCAAATCACAGTAATGCAAACTCAGTCAGGGACATAGATTTTCACTTGCAACTTGCTTTAACATGTTTAACCGTGCATGAAATGTTGTCTAAAACAAAAAAGAATGATGCATTTTATAGCTGGATCTGGTTTTATTACATTCTAAATTGGACGTTGAAAATGAGCTTATCTCAGCCAGCAGAGAGGTCAAATCACAGTAATGCAAACTCAGTCAGAGACATAGATTTTCACTTGCAACTTGCTTTAACATGTTTAACAGTGCATGAAATGTTGTCTAAAACAAAAAAGAATGATGCATTTTATGTCTGGATCTGGTTTTATTACATTCTAAATTGGACGTTGAAAATGAGCTTATCTCAGCCAGCAGAGAGGTCAAATCACAGTAATGCAAACTCAGTCAGAGACATAGATTTTCACTTGCAACTTGCTTTAACATGTTTAACAGTGCATGAAATGTTGTCTAAAACAAAAAAGAATGATGCATTTTATAGCTGGATCTGGTTTTATTACATTCTGAATTGGACGTTGAAAATGAGCTTATCTCAGCCAGCAGAGAGGTCAAATCACAGTAATGCAAACTCAGTCAGAGACATAGATTTTCACTTGCAACTTGCTTTAACATGTTTAACAGTGCATGAAATGTTGTCTAAAACAAAACAGAATGATCCATGTTATGGCTGGATCTGTTTTTATCATTTTCTGAAATGGACGTTGAAAATGAGCTTATCTCAGCCAGCAGAGAGGTCAAATCACAGTAATGCAAACTCAGTCAGGGACATAGATTTTCTCTTGCAACTTGCTTTAACATGTTTAACAGTGCATGAAATGTTGTCTAAAACAAAAAAGAATGATCCATTTTATGGCTGGATCTGTTTTTATCACTTTTTGAAATGGACGTTGAAAATGAGCTTATCTCAGCCAGCAGAGAGGTCAAATCACAGTAATGCAAAATCAGTCAGGGACATAGATTTTCACTTGCAACTTGCTTTAACATGTTTAACCGTGCAGGAAATGTTGTCTAAAACAAAAAAGAATGATGCATTTTATGGCTGGATCTGTTTTTATCACTTTCTGAATTAGACGTTGAAAATGAGCTTATCTCAGCCAGCAGAGAGGTCAAATCACAGTAATGCAAACTCAGTCAGAGACATAGATTTTCACTTGCAACTTGCTTTAACATGTTTAACAGTGCATGAAATGTTGTCTAAAACAAAAAAGAATGATGCATTTTATGTCTGGATCGATTTTTATCACTTTCTGAATTGGACGTTGAAAATGAGCTTATCTCAGCCAGCAGAGAGGTCAAATCACAGTAATGCAAACTCAGTCAGAGACATAGATTTTCACTTGCAACTTGCTTTATCATGTTTAACAGTGCATGAAATGTTGTCTAAAACAAAAAAGAATGATGCATTTTATGTTTGGATCTGGTTTTATTACATTCTAAATTGGACGTTGAAAATGAGCTTTTCTCAGCCAGCAGAGAGGTCAAATCACAGTAATGCAAACTCAGTCAGAGACATAGATTTTCACTTGCAACTTGCTTTAACATGTTTAACAGTGCATGAAATGTTGTCTAAAACAAAAAAGAATGATGCATTTTATAGCTGGATCTGGTTTTATTACATTCTGAATTGGACGTTGAAAATGAGCTTATCTCAGCCAGCAGAGAGGTCAAATCACAGTAATGCAAACTCAGTCAGAGACATAGATTTTCACTTGCAACTTGCTTTAACATGTTTAACAGTGCATGAAATGTTGTCTAAAACAAAAAAGAATGATCCATGTTATGGCTGGATCTGTTTTTATCATTTTCTGAAATGGACGTTGAAAATGAGCTTATCTCAGCCAGCAGAGAGGTCAAATCACAGTAATGCAAACTCAGTCAGAGACATAGATTTTTACTTGCAACTTGCTTTAACATGTTTAACAGTGCATGAAATGTTGTCTAAAACAAAAAAGAATGATGCATTTTATAGCTGGATCTGGTTTTGTTACATTCTGAATTGGACGTTGAAAATGAGCTTATCTCAGCCAGCAGAGAGGTCAAATCACAGTAATGCAAACTCAGTCAGAGACATAGATTTTCACTTGCAACTTGCTTTAACATGTTTAACAGTGCATGAAATGTTGTCTAAAACAAAAAAGAATGATGCATTTTATAGCTGGATCTGGTTTTATTACATTCTAAATTGGACGTTGAAAATGAGCTTATCTCAGCCAGCAGAGAGGTCAAATCACAGTAATGCAAACTCAGTCAGAGACATAGATTTTCACTTGCAACTTGCTTTAACATGTTTAACAGTGCATGAAATGTTGTCTAAAACAAAAAAGAATGATGCATTTTATGTCTGGATCTGGTTTTATTACATTCTGAATTGGACGTTGAAAATGAGCTTATCTCAGCCAGCAGAGAGGTCAAATCACAGTAATGCAAACTCAGTCAGAGACATAGATTTTCACTTGCAACTTGCTTTAACATGTTTAACAGTGCATGAAATGTTGTCTAAAACAAAAAAGAATGATGCATTTTATAGCTGGATCTGGTTTTATTACATTCTAAATTGGACGTTGAAAATGAGCTTATCTCAGCCAGCAGAGAGGTCAAATCACAGTAATGCAAACTCAGTCAGAGACATAGATTTTCACTTGCAACTTGCTTTAACATGTTTAACAGTGCATGAAATGTTGTCTAAAACAAAAAAGAATGATGCATTTTATGTCTGGATCTGGTTTTATTACATTCTAAATTGGACGTTGAAAATGAGCTTATCTCAGCCAGCAGAGAGGTCAAATCACAGTAATGCAAACTCAGTCAGAGACATAGATTTTCACTTGCAACTTGCTTTAACATGTTTAACAGTGCATGAAATGTTGTCTAAAACAAAAAAGAATGATGCATTTTATGTCTGGATCTGTTTTTTTTACATTCTAAATTGGACGTTGAAAATGAGCTTATCTCAGCCAGCAGAGAGGTCAAATCACAGTAATGCAAACTCAGTCAGAGACATAGATTTTCACTTGCAACTTGCTTTAACATGTTTAACAGTGCATGAAATGTTGTCTAAAACAAAAAAGAATGATGCATTTTATGGCTGGATCTGTTTTTATCACTTTCTGAATTGGACGTTGAAAATGAGCTTATCTCAGCCAGCAGAGAGGTCAAATCACAGTAATGCAAACTCAGTCAGAGACATAGATTTTCACTTGCAACTTGCTTTAACATGTTTAACAGTGCATGAAATGTTGTCTAAAACAAAAAAGAATGATCCATGTTATGGCTGGATCTGTTTTTATCATTTTCTGAAATGGACGTTGAAAATGAGCTTATCTCAGCCAGCAGAGAGGTCAAATCACAGTAATGCAAACTCAGTCAGGGACATAGATTTTCTCTTGCAACTTGCTTTAACATGTTTAACAGTGCATGAAATGTTGTCTAAAACAAAAAAGAATGATGCATTTTATAGCTGGATCTGGTTTTATTACATTCTGAATTGGACGTTGAAAATGAGCTTATCTCAGCCAGCAGAGAGGTCAAATCACAGTAATGCAAACTCAGTCAGAGACATAGATTTTCACTTGCAACTTGCTTTAACATGTTTAACAGTGCATGAAATGTTGTCTAAAACAAAAAAGAATGATGCATTTTATAGCTGGATCTGGTTTTATTACATTCTAAATTGGACGTTGAAAATGAGCTTATCTCAGCCAGCAGAGAGGTCAAATCACAGTAATGCAAACTCAGTCAGAGACATAGATTTTCACTTGCAACTTGCTTTAACATGTTTAACAGTGCATGAAATGTTGTCTAAAACAAAAAAGAATGATGCATTTTATGTCTGGATCTGGTTTTATTACATTCTAAATTGGACGTTGAAAATGAGCTTATCTCAGCCAGCAGAGAGGTCAAATCACAGTAATGCAAACTCAGTCAGAGACATAGATTTTCACTTGCAACTTGCTTTAACATGTTTAACAGTGCATGAAATGTTGTCTAAAACAAAAAAGAATGATGCATTTTATGGCTGGATCTGTTTTTATCACTTTCTGAATTGGACGTTGAAAATGAGCTTATCTCAGCCAGCAGAGAGGTCAAATCACAGTAATGCAAACTCAGTCAGAGACATAGATTTTCACTTGCAACTTGCTTTAACATGTTTAACAGTGCATGAAATGTTGTCTAAAACAAAAAAGAATGATCCATTTTATGGCTGGATCTGTTTTTATCACTTTTTGAAATGGACGTTGAAAATGAGCTTATCTCAGCCAGCAGAGAGGTCAAATCACAGTAATGCAAACTCAGTCAGAGACATAGATTTTCACTTGCAACTTGCTTTAACATGTTTAACAGTGCATGAAATGTTGTCTAAAACAAAAAAGAATGATGCATTTTATAGCTGGATCTGGTTTTATTACATTCTAAATTGGACGTTGAAAATGAGCTTATCTCAGCCAGCAGAGAGGTCAAATCACAGTAATGCAAACTCAGTCAGGGACATCGATTTTCACTTGCAACTTGCTTTAACATGTTTAACAGTGCATGAAATGTTGTCTAAAACAAAAAAGAATGATGCATTTTATAGCTGGATCTGGTTTTATTACATTCTAAATTGGACGTTGAAAATGAGCTTATCTGAGCCAGCAGAGAGGTCAAATCACAGTAATGCAAACTCAGTCAGAGACATAGATTTTCACTTGCAACTTGCTTTAACATTTTTAACAGTGCATGAAATGTTGTCTAAAACAAAAAAGAATGATGCATTTTATGTCTGGATCTGGTTTTATTACATTCTAAATTGGACGTTGAAAATGAGCTTATCTCAGCCAGCAGAGAGGTCAAATCACAGTAATGCAAACTCAGTCAGAGACATAGATTTTCACTTGCAACTTGCTTTAACATGTTTAACAGTGCATGAAATGTTGTCTAAAACAAAAAAGAATGATGCATTTTATAGCTGGATCTGGTTTTATTACATTCTAAATTGGACGTTGAAAATGAGCTTATCTCAGCCAGCAGAGAGGTCAAATCACAGTAATGCAAACTCAGTCAGGGACATAGATTTTCACTTGCAACTTGCTTTAACATGTTTAACAGTGCATGAAATGTTGTCTAAAACAAAAAAGAATGATGCATTTTATAGCTGGATCTGGTTTTATTACATTCTAAATTGGACGTTGAAAATGAGCTTATCTCAGCCAGCAGAGAGGTCAAATCACAGTAATGCAAACTCAGTCAGAGACATAGATTTTCACTTGCAACTTGCTTTAACATGTTTAACAGTGCATGAAATGTTGTCTAAAACAAAAAAGAATGATGCATTTTATGTCTGGATCTGGTTTTATTACATTCTAAATTGGACGTTGAAAATGAGCTTATCTCAGCCAGCAGAGAGGTCAAATCACAGTAATGCAAACTCAGTCAGAGACATAGATTTTCACTTGCAACTTGCTTTAACATGTTTAACAGTGCATGAAATGTTGTCTAAAACAAAAAAGAATGATGCATTTTATAGCTGGATCTGGTTTTATTACATTCTGAATTGGACGTTGAAAATGAGCTTATCTCAGCCAGCAGAGAGGTCAAATCACAGTAATGCAAACTCAGTCAGAGACATAGATTTTCACTTGCAACTTGCTTTAACATGTTTAACAGTGCATGAAATGTTGTCTAAAACAAAAAAGAATGATCCATATTATGGCTGGATCTGTTTTTATCATTTTCTGAAATGGACGTTGAAAATGAGCTTATCTCAGCCAGCAGAGAGGTCAAATCACAGTAATGCAAACTCAGTCAGGGACATAGATTTTCTCTTGCAACTTGCTTTAACATGTTTAACAGTGCATGAAATGTTGTCTAAAACAAAAAAGAATGATGCATTTTATAGCTGGATCTGGTTTTAATACATTCTGAATTGGACGTTGAAAATGAGCTTATCTCAGCCAGCAGAGAGGTCAAATCACAGTAATGCAAACTCAGTCAGAGACATAGATTTTCACTTGCAACTTGCTTTAACATGTTTAACAGTGCATGAAATGTTGTCTAAAACAAAAAAGAATGATGCATTTTATAGCTGGATCTGGTTTTATTACATTCTGAATTGGACGTTGAAAATGAGCTTATCTCAGCCAGCAGAGAGGTCAAATCACAGTAATGCAAACTCAGTCAGAGACATAGATTTTCACTTGCAACTTGCTTTAACATGTTTAACAGTGCATGAAATGTTGTCTAAAACAAAAAAGAATGATGCATTTTATGGCTGGATCTGGTTTTATTACATTCTGAATTGGACGTTGAAAATGAGCTTATCTCAGCCAGCAGAGAGGTCAAATCACAGTAATGCAAACTCAGTCAGGGACATATGTTTTCTCTTGCAACTTGCTTTAACATGTTTAACAGTGCATGAAATGTTGTCTAAAACAAAAAGAATGATGCATTTTAGTGGCTGGATCTGGTTTTATCACTTTCTGAATTCAACGTTGAAAATGAGCTGTTCTCAGCCAGCAGAGGTCAAAATAAGCAGTAATGCAAACTCAGTCAGAGACATAGATTTTCACTTGCAACTTGCTTTAACATGTTTAACAGTGCATGAAATGTTGTCTAAAACAAAAAAGAATGATGCATTTTATAGCTGGATCTGGTTTTATTACATTCTGAATTGGACGTTGAAAATGAGCTTATCTCAGCCAGCAGAGAGGTCAAATCACAGTAATGCAAACCCAGTCAGAGACATAGATTTTCACTTGCAACTTGCTTTAACATGTTTAACAGTGCATGAAATGTTGTCTAAAACAAAAAAGAATGATCCATGTTATGGCTGGATCTGTTTTTATCATTTTCTGAAATGGACGTTGAAAATGAGCTTATCTCAGCCAGCAGAGAGGTCAAATCACAGTAATGCAAACTCAGTCAGGGACATAGATTTTCTCTTGCAACTTGCTTTAACATGTTTAACAGTGCATGAAATGTTGTCTAAAACAAAAAAGAATGATGCATTTTATAGCTGGATCTGGTTTTATTACATTCTGAATTGGACGTTGAAAATGAGCTTATCTCAGCCAGCAGAGAGGTCAAATCACAGTAATGCAAACTCAGTCAGAGACATAGATTTTCACTTGCAACTTGCTTTAACATGTTTAACAGTGCATGAAATGTTGTCTAAAACAAAAAAGAATGATGCAGTTTATAGCTGGATCTGGTTTTATTACATTCTAAATTGGACGTTGAAAATGAGCTTATCTCAGCCAGCAGAGAGGTCAAATCACAGTAATGCAAACTCAGTCAGAGACATAGATTTTCACTTGCAACTTGCTTTAACATGTTTAACAGTGCATGAAATGTTGTCTAAAACAAAAAAGAATGATGCATTTTATGTCTGGATCTGGTTTTATTACATTCTAAATTGGACGTTGAAAATGAGCTTATCTCAGCCAGCAGAGAGGTCAAATCACAGTAATGCAAACTCAGTCAGAGACATAGATTTTCACTTGCAACTTGCTTTAACATGTTTAACAGTGCATGAAATGTTGTCTAAAACAAAAAAGAATGATGCATTTTATGTCTGGATCTGGTTTTATTACATTCTAAATTGGACGTTGAAAATGAGCTTATCTCAGCCAGCAGAGAGGTCAAATCACAGTAATGCAAACTCAGTCAGAGACATAGATTTTCACTTGCAACTTGCTTTAACATGTTTAACAGTGCATGAAATGTTGTCTAAAACAAAAAAGAATGATGCATTTTATGTCTGGATCTGTTTTTTTTACATTCTAAATTGGACGTTGAAAATGAGCTTATCTCAGCCAGCAGAGAGGTCAAATCACAGTAATGCAAACTCAGTCAGAGACATAGATTTTCACTTGCAACTTGCTTTAACATGTTTAACAGTGCATGAAATGTTGTCTAAAACAAAAAAGAATGATGCATTTTATGGCTGGATCTGTTTTTATCACTTTCTGAATTGGACGTTGAAAATGAGCTTATCTCAGCCAGCAGAGAGGTCAAATCACAGTAATGCAAACTCAGTCAGAGACATAGATTTTCACTTGCAACTTGCTTTAACATGTTTAACAGTGCATGAAATGTTGTCTAAAACAAAAAAGAATGATGCATTTTATAGCTGGATCTGGTTTTATTACATTCTAAATTGGACGTTGAAAATGAGCTTATCTCAGCCAGCAGAGAGGTCAAATCACAGTAATGCAAACTCAGTCAGGGACATCGATTTTCACTTGCAACTTGCTTTAACATGTTTAACAGTGCATGAAATGTTGTCTAAAACAAAAAAGAATGATGCATTTTATAGCTGGATCTGGTTTTATTACATTCTAAATTGGACGTTGAAAATGAGCTTATCTCAGCCAGCAGAGAGGTCAAATCACAGTAATGCAAACTCAGTCAGAGACATAGATTTTCACTTGCAACTTGCTTTAACATGTTTAACAGTGCATGAAATGTTGTCTAAAACAAAAAAGAATGATGCATTTTATGTCTGGATCTGGTTTTATTACATTCTAAATTGGACGTTGAAAATGAGCTTATCTCAGCCAGCAGAGAGGTCAAATCACAGTAATGCAAACTCAGTCAGAGACATAGATTTTCACTTGCAACTTGCTTTAACATGTTTAACAGTGCATGAAATGTTGTCTAAAACAAAAAAGAATGATGCATTTTATAGCTGGATCTGGTTTTATTACATTCTGAATTGGACGTTGAAAATGAGCTTATCTCAGCCAGCAGAGAGGTCAAATCACAGTAATGCAAACTCAGTCAGAGACATAGATTTTCACTTGCAACTTGCTTTAACATGTTTAACAGTGCATGAAATGTTGTCTAAAACAAAAAAGAATGATCCATGTTATGGCTGGATCTGTTTTTATCATTTTCTGAAATGGACGTTGAAAATGAGCTTATCTCAGCCAGCAGAGAGGTCAAATCACAGTAATGCAAACTCAGTCAGGGACATAGATTTTCTCTTGCAACTTGCTTTAACATGTTTAACAGTGCATGAAATGTTGTCTAAAACAAAAAAGAATGATACATTTTATAGCTGGATCTGGTTTCATTACATTCTGAATTGGACGTTGAAAATGAGCTTATCTCAGCCAGCAGAGAGGTCAAATCACAGTAATGCAAACTCAGTCAGAGACATAGATTTTCACTTGCAACTTGCTTTAACATGTTTAACAGTGCATGAAATGTTGTCTAAAACAAAAAAGAATGATGCATTTTATGGCTGGATCTGGTTTTATTACATTCTGAATTGGACGTTGAAAATGAGCTTATCTCAGCCAGCAGAGAGGTCAAATCACAGTAATGCAAACTCAGTCAGGGACATATGTTTTCTCTTGCAACTTGCTTTAACATGTTTAACAGTGCATGAAATGTTGTCTAAAACAAAAAAAAATGATGCATTTTATAGCTGGATCTGGTTTTATTACATTCTGAATTGAACGTTGAAAATGAGCTTATCTCAGCCAGCAGAGAGGTCAAATCACAGTAATGCAAACTCAGTCAGAGACATAGATTTTCACTTGCAACTTCCTTTAACATGTTTAACAGTGCATGAAATGTTGTCTAAAACAAAAAAGAATGATGCATTTTATGTCTGGATCTGTTTTTATCACTTTTGAATTGGACGATGAAAATGAGCTTATCTCAGCCAGCAGAGAGGTCAAATCACAGTAATGCAAACTCAGTCAGAGACATAGATTTTCACTTGCAACTTGCTTTAACATGTTTAACAGTGCATGAAATGTTGTCTAAAACAAAAAAGAATGATCCATGTTATGGCTGGATCTGTTTTTATCATTTTCTGAAATGGACGTTGAAAATGAGCTTATCTCAGCCAGCAGAGAGGTCAAATCACAGTAATGCAAACTCAGTCAGGGACATAGATTTTCTCTTGCAACTTGCTTTAACATGTTTAACAGTGCATGAAATGTTGTCTAAAACAAAAAAGAATGATGCATTTTATAGCTGGATCTGGTTTTATTACATTCTAAATTGGACGTTGAAAATGAGCTTATCTCAGCCAGCAGAGAGGTCAAATCACAGTAATGCAAACTCAGTCAGGGACATAGATTTTCACTTGCAACTTGCTTTAACATGTTTAACAGTGCATGAAATGTTGTCTAAAACAAAAAAGAATGATGCATTTTATAGCTGGATCTGGTTTTATTACATTCTGAATTGGACGTTGAAAATGAGCTTATCTCAGCCAGCAGAGAGGTCAAATCACAGTAATGCAAACTCAGTCAGAGACATAGATTTTCACTTGCAACTTGCTTTAACATGTTTAACAGTGCATGAAATGTTGTCTAAAACAAAAAAGAATGATCCATGTTATGGCTGGATCTGTTTTTATCATTTTCTGAAATGGACGTTGAAAATGAGCTTATCTCAGCTAGCAGAGAGGTCAAATCACAGTAATGCAAACTCAGTCAGGGACATAGATTTTCTCTTGCAACTTGCTTTAACATGTTTAACAGTGCATGAAATGTTGTCTAAAACAAAAAAGAATGATGCATTTTATAGCTGGATCTGGTTTTAGAGAGGTCAAATCACAGTAATGCAAACTCAGTCAGAGACATAGATTTTCACTTGCAACTTGCTTTAACATGTTTAACAGTGCATGAAATGTTGTCTAAAACAAAAAAGAATAATGCATTTTATAGCTGGGTCTGGTTTTATTACATTCTAAATTGGACGTTGAAAATGAGCTTATCTCAGCCAGCAGAGAGGTCAAATCACAGTAATGCAAACTCAGTCAGAGACATAGATTTTCACTTGCAACTTGCTTTAACATGTTTAACAGTGCATGAAATGTTGTCTAAAACAAAAAAGAATGATGCATTTTATAGCTGGATCTGGTTTTATTACATTCTGAATTGGACGTTGAAAATGAGCTTATCTCAGCCAGCAGAGAGGTCAAATCACAGTAATGCAAACTCAGTCAGAGACATAGATTTTCACTTGCAACTTGCTTTAACATGTTTAACAGTGCATGAAATGTTGTCTAAAACAAAAAAGAATGATCCATGTTATGGCTGGATCTGTTTTTATCATTTTCTGAAATGGACGTTGAAAATGAGCTTATCTCAGCCAGCAGAGAGGTCAAATCACAGTAATGCAAACTCAGTCAGGGACATAGATTTTCTCTTGCAACTTGCTTTAACATGTTTAACAGTGCATGAAATGTTGTCTAAAACAAAAAAGAATGATGCATTTTATAGCTGGATCTGGTTTTATTACATTCTAAATTGGACGTTGAAAATGAGCTTATCTCAGCCAGCAGAGAGGTCAAATCACAGTAATGCAAACTCAGTCAGGGACATAGATTTTCACTTGCAACTTGCTTTAACATGTTTAACAGTGCATGAAATGTTGTCTAAAACAAAAAAGAATGATGCATTTTATAGCTGGATCTGGTTTTATTACATTCTGAATTGGACGTTGAAAATGAGCTTATCTCAGCCAGCAGAGAGGTCAAATCACAGTAATGCAAACTCAGTCAGAGACATAGATTTTCACTTGCAACTTGCTTTAACATGTTTAACAGTGCATGAAATGTTGTCTAAAACAAAAAAGAATGATGCATTTTATGGCTGGATCTGGTTTTATTACATTCTGAATTGGACGTTGAAAATGAGCTTATCTCATCCAGCAGAGAGGTCAAATCACAGTAATGCAAACTCAGTCAGAGACATAGATTTTCACTTGCAACTTGCTTTAACATGTTTAACAGTGCATGAAATGTTGTCTAAAACAAAAAAGAATGATCCATGTTATGGCTGGATCTGTTTTTATCATTTTCTGAAATGGACGTTGAAAATGAGCTTATCTCAGCCAGCAGAGAGGTCAAATCACAGTAATGCAAACTCAGTCAGGGACATAGATTTTCTCTTGCAACTTGCTTTAACATGTTTAACAGTGCATGAAATGTTGTCTAAAACAAAAAAGAATGATGCATTTTATAGCTGGATCTGGTTTTATTACATTCTAAATTGGACGTTGAAAATGAGCTTATCTCAGCCAGCAGAGAGGTCAAATCACAGTAATGCAAACTCAGTCAGGGACATAGATTTTCACTTGCAACTTGCTTTAACATGTTTAACAGTGCATGAAATGTTGTCTAAAACAAAAAAGAATGATGCATTTTATAGCTGGATCTGGTTTTACTACATTCTAAATTGGACGTTGAAAATGAGCTTATCTCAGCCAGCAGAGAGGTCAAATCACAGTAATGCAAACTCAGTCAGAGACATAGATTTTCACTTGCAACTTGCTTTAACATGTTTAACAGTGCATGAAATGTTGTCTAAAACAAAAAAGAATGATGCATTTTATGTCTGGTTCTGGTTTTATTACATTCTAAATTGGACGTTGAAAATGAGCTTATCTCAGCCAGCAGAGAGGTCAAATCACAGTAATGCAAACTCAGTCAGAGACATAGATTTTCACTTGCAACTTGCTTTAACATGTTTAACAGTGCATGAAATGTTGTCTAAAACAAAAAAGAATGATGCATTTTATAGCTGGATCTGGTTTTATTACATTCTGAGTTGGACGTTGAAAATGAGCTTATCTCAGCCAGCAGAGAGGTCAAATCACAGTAATGCAAACTCAGTCAGAGACATAGATTTTCACTTGCAACTTGCTTTAACATGTTTAACAGTGCATGAAATGTTGTCTAAAACAAAAAAGAATGATGCATTTTATGGCTGGATCTGGTTTTATTACATTCTGAATTGGACGTTGAAAATGAGCTTATCTCAGCCAGCAGAGAGGTCAAATCACAGTAATGCAAACTCAGTCAGGGACATATGTTTTCTCTTGCAACTTGCTTTAACATGTTTAACAGTGCATGAAATGTTGTCTAAAACAAAAAAGAATGATGCATTTTATAGCTGGATCTGGTTTTATTACATTCTGAATTGAACGTTGAAAATGAGCTTATCTCAGCCAGCAGAGAGGTCAAATCACAGTAATGCAAACTCAGTCAGAGACATAGATTTTCACTTGCAACTTCCTTTAACATGTTTAACAGTGCATGAAATGTTGTCTAAAACAAAAAAGAATGATGCATTTTATGTCTGGATCTGTTGTTATCACTTTTGAATTGGACGATGAAAATGAGCTTATCTCAGCCAGCAGAGAGGTCAAATCACAGTAATGCAAACTCAGTCAGAGACATAGATTTTCACTTGCAACTTGCTTTAACATGTTTAACAGTGCATGAAATGTTGTCTAAAACAAAAGAGAATGATGCGTTTTATAGCTGGATCTGGTTTTATTACATTCTGAATTGGACGTTGAAAATGAGCTTATCTCAGCCAGCAGAGAGGTCAAATCACAGTAATGCAAACTCAGTCAGAGACATAGATTTTCACTTGCAACTTGCTTTAACATGTTTAACAGTGCATGAAATGTTGTCTAAAACAAAAAAGAATGATGCATTTTATAGCTGGATCTGGTTTTATTACATTCTGAATTGGACATTGAAAATGAGCTTATCTCAGCCAGCAGAGAGGTCAAATCACAGTAATGCAAACTCAGTCAGAGACATAGATTTTCACTTGCAACTTGCTTTAACATGTTTAACAGTGCATGAAATGTTGTCTAAAACAAAAAAGAATGATGCATTTTATAGCTGGATCTGGTTTTATTACATTCTGAATTGGACGTTGAAAATGAGCTTATCTCAGCCAGCAGAGAGGTCAAATCACAGTAATGCAAACTCAGTCAGAGACATAGATTTTCACTTGCAACTTGCTTTAACATGTTTAACAGTGCATGAAATGTTGTCTAAAACAAAAAAGAATGATCCATGTTATGGCTGGATCTGTTTTTATCATTTTCTGAAATGGACGTTGAAAATGAGCTTATCTCAGCCAGCAGAGAGGTCAAATCACAGTAATGCAAACTCAGTCAGGGACATAGATTTTCTCTTGCAACTTGCTTTAACATGTTTAACAGTGCATGAAATGTTGTCTAAAACAAAAAAGAATGATACATTTTATAGCTGGATCTGGTTTCATTACATTCTGAATTGGACGTTGAAAATGAGCTTATCTCAGCCAGCAGAGAGGTCAAATCACAGTAATGCAAACTCAGTCAGAGACATAGATTTTCACTTGCAACTTGCTTTAACATGTTTAACAGTGCATGAAATGTTGTCTAAAACAAAAAAGAATGATGCATTTTATGGCTGGATCTGGTTTTATTACATTCTGAATTGGACGTTGAAAATGAGCTTATCTCAGCCAGCAGAGAGGTCAAATCACAGTAATGCAAACTCAGTCAGGGACATATGTTTTCTCTTGCAACTTGCTTTAACATGTTTAACAGTGCATGAAATGTTGTCTAAAACAAAAAAGAATGATGCATTTTATAGCTGGATCTGGTTTTATTACATTCTGAATTGAACGTTGAAAATGAGCTTATCTCAGCCAGCAGAGAGGTCAAATCACAGTAATGCAAACTCAGTCAGAGACATAGATTTTCACTTGCAACTTCCTTTAACATGTTTAACAGTGCATGAAATGTTGTCTAAAACAAAAAAGAATGATGCATTTTATGTCTGGATCTGTTTTTATCACTTTTGAATTGGACGATGAAAATGAGCTTATCTCAGCCAGCAGAGAGGTCAAATCACAGTAATGCAAACTCAGTCAGAGACATAGATTTTCACTTGCAACTTGCTTTAACATGTTTAACAGTGCATGAAATGTTGTCTAAAACAAAAAAGAATGATGCATTTTATAGCTGGATCTGGTTTTATTACATTCTGAATTGGACGTTGAAAATGAGCTTATCTCAGCCAGCAGAGAGGTCAAATCACAGTAATGCAAACTCAGTCAGAGACATAGATTTTCACTTGCAACTTGCTTTAACATGTTTAACAGTGCATGAAATGTTGTCTAAAACAAAAAAGAATGATCCATGTTATGGCTGGATCTGTTTTTATCATTTTCTGAAATGGACGTTGAAAATGAGCTTATCTCAGCCAGCAGAGAGGTCAAATCACAGTAATGCAAACTCAGTCAGGGACATAGATTTTCTCTTGCAACTTGCTTTAACATGTTTAACAGTGCATGAAATGTTGTCTAAAACAAAAAAGAATGATGCATTTTATAGCTGGATCTGGTTTTATTACATTCTGAATTGGACGTTGAAAATGAGCTTATCTCAGCCAGCAGAGAGGTCAAATCACAGTAATGCAAACTCAGTCAGAGACATAGATTTTCACTTGCAACTTGCTTTAACATGTTTAACAGTGCATGAAATGTTGTCTAAAACAAAAAAGAATGATGCATTTTATAGCTGGATCTGGTTTTATTACATTCTGAATTGGACGTTGAAAATGAGCTTATCTCAGCCAGCAGAGAGCTCAAATCACAGTAATGCAAACTCAGTCAGAGACATAGATTTTCACTTGCAACTTGCTTTAACATGTTTAACAGTGCATGAAATGTTGTCTAAAACAAAAAAGAATGATGCATTTTATGGCTGGATCTGGTTTTATTACATTCTGAATTGGACGTTGAAAATGAGCTTATCTCAGCCAGCAGAGAGGTCAAATCACAGTAATGCAAACTCAGTCAGGGACATATGTTTTCTCTTGCAACTTGCTTTAACATGTTTAACAGTGCATGAAATGTTGTCTAAAACAAAAAAGAATGATGCATTTTATAGCTGGATTTGGTTTTATTACATTCTGATTTGAACCTTGAAAATGAGCTTATCTCAGCCAGCAGAGAGGTCAAATCACAGTAATGCAAACTCAGTCAGAGACATAGATTTTCACTTGCAACTTCCTTTAACATGTTTAACAGTGCATGAAATGTTGTCTAAAACAAAAAAGAATGATGCATTTTATGTCTGGATCTGTTTTTATAACTTTTGAATTGGACGATGAAAATGAGCTTATCTCAGCCAGCAGAGAGGTCAAATCACAGTAATGCAAACTCAGTCAGAGACATAGATTTTCACTTGCAACTTGCTTTAACATGTTTAACAGTGCATGAAATGTTGTCTAAAACAAAAAAGAATGATGCATTTTATAGCTGGATCTGGTTTTATTACATTCTGAATTGGACATTGAAAATGAGCTTATCTCAGCCAGCAGAGAGGTCAAATCACAGTAATGAAAACTCAGTCAGAGACATAGATTTTCACTTGCAACTTGCTTTAACATGTTTAACAGTGCATGAAATGTTGTCTAAAACAAAAAAGAATGATCCATGTTATAGCTGGATCTGTTTTTATCATTTTCTGAAATGGACGTTGAAAATGAGCTTATCTCAGCCAGCAGAGAGGTCAAATCACAGTAATGCAAACTCAGTCAGGGACATAGATTTTCTCTTGCAACTTGCTTTAACATGTTTAACAGTGCATGAAATGTTGTCTAAAACAAAAGAGAATGATGCATTTTATAGCTGGATCTGGTTTTAGAGAGGTCAAATCACAGTAATGCAAACTCAGTCAGAGACATAGATTTTCACTTGCAACTTGCTTTAACATGTTTAACAGTGCATGAAATGTTGTCTAAAACAAAAAAGAATAATGCATTTTATAGCTGGGTCTGGTTTTATTACATTCTAAATTGGACGTTGAAAATGAGCTTATCTCAGCCAGCAGAGAGGTCAAATCACAGTAATGCAAACTCAGTCAGAGACATAGATTTTCACTTGCAACTTGCTTTAACATGTTTAACAGTGCATGAAATGTTGTCTAAAACAAAAAAGAATGATGCATTTTATAGCTGGATCTGGTTTTATTACATTCTGAATTGGACGTTGAAAATGAGCTTATCTCAGCCAGCAGAGAGGTCAAATCACAGTAATGCAAACTCAGTCAGAGACATAGATTTTCACTTGCAACTTGCTTTAACATGTTTAACAGTGCATGAAATGTTGTCTAAAACAAAAAAGAATGATCCATGTTATGGCTGGATCTGTTTTTATCATTTTCTGAAATGGACGTTGAAAATGAGCTTATCTCAGCCAGCAGAGAGGTCAAATCACAGTAATGCAAACTCAGTCAGGGACATAGATTTTCTCTTGCAACTTGCTTTAAAATGTTTAACAGTGCATGAAATGTTGTCTAAAACAAAAAAGAATGATGCATTTTATAGCTGGATCTGGTTTTATTACATTCTAAATTGGACGTTGAAAATGAGCTTATCTCAGCCAGCAGAGAGGTCAAATCACAGTAATGCAAACTCAGTCAGGGACATAGATTTTCACTTGCAACTTGCTTTAACATGTTTAACAGTGCATGAAATGTTGTCTAAAACAAAAAAGAATGATGCATTTTATAGCTGGATCTGGTTTTATTACATTCTGAATTGGACGTTGAAAATGAGCTTATCTCAGCCAGCAGAGAGGTCAAATCACAGTAATGCAAACTCAGTCAGAGACATAGATTTTCACTTGCAACTTGCTTTAACATGTTTAACAGTGCATGAAATGTTGTCTAAAACAAAAAAGAATGATCCATGTTATGGCTGGATCTGTTTTTATCATTTTCTGAAATGGACGTTGAAAATGAGCTTATCTCAGCTAGCAGAGAGGTCAAATCACAGTAATGCAAACTCAGTCAGGGACATAGATTTTCTCTTGCAACTTGCTTTAACATGTTTAACAGTGCATGAAATGTTGTCTAAAACAAAAAAGAATGATGCATTTTATAGCTGGATCTGGTTTTATTACATTCTGAATTGGACGTTGAAAATGAGCTTATCTCAGCCAGCAGAGAGGTCAAATCACAGTAATGCAAACTCAGTCAGAGACATAGATTTTCACTTGCAACTTGCTTTAACATGTTTAACAGTGCATGAAATGTTGTCTAAAACAAAAAAGAATGATGCATTTTATGGCTGGATCTGGTTTTATTACATTCTGAATTGGACGTTGAAAATGAGCTTATCTCAGCCAGCAGAGAGGTCAAATCACAGTAATGCAAACTCAGTCAGGGACATATGTTTTCTCTTGCAACTTGCTTTAACATGTTTAACAGTGCATGAAATGTTGTCTAAAACAAAAAAGAATGATGCATTTTATAGCTGGATCTGGTTTTATTACATTCTGAATTGGACGTTGAAAATGAGCTTCTCTCAGCCAGCAGAGAGGTCAAATCACAGTAATGCAAACTCAGTCAGAGACATAGATTTTCACTTGCAACTTGCTTTAACATGTTTAACAGTGCATGAAATGTTGTCTAAAACAAAAAAGAATGATCCATGTTATGGCTGGATCTGTTTTTATCATTTTCTGAAATGGACGTTGAAAATGAGCTTATCTCAGCCAGCAGAGAGGTCAAATCACAGTAATGCAAACTCAGTCAGGGACATAGATTTTCTCTTGCAACTTGCTTTAACATGTTTAACAGTGCATGAAATGTTGTCTAAAACAAAAAAGAATGATGCATTTTATAGCTGGATCTGGTTTTATTACATTCTGAATTGGACGTTGAAAATGAGCTTATCTCAGCCAGCAGAGAGGTCAAATCACAGTAATGCAAACTCAGTCAGAGACATAGATTTTCACTTGCAACTTGCTTTAACATGTTTAACAGTGCATGCAATGTTGTCTAAAACAAAAAAGAATGATGCATTTTATAGCTGGATCTGGTTTTATTACATTCTGAATTGGACGTTGAAAATGAGCTTATCTCAGCCAGCAGAGAGGTCAAATCACAGTAATGCAAACTCAGTCAGAGACATAGATTTTCACTTGCAACTTCCTTTAACATGTTTAACAGTGCATGAAATGTTGTCTAAAACAAAAAAGAATGATGCATTTTATGTCTGGATCTGTTTTTATAACTTTTGAATTGGACGATGAAAATGAGCTTATCTCAGCCAGCAGAGAGGTCAAATCACAGTAATGCAAACTCAGTCAGAGACATAGATTTTCACTTGCAACTTGCTTTAACATGTTTAACAGTGCATGAAATGTTGTCTAAAACAAAAAAGAATGATGCATTTTATAGCTGGATCTGGTTTTAGAGAGGTCAAATCACAGTAATGCAAACTCAGTCAGAGACATAGATTTTCACTTGCAACTTGCTTTAACATGTTTAACAGTGCATGAAATGTTGTCTAAAACAAAAAAGAATAATGCATTTTATAGCTGGGTCTGGTTTTATTACATTCTAAATTGGACGTTGAAAATGAGCTTATCTCAGCCAGCAGAGAGGTCAAATCACAGTAATGCAAATTCAGTCAGAGACATAGATTTTCACTTGCAACTTGCTTTAACATGTTTAACAGTGCATGAAATGTTGTCTAAAACAAAAAAGAATGATGCATTTTATAGCTGGATCTGGTTTTATTACATTCTGAATTGGACGTTGAAAATGAGCTTATCTCAGCCAGCAGAGAGGTCAAATCACAGTAATGCAAACTCAGTCAGAGACATAGATTTTCACTTGCAACTTGCTTTAACATGTTTAACAGTGCATGAAATGTTGTCTAAAACAAAAAAGAATGATCCATGTTATGGCTGGATCTGTTTTTATCATTTTCTGAAATGGACGTTGAAAATGAGCTTATCTCAGCCAGCAGAGAGGTCAAATCACAGTAATGCAAACTCAGTCAGGGACATAGATTTTCTCTTGCAACTTGCTTTAACATGTTTAACAGTGCATGAAATGTTGTCTAAAACAAAAAAGAATGATGCATTTTATAGCTGGATCTGGTTTTATTACATTCTAAATTGGACGTTGAAAATGAGCTTATCTCAGCCAGCAGAGAGGTCAAATCACAGTAATGCAAACTCAGTCAGGGACATAGATTTTCACTTGCAACTTGCTTTAACATGTTTAACAGTGCATGAAATGTTGTCTAAAACAAAAAAGAATGATGCATTTTATAGCTGGATCTGGTTTTATTACATTCTGAATTGGACGTTGAAAATGAGCTCATCTCAGCCAGCAGAGAGGTCAAATCACAGTAATGCAAACTCAGTCAGAGACATAGATTTTCACTTGCAACTTGCTTTAACATGTTTAACAGTGCATGAAATGTTGTCTAAAACAAAAAAGAATGATCCATGTTATGGCTGGATCTGTTTTTATCATTTTCTGAAATGGACGTTGAAAATGAGCTTATCTCAGCTAGCAGAGAGGTCAAATCACAGTAATGCAAACTCAGTCAGGGACATAGATTTTCTCTTGCAACTTGCTTTAACATGTTTAACAGTGCATGAAATGTTGTCTAAAACAAAAAAGAATGATGCATTTTATAGCTGGATCTGGTTTTATTACATTCTGAATTGGACGTTGAAAATGAGCTTATCTCAGCCAGCAGAGAGGTCAAATCACAGTAATGCAAACTCAGTCAGAGACATAGATTTTCACTTGCAACTTGCTTTAACATGTTTAACAGTGCATGAAATGTTGTCTAAAACAAAAAAGAATGATGCATTTTATGGCTGGATCTGGTTTTATTACATTCTGAATTGGACGTTGAAAATGAGCTTATCTCAGCCAGCAGAGAGGTCAAATCACAGTAATGCAAACTCAGTCAGGGACATATGTTTTCTCTTGCAACTTGCTTTAACATGTTTAACAGTGCATGAAATGTTGTCTAAAACAAAAAAGAATGATGCATTTTATAGCTGGATCTGGTTTTATTACATTCTGAATTGGACGTTGAAAATGAGCTTCTCTCAGCCAGCAGAGAGGTCAAATCACAGTAATGCAAACTCAGTCAGAGACATAGATTTTCACTTGCAACTTGCTTTAACATGTTTAACAGTGCATGAAATGTTGTCTAAAACAAAAAAGAATGATCCATGTTATGGCTGGATCTGTTTTTATCATTTTCTGAAATGGACGTTGAAAATGAGCTTATCTCAGCCAGCAGAGAGGTCAAATCACAGTAATGCAAACTCAGTCAGGGACATAGATTTTCTCTTGCAACTTGCTTTAACATGTTTAACAGTGCATGAAATGTTGTCTAAAACAAAAAAGAATGATGCATTTTATAGCTGGATCTGGTTTTATTACATTCTGAATTGGACGTTGAAAATGAGCTTATCTCAGCCAGCAGAGAGGTCAAATCACAGTAATGCAAACTCAGTCAGAGACATAGATTTTCACTTGCAACTTGCTTTAACATGTTTAACAGTGCATGAAATGTTGTCTAAAACAAAAAAGAATGATGCATTTTATAGCTGGATCTGGTTTTATTACATTCTGAATTGGACGTTGAAAATGAGCTTATCTCAGCCAGCAGAGAGGTCAAATCACAGTAATGCAAACTCAGTCAGAGACATAGATTTTCACTTGCAACTTGCTTTAACATGTTTAACAGTGCATGAAATGTTGTCTAAAACAAAAAAGAATGATGCATTTTATGGCTGGATCTGGTTTTATTACATTCTGAATTGGACGTTGAAAATGAGCTTATCTCAGCCAGCAGAGAGGTCAAATCACAGTAATGCAAACTCAGTCAGGGACATATGTTTTCTCTTGCAACTTGCTTTAACATGTTTAACAGTACATGAAATGTTGTCTAAAACAAAAAAGAATGATGCATTTTATAGCTGGATCTGGTTTTATTACATTCTGAATTGAACGTTGAAAATGAGCTTATCTCAGCCAGCAGAGAGGTCAAATCACAGTAATGCAAACTCAGTCAGAGACATAGATTTTCACTTGCAACTTCCTTTAACATGTTTAACAGTGCATGAAATGTTGTCTAAAACAAAAAAGAATGATGCATTTTATGTCTGGATCTGTTTTTATCACTTTTGAATTGGACGATGAAAATGAGCTTATCTCAGCCAGCAGAGAGGTCAAATCACAGTAATGCAAACTCAGTCAGAGACATAGATTTTCACTTGCAACTTCCTTTAACATGTTTAACAGTGCATGAAATGTTGTCTAAAACAAAAAAGAATGATCCATGTTATGGCTGGATCTGTTTTTATCATTTTCTGAAATGGACGTTGAAAATGAGCTTATCTCAGCCAGCAGAGAGGTCAAATCACAGTAATGCAAACTCAGTCAGGGACATAGATTTTCTCTTGCAACTTGCTTTAACATGTTTAACAGTGCATGAAATGTTGTCTAAAACAAAAAAGAATGATGCATTTTATAGCTGGATCTGGTTTTATTACATTCTAAATTGGACGTTGAAAATGAGCTTATCTCAGCCAGCAGAGAGGTCAAATCACAGTAATGCAAACTCAGTCAGGGACATAGATTTTCACTTGCAACTTGCTTTAACATGTTTAACAGTGCATGAAATGTTGTCTAAAACAAAAAAGAATGATGCATTTTATAGCTGGATCTGGTTTTATTACATTCTGAATTGGACGTTGAAAATGAGCTCATCTCAGCCAGCAGAGAGGTCAAATCACAGTAATGCAAACTCAGTCAGAGACATAGATTTTCACTTGCAACTTGCTTTAACATGTTTAACAGTGCATGAAATGTTGTCTAAAACAAAAAAGAATGATCCATGTTATGGCTGGATCTGTTTTTATCATTTTCTGAAATGGACGTTGAAAATGAGCTTATCTCAGCTAGCAGAGAGGTCAAATCACAGTAATGCAAACTCAGTCAGGGACATAGATTTTCTCTTGCAACTTGCTTTAACATGTTTAACAGTGCATGAAATGTTGTCTAAAACAAAAAAGAATGATGCATTTTATAGCTGGATCTGGTTTTATTACATTCTGAATTGGACGTTGAAAATGAGCTCATCTCAGCCAGCAGAGAGGTCAAATCACAGTAATGCAAACTCAGTCAGAGACATAGATTTTCACTTGCAACTTGCTTTAACATGTTTAACAGTGCATGAAATGTTGTCTAAAAAAAAAAGAATGATGCATTTTATAGCTGGATCTGGTTTTATTACATTCTGAATTGGACGTTGAAAATGAGCTTCTCTCAGCCAGCAGAGAGGTCAAATCACAGTAATGCAAACTCAGTCAGAGACATAGATTTTCACTTGCAACTTGCTTTAACATGTTTAACAGTGCATGAAATGTTGTCTAAAACAAAAAAGAATGATCCATGTTATGGCTGGATCTGTTTTTATCATTTTCTGAAATGGACGTTGAAAATGAGCTTATCTCAGCCAGCAGAGAGGTCAAATCACAGTAATGCAAACTCAGTCAGGGACATAGATTTTCTCTTGCAACTTGCTTTAACATGTTTAACAGTGCATGAAATGTTGTCTAAAACAAAAAAGAATGATGCATTTTATAGCTGGATCTGGTTTTATTACATTCTGAATTGGACGTTGAAAATGAGCTTATCTCAGCCAGCAGAGAGGTCAAATCACAGTAATGCAAACTCAGTCAGAGACATAGATTTTCACTTGCAACTTGCTTTAACATGTTTAACAGTGCATGAAATGTTGTCTAAAACAAAAAAGAATGATGCATTTTATAGCTGGATCTGGTTTTATTACATTCTGAATTGGACGTTGAAAATGAGCTTATCTCAGCCAGCAGAGAGGTCAAATCACAGTAATGCAAACCCAGTCAGAGACATAGATTTTCACTTGCAACTTGCTTTAACATGTTTAACAGTGCATGAAATGTTGTCTAAAACAAAAAAGAATGATGCATTTTATGGCTGGATCTGGTTTTATTACATTCTGAATTGGACGTTGAAAATGAGCTTATCTCAGCCAGCAGAGAGGTCAAATCACAGTAATGCAAACTCAGTCAGGGACATATGTTTTCTCTTGCAACTTGCTTTAACATGTTTAACAGTACATGAAATGTTGTCTAAAACAAAAAAGAATGATGCATTTTATAGCTGGATCTGGTTTTATTACATTCTGAATTGAACGTTGAAAATGAGCTTATCTCAGCCAGCAGAGAGGTCAAATCACAGTAATGCAAACTCAGTCAGAGACATATATTTTCACTTGCAACTTCCTTTAACATGTTTAACAGTGCATGAAATGTTGTCTAAAACAAAAAAGAATGATGCATTTTATGTCTGGATCTGTTTTTATCACTTTTGAATTGGACGATGAAAATGAGCTTATCTCAGCCAGCAGAGAGGTCAAATCACAGTAATGCAAACTCAGTCAGAGACATAGATTTTCACTTGCAACTTCCTTTAACATGTTTAACAGTGCATGAAATGTTGTCTAAAACAAAAAAGAATGATGCATTTTATGTCTGCATCTGTTTTTATCACTTTTGAATTGGACGATGAAAATGAGCTTATCTCAGCCAGCAGAGAGGTCAAATCACAGTAATGCAAACTCAGTCAGAGACATAGATTTTCACTTGCAACTTGCTTTAACATGTTTAACAGTGCATGAAATGTTGTCTAAAACAAAAAAGAATGATGCATTTTATAGCTGGATCTGGTTTTATTACATTCTGAATTGGACATTGAAAATGAGCTTATCTCAGCCAGCAGAGAGGTCAAATCACAGTAATGCAAACTCAGTCAGAGACATATATTTTCACTTGCAACTTGCTTTAACATGTTTAACAGTGCATGAAATGTTTTCTAAAACAAAAAAGAATGATGCATTTTATGGCTGGATCTGGTTTTATTACATTCTGAATTGGACGTTGAAAATGAGCTTATCTCAGCCAGCAGAGAGGTCAAATCACAGTAATGCAAACTCAGTCAGGGACATATGTTTTCTCTTGCAACTTGCTTTAACATGTTTAACAGTGCATGAAATGTTGTCTAAAACAAAAAAGAATGATGCATTTTATAGCTGGATCTGGTTTTATTACATTCTGAATTGGACGTTGAAAATGAGCTTATCTCAGCCAGCAGAGAGGTCAAATCACAGTAATGCAAACTCAGTCAGAGACATAGATTTTCACTTGCAACTTGCTTTAACATGTTTAACAGTGCATGAAATGTTGTCTAAAACAAAAAAGAATGATGCATTTTATAGCTGGATCTGGTTTTATTACATTCTGAATTGGACGTTGAAAATGAGCTTATCTCAGCCAGCAGAGAGGTCAAATCACAGTAATGCAAACTCAGTCAGAGACATAGATTTTCACTTGCAACTTGCTTTAACATGTTTAACAGTGCAGGAAATGTTGTCTAAAACAAAAAAGAATGATCCATTTTATGGCTGGATCTGGTTTTATCACTTTCTGAATTGGACGTTGAAAATGAGCTTATCTCAGCCAGCAGAGAGGTCAAATCACAGTAATGCAAACTCAGTCAGAGACATAGATTTTCACTTGCAACTTGCTTTAACATGTTTAACAGTGCATGAAATGTTGTCTAAAACAAAAAAGAATGATGCATTTTATGTCTGGATCTATTTTTATCACTTTCTGAATTGGACGTTGTAAATGAGCTTATCTCAGCCAGCAGAGAGGTCAAATCACAGTAATGCAAACTCAGTCAGAGACATAGATTTTCACTTGCAACTTGCTTTAACATGTTTAACAGTGCATGAAATGTTGTCTAAAACAAAAAAGAATGATGCATTTTATGGCTGGATCTGGTTTTATTAAATTCTGATTTGGACGTTGAAAATGAGCTTATCTCAGCCAGCAGAGAGGTCAAATTACAGTAATGCAAACTCAGTCAGAGACATAGATTTTCACTTGCAACTTGCTTTAACATGTTTAACAGTGCATGAAATGTTGTCTAAAACAAAAAAGAATGATCCATTTTATGGCTGGATCTGTTTTTATCACTTTTTGAAATGGACGTTGAAAATGAGCTCATCTCAGCCAGCAGAGAGGTCAAATCACAGTAATGCAAACTCAGTCAGAGACATAGATTTTCACTTGCAACTTGCTTTAACATGTTTAACAGTGCATGAAATGTTGTCTAAAACAAAAAAGAATGATGCATTTTATAGCTGGATCTGGTTTTATTACATTCTAAATTGGACGTTGAAAATGAGCTTATCTCAGCCAGCAGAGAGGTCAAATCACAGTAATGCAAACTCAGTCAGGGACATAGATTTTCACTTGCAACTTGCTTTAACATGTTTAACAGTGCATGAAATGTTGTCTAAAACAAAAAAGAATGATGCATTTTATAGCTGGATCTGGTTTTATTACATTCTAAATTGGACGTTGAAAATGAGCTTATCTCAGCCAGCAGAGAGGTCAAATCACAGTAATGCAAACTCAGTCAGAGACATAGATTTTCACTTGCAACTTGCTTTAACATGTTTAACAGTGCATGAAATGTTGTCTAAAACAAAAAAGATTGATGCATTTTATGTCTGGATCTGGTTTTATTACATTCTAAATTGGACGTTGAAAATGAGCTTATCTCAGCCAGCAGAGAGGTCAAATCACAGTAATGCAAACTCAGTCAGAGACATAGATTTTCACTTGCAACTTGCTTTAACATGTTTAACAGTGCATGAAATGTTGTCTCAAACAAAAAAGAATGATGCATTTTATAGCTGGATCTGGTTTTATTACATTCTGAATTGGACGTTGAAAATGAGCTTATCTCAGCCAGCAGAGAGGTCAAATCACAGTAATGCAAACTCAGTCAGAGACATAGATTTTCACTTGCAACTTGCTTTAACATGTTTAACAGTGCATGAAATGTTGTCTAAAACAAAAAAGAATGATCCATGTTATGGCTGGATCTGTTTTTATCATTTTCTGAAATGGACGTTGAAAATGAGCTTATCTCAGCCAGCAGAGAGGTCAAATCACAGTAATGCAAACTCAGTCAGGGACATAGATTTTCTCTTGCAACTTGCTTTAACATGTTTAACAGTGCATGAAATGTTGTCTAAAACAAAAAAGAATGATGCATTTTATGTCTGGATCTGGTTTTATTACATTCTAAATTGGACGTTGAAAATGAGCTTATCTCAGCCAGCAGAGAGGTCAAATCACAGTAATGCAAACTCAGTCAGAGACATAGATTTTCACTTGCAACTTGCTTTAACATGTTTAACAGTGCATGAAATGTTGTCTAAAACAAAAAAGAATAATGCATTTTATAGCTGGATCTGGTTTTATTACATTCTGAATTGGACGTTGAAAATGAGCTTATCTCAGCCAGCAGAGAGGTCAAATCACAGTAATGCAAACTCAGTCAGAGACATAGATTTTCACTTGCAACTTGCTTTAACATGTTTAACAGTGCATGAAATGTTGTCTAAAACAAAAAAGAATGATCCATGTTATGGCTGGATCTGTTTTTATCATTTTCTGAAATGGACGTTGAAAATGAGCTTATCTCAGCCAGCAGAGAGGTCAAATCACAGTAATGCAAACTCAGTCAGGGACATAGATTTTCTCTTGCAACTTGCTTTAACATGTTTAACAGTGCATGAAATGTTGTCTAAAACAAAAGAGAATGATGCATTTTATAGCTGGATCTGGTTTTAGAGAGGTCAAATCACAGTAATGCAAACTCAGTCAGAGACATAGATTTTCACTTGCAACTTGCTTTAACATGTTTAACAGTGCATGAAATGTTGTCTAAAACAAAAAAGAATAATGCATTTTATAGCTGGGTCTGGTTTTATTACATTCTAAATTGGACGTTGAAAATGAGCTTATCTCAGCCAGCAGAGAGGTCAAATCACAGTAATGCAAACTCAGTCAGAGACATAGATTTTCACTTGCAACTTGCTTTAACATGTTTAACAGTGCATGAAATGTTGTCTAAAACAAAAAAGAATGATGCATTTTATAGCTGGATATGGTTTTATTACATTCTGAATTGGACGTTGAAAATGAGCTTATCTCAGCCAGCAGAAAGGTCAAATCACAGTAATGCAAACTCAGTCAGAGACATAGATTTTCACTTGCAACTTGCTTTAACATGTTTAACAGTGCATGAAATGTTGTCTAAAACAAAAAAGAATGATCCATGTTATGGCTGGATCTGTTTTTATCATTTTCTGAAATGGACGTTGAAAATGAGCTTATCTCAGCCAGCAGAGAGGTCAAATCACAGTAATGCAAACTCAGTCAGGGACATAGATTTTCTCTTGCAACTTGCTTTAACATGTTTAACAGTGCATGAAATGTTGTCTAAAACAAAAAAGAATGATGCATTTTATAGCTGGATCTGGTTTTATTACATTCTAAATTGGACGTTGAAAATGAGCTTATCTCAGCCAGCAGAGAGGTCAAATCACAGTAATGCAAACTCAGTCAGGGACATAGATTTTCACTTGCAACTTGCTTTAACATGTTTAACAGTGCATGAAATGTTGTCTAAAACAAAAAAGAATGATGCATTTTATAGCTGGATCTGGTTTTATTACATTCTAAATTGGACGTTGAAAATGAGCTTATCTCAGCCAGCAGAGAGGTCAAATCACAGTAATGAAAACTCAGTCAGAGACATAGATTTTCACTTGCAACTTGCTTTAACATGTTTAACAGTGCATGAAATGTTGTCTAAAACAAAAAAGAATGATGCATTTTATGGCTGGATCTGGTTTTATTACATTCTGAATTGGACGTTGAAAATGAGCTTATCTCATCCAGCAGAGAGGTCAAATCACAGTAATGCAAACTCAGTCAGAGACATAGATTTTCACTTGCAACTTGCTTTAACATGTTTAACAGTGCATGAAATGTTGTCTAAAACAAAAAAGAATGATCCATGTTATGGCTGGATCTGTTTTTATCATTTTCTGAAATGGACGTTGAAAATGAGCTTATCTCAGCCAGCAGAGAGGTCAAATCACAGTAATGCAAACTCAGTCAGGGACATAGATTTTCTCTTGCAACTTGCTTTAACATGTTTAACAGTGCATGAAATGTTGTCTAAAACAAAAAAGAATGATGCATTTTATAGCTGGATCTGGTTTTATTACATTCTAAATTGGACGTTGAAAATGAGCTTATCTCAGCCAGCAGAGAGGTCAAATCACAGTAATGCAAACTCAGTCAGGGACATAGATTTTCACTTGCAACTTGCTTTAACATGTTTAACAGTGCATGAAATGTTGTCTAAAACAAAAAAGAATGATGCATTTTATAGCTGGATCTGGTTTTACTACATTCTAAATTGGACGTTGAAAATGAGCTTATCTCAGCCAGCAGAGAGGTCAAATCACAGTAATGCAAACTCAGTCAGAGACATAGATTTTCACTTGCAACTTGCTTTAACATGTTTAACAGTGCATGAAATGTTGTCTAAAACAAAAAAGAATGATGCATTTTATGGCTGGTTCTGGTTTTATTACATTCTAAATTGGACGTTGAAAATGAGCTTATCTCAGCCAGCAGAGAGGTCAAATCACAGTAATGCAAACTCAGTCAGGGACATATGTTTTCTCTTGCAACTTGCTTTAACATGTTTAACAGTGCATGAAATGTTGTCTAAAACAAAAAAGAATGATGCATTTTATAGCTGGATCTGGTTTTATTACATTCTGAATTGAACGTTGAAAATGAGCTTATCTCAGCCAGCAGAGAGGTCAAATCACAGTAATGCAAACTCAGTCAGAGACATAGATTTTCACTTGCAACTTCCTTTAACATGTTTAACAGTGCATGAAATGTTGTCTAAAACAAAAAAGAATGATGCATTTTATGTCTGGATCTGTTTTTATCACTTTTGAATTGGACGATGAAAATGAGCTTATCTCAGCCAGCAGAGAGGTCAAATCACAGTAATGCAAACTCAGTCAGAGACATAGATTTTCACTTGCAACTTGCTTTAACATGTTTAACAGTGCATGAAATGTTGTCTAAAACAAAGAAGAATGATGCGTTTTATAGCTGGATCTGGTTTTATTACATTCTGAATTGGACGTTGAAAATGAGCTTATCTCAGCCAGCAGAGAGGTCAAATCACAGTAATGCAAACTCAGTCAGAGACATAGATTTTCACTTGCAACTTGCTTTAACATGTTTAACAGTGCATGAAATGTTGTCTAAAACAAAAAAGAATGATGCATTTTATAGCTGGATCTGGTTTTATTACATTCTGAATTGGACATTGAAAATGAGCTTATCTCAGCCAGCAGAGAGGTCAAATCACAGTAATGCAAACTCAGTCAGAGACATAGATTTTCACTTGCAACTTGCTTTAACATGTTTAACAGTGCATGAAATGTTGTCTAAAACAAAAAAGAATGATCCATGTTATGGCTGGATCTGTTTTTATCATTTTCTGAAATGGACGTTGAAAATGAGCTTATCTCAGCCAGCAGAGAGGTCAAATCACAGTAATGCAAACTCAGTCAGGGACATAGATTTTCTCTTGCAACTTGCTTTAACATGTTTAACAGTGCATGAAATGTTGTCTAAAACAAAAAAGAATGATGCATTTTATAGCTGGATCTGGTTTTATTACATTCTAAATTGGACGTTGAAAATGAGCTTATCTCAGCCAGCAGAGAGGTCAAATCACAGTAATGCAAACTCAGTCAGGGACATAGATTTTCACTTGCAACTTGCTTTAACATGTTTAACAGTGCATGAAATGTTGTCTAAAACAAAAAAGAATGATGCATTTTATAGCTGGATCTGGTTTTATTACATTCTGAATTGGACGTTGAAAATGAGCTTATCTCAGCCAGCAGAGAGGTCAAATCACAGTAATGCAAACTCAGTCAGAGACATAGATTTTCACTTGCAACTTGCTTTAACATGTTTAACAGTGCATGAAATGTTGTCTAAAACAAAAAAGAATGATCCATGTTATGGCTGGATCTGTTTTTATCATTTTCTGAAATGGACGTTGAAAATGAGCTTATCTCAGCTAGCAGAGAGGTCAAATCACAGTAATGCAAACTCAGTCAGGGACATAGATTTTCTCTTGCAACTTGCTTTAACATGTTTAACAGTGCATGAAATGTTGTCTAAAACAAAAAAGAATGATGCATTTTATAGCTGGATCTGGTTTTATTACATTCTGAATTGGACGTTGAAAATGAGCTTATCTCAGCCAGCAGAGAGGTCAAAACACAGTAATGCAAACTCAGTCAGAGACATAGATTTTCACTTGCAACTTGCTTTAACATGTTTAACAGTGCATGAAATGTTGTCTAAAACAAAAAAGAATGATGCATTTTATAGCTGGATCTGGTTTTATTACATTCTAAATTGGACGTTGAAAATGAGCTTATCTCAGCCAGCAGACAGGTCAAATCACAGTAATGCAAACTCAGTCAGGGACATAGATTTTCACTTGCAACTTGCTTTAACATGTTTAACAGTGCATGAAATGTTGTCTAAAACAAAAAAGAATGATGCATTTTATGTCTGGTTCTGGTTTTATTACATTCTAAATTGGACGTTGAAAATGAGCTTATCTCAGCCAGCAGAGAGGTCAAATCACAGTAATGCAAACTCAGTCAGAGACATAGATTTTCACTTGCAACTTGCTTTAACATGTTTAACAGTGCATGAAATGTTGTCTAAAACAAAAAAGAATGATGCATTTTATAGCTGGATCTGGTTTTATTACATTCTGAATTGGACGTTGAAAATGAGCTTATCTCATCCAGCAGAGAGGTCAAATCACAGTAATGCAAACTCAGTCAGAGACATAGATTTTCACTTGCAACTTGCTTTAACATGTTTAACAGTGCATGAAATGTTGTCTAAAACAAAAAAGAATGATCCATGTTATGGCTGGATCTGTTTTTATCATTTTCTGAAATGGTCGTTGAAAATGAGCTTATCTCAGCCAGCAGAGAGGTCAAATCACAGTAATGCAAACTCAGTCAGGGACATAGATTTTCTCTTGCAACTTGCTTTAACATGTTTAACAGTGCATGAAATGTTGTCTAAAACAAAAAAGAATGATGCATTTTATAGCTGGATCTGGTTTTATTACATTCTAAATTGGACGTTGAAAATGAGCTTATCTCAGCCAGCAGAGAGGTCAAATCACAGTAATGCAAACTCAGTCAGGGACATAGATTTTCACTTGCAACTTGCTTTAACATGTTTAACAGTGCATGAAATGTTGTCTAAAACAAAAAAGAATGATGCATTTTATAGCTGGATCTGGTTTTATTACATTCTAAATTGGACGTTGAAAATGAGCTTATCTCAGCCAGCAGAGAGGTCAAATCACAGTAATGCAAACTCAGTCAGAGACATAGATTTTCACTTGCAACTTGCTTTAACATGTTTAACAGTGCATGAAATGTTGTCTAAAACAAAAAAGAATGATGCATTTTATGTCTGGTTCTGGTTTTATTACATTCTAAATTGGACGTTGAAAATGAGCTTATCTCAGCCAGCAGAGAGGTCAAATCACAGTAATGCAAACTCAGTCAGAGACATAGATTTTCACTTGCAACTTGCTTTAACATGTTTAACAGTGCATGAAATGTTGTCTAAAACAAAAAAGAATGATGCATTTTATAGCTGGATCTGGTTTTATTACATTCTGAATTGGACGTTGAAAATGAGCTTATCTCAGCCAGCAGAGAGGTCAAATCACAGTAATGCAAACTCAGTCAGAGACATAGATTTTCACTTGCAACTTGCTTTAACATGTTTAACAGTGCATGAAATGTTGTCTAAAACAAAAAAGAATGATGCATTTTATGGCTGGATCTGGTTTTATTACATTCTGAATTGGACGTTGAAAATGAGCTTATCTCAGCCAGCAGAGAGGTCAAATCACAGTAATGCAAACTCAGTCAGGGACATATGTTTTCTCTTGCAACTTGCTTTAACATGTTTAACAGTGCATGAAATGTTGTCTAAAACAAAAAAGAATGATGCATTTTATAGCTGGATCTGGTTTTATTACATTCTGAATTGAACGTTGAAAATGAGCTTATCTCAGCCAGCAGAGAGGTCAAATCACAGTAATGCAAACTCAGTCAGAGACATAGATTTTCACTTGCAACTTCCTTTAACATGTTTAACAGTGCATGAAATGTTGTCTAAAACAAAAAAGAATGATGCATTTTATGTCTGGATCTGTTTTTATCACTTTTGAATTGGACGATGAAAATGAGCTTATCTCAGCCAGCAGAGAGGTCAAATCACAGTAATGCAAACTCAGTCAGAGACATAGATTTTCACTTGCAACTTGCTTTAACATGTTTAACAGTGCATGAAATGTTGTCTAAAACAAAAGAGAATGATGCGTTTTATAGCTGGATCTGGTTTTATTACATTCTGAATTGGACGTTGAAAATGAGCTTATCTCAGCCAGCAGAGAGGTCAAATCACAGTAATGCAAACTCAGTCAGAGACATAGATTTTCACTTGCAACTTGCTTTAACATGTTTAACAGTGCATGAAATGTTGTCTAAAACAAAAAAGAATGATGCATTTTATAGCTGGATCTGGTTTTATTACATTCTGAATTGGACGTTGAAAATGAGCTTATCTCAGCCAGCAGAGAGGTCAAATCACAGTAATGCAAACTCAGTCAGAGACATAGATTTTCACTTGCAACTTGCTTTAACATGTTTAACAGTGCATGAAATGTTGTCTAAAACAAAAAAGAATGATCCATGTTATGGCTGGATCTGTTTTTATCATTTTCTGAAATGGACGTTGAAAATGAGCTTATCTCAGCCAGCAGAGAGGTCAAATCACAGTAATGCAAACTCAGTCAGGGACATAGATTTTCTCTTGCAACTTGCTTTAACATGTTTAACAGTGCATGAAATGTTGTCTAAAACAAAAAAGAATGATGCATTTTATAGCTGGATCTGGTTTTATTACATTCTAAATTGGACGTTGAAAATGAGCTTATCTCAGCCAGCAGAGAGGTCAAATCACAGTAATGCAAACTCAGTCAGGGACATAGATTTTCACTTGCAACTTGCTTTAACATGTTTAACAGTGCATGAAATGTTGTCTAAAACAAAAAAGAATGATGCATTTTATAGCTGGATCTGGTTTTATTACATTCTGAATTGGACGTTGAAAATGAGCTTATCTCAGCCAGCAGAGAGGTCAAATCACAGTAATGCAAACTCAGTCAGAGACATAGATTTTCACTTGCAACTTGCTTTAACATGTTTAACAGTGCATGAAATGTTGTCTAAAACAAAAAAGAATGATCCATGTTATGGCTGGATCTGTTTTTATCATTTTCTGAAATGGACGTTGAAAATGAGCTTATCTCAGCTAGCAGAGAGGTCAAATCACAGTAATGCAAACTCAGTCAGGGACATAGATTTTCTCTTGCAACTTGCTTTAACATGTTTAACAGTGCATGAAATGTTGTCTAAAACAAAAAAGAATGATGCATTTTATAGCTGGATCTGGTTTTATTACATTCTGAATTGGACGTTGAAAATGAGCTTATCTCAGCCAGCAGAGAGGTCAAATCACAGTAATGCAAACTCAGTCAGAGACATAGATTTTCACTTGCAACTTGCTTTAACATGTTTAACAGTGCATGAAATGTTGTCTAAAACAAAAAAGAATGATGCATTTTATGGCTGGATCTGGTTTTATTACATTCTGAATTGGACGTTGAAAATGAGCTTATCTCAGCCAGCAGAGAGGTCAAATCACAGTAATGCAAACTCAGTCAGGGACATATGTTTTCTCTTGCAACTTGCTTTAACATGTTTAACAGTGCATGAAATGTTGTCTAAAACAAAAAAGAATGATGCATTTTATAGCTGGATTTGGTTTTATTACATTCTGATTTGAACGTTGAAAATGAGCTTATCTCAGCCAGCAGAGAGGTCAAATCACAGTAATGCAAACTCAGTCAGAGACATAGATTTTCACTTGCAACTTCCTTTAACATGTTTAACAGTGCATGAAATGTTGTCTAAAACAAAAAAGAATGATGCATTTTATGTCTGGATCTGGTTTTATCACTTTTGAATTGGACGATGAAAATGAGCTTATCTCAGCCAGCAGAGAGGTCAAATCACAGTAATGCAAACTCAGTCAGAGACATAGATTTTCACTTGCAACTTGCTTTAACATGTTTAACAGTGCATGAAATGTTGTCTAAAACAAAAAAGAATGATGCATTTTATAGCTGGATCTGGTTTTATTACATTCTGAATTGGACGTTGAAAATGAGCTTATCTCAGCCAGCAGAGAGGTCAAATCACAGTAATGCAAACTCAGTCAGAGACATATATTTTCACTTGCAACTTGCTTTAACATGTTTAACAGTGCATGAAATGTTGTCTAAAACAAAAAAGAATGATGCATTTTATGGCTGGATCTGGTTTTATTACATTCTGAATTGGACGTTGAAAATGAGCTTATCTCAGCCAGCAGAGAGGTCAAATCACAGTAATGCAAACTCAGTCAGAGACATAGATTTTCACTTGCAACTTGCTTTAACATGTTTAACAGTGCATGAAATGTTGTCTAAAACAAAAAAGAATGATCCATGTTATGGCTGGATCTGTTTTTATCATTTTCTGAAATGGACGTTGAAAATGAGCTTATCTCAGCCAGCAGAGAGGTCAAATCACAGTAATGCAAACTCAGTCAGGGACATAGATTTTCTCTTGCAACTTGCTTTAACATGTTTAACAGTGCATGAAATGTTGTCTAAAACAAAAAAGAATGATGCATTTTATAGCTGGATCTGGTTTTATTACATTCTAAATTGGACGTTGAAAATGAGCTTATCTCAGCCAGCAGAGAGGTCAAATCACAGTAATGCAAACTCAGTCAGGGACATAGATTTTCACTTGCAACTTGCTTTAACATGTTTAACAGTGCATGAAATGTTGTCTAAAACAAAAAAGAATGATGCATTTTATAGCTGGATCTGGTTTTATTACATTCTGAATTGGACGTTGAAAATGAGCTTATCTCAGCCAGCAGAGAGGTCAAATCACAGTAATGCAAACTCAGTCAGAGACATAGATTTTCACTTGCAACTTGCTTTAACATGTTTAACAGTGCATGAAATGTTGTCTAAAACAAAAAAGAATGATCCATGTTATGGCTGGATCTGTTTTTATCATTTTCTGAAATGGACGTTGAAAATGAGCTTATCTCAGCTAGCAGAGAGGTCAAATCACAGTAATGCAAACTCAGTCAGGGACATAGATTTTCTCTTGCAACTTGCTTTAACATGTTTAACAGTGCATGAAATGTTGTCTAAAACAAAAAAGAATGATGCATTTTATAGCTGGATCTGGTTTTATTACATTCTGAATTGGACGTTGAAAATGAGCTTATCTCAGCCAGCAGAGAGGTCAAAACACAGTAATGCAAACTCAGTCAGAGACATAGATTTTCACTTGCAACTTGCTTTAACATGTTTAACAGTGCATGAAATGTTGTCTAAAACAAAAAAGAATGATGCATTTTATAGCTGGATCTGGTTTTATTACATTCTAAATTGGACGTTGAAAATGAGCTTATCTCAGCCAGCAGACAGGTCAAATCACAGTAATGCAAACTCAGTCAGGGACATAGATTTTCACTTGCAACTTGCTTTAACATGTTTAACAGTGCATGAAATGTTGTCTAAAACAAAAAAGAATGATGCATTTTATGTCTGGTTCTGGTTTTATTACATTCTAAATTGGACGTTGAAAATGAGCTTATCTCAGCCAGCAGAGAGGTCAAATCACAGTAATGCAAACTCAGTCAGAGACATAGATTTTCACTTGCAACTTGCTTTAACATGTTTAACAGTGCATGAAATGTTGTCTAAAACAAAAAAGAATGATGCATTTTATAGCTGGATCTGGTTTTATTACATTCTGAATTGGACGTTGAAAATGAGCTTATCTCATCCAGCAGAGAGGTCAAATCACAGTAATGCAAACTCAGTCAGAGACATAGATTTTCACTTGCAACTTGCTTTAACATGTTTAACAGTGCATGAAATGTTGTCTAAAACAAAAAAGAATGATCCATGTTATGGCTGGATCTGTTTTTATCATTTTCTGAAATGGTCGTTGAAAATGAGCTTATCTCAGCCAGCAGAGAGGTCAAATCACAGTAATGCAAACTCAGTCAGGGACATAGATTTTCTCTTGCAACTTGCTTTAACATGTTTAACAGTGCATGAAATGTTGTCTAAAACAAAAAAGAATGATGCATTTTATAGCTGGATCTGGTTTTATTACATTCTAAATTGGACGTTGAAAATGAGCTTATCTCAGCCAGCAGAGAGGTCAAATCACAGTAATGCAAACTCAGTCAGGGACATAGATTTTCACTTGCAACTTGCTTTAACATGTTTAACAGTGCATGAAATGTTGTCTAAAACAAAAAAGAATGATGCATTTTATAGCTGGATCTGGTTTTATTACATTCTAAATTGGACGTTGAAAATGAGCTTATCTCAGCCAGCAGAGAGGTCAAATCACAGTAATGCAAACTCAGTCAGAGACATAGATTTTCACTTGCAACTTGCTTTAACATGTTTAACAGTGCATGAAATGTTGTCTAAAACAAAAAAGAATGATGCATTTTATGTCTGGTTCTGGTTTTATTACATTCTAAATTGGACGTTGAAAATGAGCTTATCTCAGCCAGCAGAGAGGTCAAATCACAGTAATGCAAACTCAGTCAGAGACATAGATTTTCACTTGCAACTTGCTTTAACATGTTTAACAGTGCATGAAATGTTGTCTAAAACAAAAAAGAATGATGCATTTTATAGCTGGATCTGGTTTTATTACATTCTGAATTGGACGTTGAAAATGAGCTTATCTCAGCCAGCAGAGAGGTCAAATCACAGTAATGCAAACTCAGTCAGAGACATAGATTTTCACTTGCAACTTGCTTTAACATGTTTAACAGTGCATGAAATGTTGTCTAAAACAAAAAAGAATGATGCATTTTATGGCTGGATCTGGTTTTATTACATTCTGAATTGGACGTTGAAAATGAGCTTATCTCAGCCAGCAGAGAGGTCAAATCACAGTAATGCAAACTCAGTCAGGGACATATGTTTTCTCTTGCAACTTGCTTTAACATGTTTAACAGTGCATGAAATGTTGTCTAAAACAAAAAAGAATGATGCATTTTATAGCTGGATCTGGTTTTATTACATTCTGAATTGAACGTTGAAAATGAGCTTATCTCAGCCAGCAGAGAGGTCAAATCACAGTAATGCAAACTCAGTCAGAGACATAGATTTTCACTTGCAACTTCCTTTAACATGTTTAACAGTGCATGAAATGTTGTCTAAAACAAAAAAGAATGATGCATTTTATGTCTGGATCTGTTTTTATCACTTTTGAATTGGACGATGAAAATGAGCTTATCTCAGCCAGCAGAGAGGTCAAATCACAGTAATGCAAACTCAGTCAGAGACATAGATTTTCACTTGCAACTTGCTTTAACATGTTTAACAGTGCATGAAATGTTGTCTAAAACAAAAGAGAATGATGCGTTTTATAGCTGGATCTGGTTTTATTACATTCTGAATTGGACGTTGAAAATGAGCTTATCTCAGCCAGCAGAGAGGTCAAATCACAGTAATGCAAACTCAGTCAGAGACATAGATTTTCACTTGCAACTTGCTTTAACATGTTTAACAGTGCATGAAATGTTGTCTAAAACAAAAAAGAATGATGCATTTTATAGCTGGATCTGGTTTTATTACATTCTGAATTGGACGTTGAAAATGAGCTTATCTCAGCCAGCAGAGAGGTCAAATCACAGTAATGCAAACTCAGTCAGAGACATAGATTTTCACTTGCAACTTGCTTTAACATGTTTAACAGTGCATGAAATGTTGTCTAAAACAAAAAAGAATGATCCATGTTATGGCTGGATCTGTTTTTATCATTTTCTGAAATGGACGTTGAAAATGAGCTTATCTCAGCCAGCAGAGAGGTCAAATCACAGTAATGCAAACTCAGTCAGGGACATAGATTTTCTCTTGCAACTTGCTTTAACATGTTTAACAGTGCATGAAATGTTGTCTAAAACAAAAAAGAATGATGCATTTTATAGCTGGATCTGGTTTTATTACATTCTAAATTGGACGTTGAAAATGAGCTTATCTCAGCCAGCAGAGAGGTCAAATCACAGTAATGCAAACTCAGTCAGGGACATAGATTTTCACTTGCAACTTGCTTTAACATGTTTAACAGTGCATGAAATGTTGTCTAAAACAAAAAAGAATGATGCATTTTATAGCTGGATCTGGTTTTATTACATTCTGAATTGGACGTTGAAAATGAGCTTATCTCAGCCAGCAGAGAGGTCAAATCACAGTAATGCAAACTCAGTCAGAGACATAGATTTTCACTTGCAACTTGCTTTAACATGTTTAACAGTGCATGAAATGTTGTCTAAAACAAAAAAGAATGATCCATGTTATGGCTGGATCTGTTTTTATCATTTTCTGAAATGGACGTTGAAAATGAGCTTATCTCAGCTAGCAGAGAGGTCAAATCACAGTAATGCAAACTCAGTCAGGGACATAGATTTTCTCTTGCAACTTGCTTTAACATGTTTAACAGTGCATGAAATGTTGTCTAAAACAAAAAAGAATGATGCATTTTATAGCTGGATCTGGTTTTATTACATTCTGAATTGGACGTTGAAAATGAGCTTATCTCAGCCAGCAGAGAGGTCAAATCACAGTAATGCAAACTCAGTCAGAGACATAGATTTTCACTTGCAACTTGCTTTAACATGTTTAACAGTGCATGAAATGTTGTCTAAAACAAAAAAGAATGATGCATTTTATGGCTGGATCTGGTTTTATTACATTCTGAATTGGACGTTGAAAATGAGCTTATCTCAGCCAGCAGAGAGGTCAAATCACAGTAATGCAAACTCAGTCAGGGACATATGTTTTCTCTTGCAACTTGCTTTAACATGTTTAACAGTGCATGAAATGTTGTCTAAAACAAAAAAGAATGATGCATTTTATAGCTGGATTTGGTTTTATTACATTCTGATTTGAACGTTGAAAATGAGCTTATCTCAGCCAGCAGAGAGGTCAAATCACAGTAATGCAAACTCAGTCAGAGACATAGATTTTCACTTGCAACTTCCTTTAACATGTTTAACAGTGCATGAAATGTTGTCTAAAACAAAAAAGAATGATGCATTTTATGTCTGGATCTGGTTTTATCACTTTTGAATTGGACGATGAAAATGAGCTTATCTCAGCCAGCAGAGAGGTCAAATCACAGTAATGCAAACTCAGTCAGAGACATAGATTTTCACTTGCAACTTGCTTTAACATGTTTAACAGTGCATGAAATGTTGTCTAAAACAAAAAAGAATGATGCATTTTATAGCTGGATCTGGTTTTATTACATTCTGAATTGGACGTTGAAAATGAGCTTATCTCAGCCAGCAGAGAGGTCAAATCACAGTAATGCAAACTCAGTCAGAGACATATATTTTCACTTGCAACTTGCTTTAACATGTTTAACAGTGCATGAAATGTTGTCTAAAACAAAAAAGAATGATGCATTTTATGGCTGGATCTGGTTTTATTACATTCTGAATTGGACGTTGAAAATGAGCTTATCTCAGCCAGCAGAGAGGTCAAATCACAGTAATGCAAACTCAGTCAGAGACATAGATTTTCACTTGCAACTTGCTTTAACATGTTTAACAGTGCATGAAATGTTGTCTAAAACAAAAAAGAATGATGCATTTTATAGCTGGATCTGGTTTTATTACATTCTGAATTGGACGTTGAAAATGAGCTTATCTCAGCCAGCAGAGAGGTCAAATCACAGTAATGCAAACTCAGTCAGAGACATAGATTTTCACTTGCAACTTGCTTTAACATGTTTAACAGTGCATGAAATGTTGTCTAAAACAAAAAAGAATGATCCATGTTATGGCTGGATCTGTTTTTATCATTTTCTGAAATGGACGTTGAAAATGAGCTTATCTCAGCCAGCAGAGAGGTCAAATCACAGTAATGCAAACTCAGTCAGAGACATAGATTTTCACTTGCAACTTGCTTTAACATGTTTAACAGTGCATGAAATGTTGTCTAAAACAAAAAAGAATGATGCATTTTATAGCTGGATCTGGTTTTATTACATTCTGAATTGGACGTTGAAAATGAGCTTATCTCAGCCAGCAGAGAGGTCAAATCACAGTAATGCAAACTCAGTCAGAGACATAGATTTTCACTTGCAACTTGCTTTAACATGTTTAACAGTGCATGAAATGTTGTCTAAAACAAAAAAGAATGATGCATTTTATGGCTGGATCTGGTTTTATTACATTCTGAATTGGACGTTGAAAATGAGCTTATCTCAGCCAGCAGAGAGGTCAAATCACAGTAATGCAAACTCAGTCAGGGACATATGTTTTCTCTTGCAACTTGCTTTAACATGTTTAACAGTGCATGAAATGTTGTCTAAAACAAAAAAGAATGATGCATTTTATAGCTGGATTTGGTTTTATTACATTCTGATTTGAACGTTGAAAATGAGCTTATCTCAGCCAGCAGAGAGGTCAAATCACAGTAATGCAAACTCAGTCAGAGACATAGATTTTCACTTGCAACTTCCTTTAACATGTTTAACAGTGCATGAAATGTTGTCTAAAACAAAAAAGAATGATGCATTTTATGTCTGGATCTGTTTTTATCACTTTTGAATTGGACGATGAAAATGAGCTTATCTCAGCCAGCAGAGAGGTCAAATCACAGTAATGCAAACTCAGTCAGAGACATAGATTTTCACTTGCAACTTGCTTTAACATGTTTAACAGTGCATGAAATGTTGTCTAAAACAAAAAAGAATGATGCATTTTATAGCTGGATCTGGTTTTATTACATTCTGAATTGGACATTGAAAATGAGCTTATCTCAGCCAGCAGAGAGGTCAAATCACAGTAATGAAAACTCAGTCAGAGACATAGATTTTCACTTGCAACTTGCTTTAACATGTTTAACAGTGCATGAAATGTTGTCTAAAACAAAAAAGAATGATCCATGTTATGGCTGGATCTGTTTTTATCATTTTCTGAAATGGACGTTGAAAATGAGCTTATCTCAGCCAGCAGAGAGGTCAAATCACAGTAATGCAAACTCAGTCAGGGACATAGATTTTCTCTTGCAACTTGCTTTAACATGTTTAACAGTGCATGAAATGTTGTCTAAAACAAAAGAGAATGATGCATTTTATAGCTGGATCTGGTTTTAGAGAGGTCAAATCACAGTAATGCAAACTCAGTCAGAGACATAGATTTTCACTTGCAACTTGCTTTAACATGTTTAACAGTGCATGAAATGTTGTCTAAAACAAAAAAGAATGATGCATTTTATAGCTGGATCTGGTTTTATTACATTCTGAATTGGACGTTGAAAATGAGCTTATCTCAGCCAGCAGAGAGGTCAAATCACAGTAATGCAAACTCAGTCAGAGACATAGATTTTCACTTGCAACTTGCTTTAACATGTTTAACAGTGCATGAAATGTTGTCTAAAACAAAAGAGAATGATGCATTTTATAGCTGGATCTGGTTTTATTACATTCTGAATTGGACGTTGAAAATGAGCTTATCTCAGCCAGCAGAGAGGTCAAATCACAGTAATGCAAACTCAGTCAGAGACATAGATTTTCACTTGCAACTTGCTTTAACATGTTTAACAGTGCATGAAATGTTGTCTAAAACAAAAAAGAATGATGCATTTTATGGCTGGATCTGTTTTTATCACTTTCTGAATTGGACGTTGAAAATGAGCTTATCTCAGCCAGCAGAGAGGTCAAATCACAGTAATGCAAACTCAGTCAGAGACATAGATTTTCACTTGCAACTTGCTTTAACATGTTTAACAGTGCATGAAATGTTGTCTAAAACAAAAAAGAATGATGCATTTTATAGCTGGGTCTGGTTTTATTACATTCTAAATTGGACGTTGAAAATGAGCTTATCTCAGCCAGCAGAGAGGTCAAATCACAGTAATGCAAACTCAGTCAGAGACATAGATTTTCACTTGCAACTTGCTTTAACATGTTTAACAGTGCATGAAATGTTGTATAAAACAAAAAAGAATGATGCATTTTATAGCTGGATCTGGTTTTATTACATTCTGAATTGGACGTTGAAAATGAGCTTATCTCAGCCAGCAGAGAGGTCAAATCACAGTAATGCAAACTCAGTCAGAGACATAGATTTTCACTTGCAACTTGCTTTAACATGTTTAACAGTGCATGAAATGTTGTCTAAAACAAAAAAGAATAATCCATGTTATGGCTGGATCTGTTTTTATCATTTTCTGAAATGGACGTTGAAAATGAGCTTATCTCAGCCAGCAGAGAGGTCAAATCACAGTAATGCAAACTCAGTCAGGGACATAGATTTTCACTTGCAACTTGCTTTAACATGTTTAACAGTGCATGAAATGTTGTCTAAAACAAAAAAGAATGATGCATTTTATAGCTGGATCTGGTTTTATTACATTCTGAATTGGACGTTGAAAATGAGCTTATCTCAGCCAGCAGAGAGGTCAAATCACAGTAATGCAAACTCATTCAGAGACATAGATTTTCACTTGCAACTTGCTTTAACATGTTTAACAGTGCATGAAATGTTGTCTAAAACAAAAAAGAATGATCCATGTTATGGCTGGATCTGTTTTTATCATTTTCTGAAATGGACGTTGAAAATGAGCTTATCTCAGCCAGCAGAGAGGTCAAATCACAGTAATGCAAACTCAGTCAGGGACATAGATTTTCTCTTGCAACTTGCTTTAACATGTTTAACAGTGCATGAAATGTTGTCTAAAACAAAAAAGAATGATGCATTTTATAGCTGGATCTGGTTTTATTACATTCTGAATTGGACGTTGAAAATGAGCTTATCTCAGCCAGCAGAGAGTTCAAATCACAGTAATGCAAACTCAGTCAGAGACATAGATTTTCACTTGCAACTTGCTTTAACATGTTTAACAGTGCATGAAATGTTGTCTAAAACAAAAAAGAATGATGCATTTTATGGCTGGATCTGGTTTTATTACATTCTGAATTGGACGTTGAAAATGAGCTTATCTCAGCCAGCAGAGAGGTCAAATCACAGTAATGCAAACTCAGTCAGGGACATATGTTTTCTCTTGCAACTTGCTTTAACATGTTTAACAGTGCATGAAATGTTGTCTAAAACAAAAAAGAATGATGCATTTTATAGCTGGATCTGGTTTTATTACATTCTGAATTGAACGTTGAAAATGAGCTTATCTCAGCCAGCAGAGAGGTCAAATCACAGTAATGCAAACTCAGTCAGAGACATAGATTTTCACTTGCAACTTCCTTTAACATGTTTAACAGTGCATGAAATGTTGTCTAAAACAAAAGAGAATGATGCATTTTATAGCTGGATCTGGTTTTATTACATTCTGAATTGGACGTTGAAAATGAGCTTATCTCAGCCAGCAGAGAGGTCAAATCACAGTAATGCAAACTCAGTCAGAGACATAGATTTTCACTTGCAACTTGCTTTAACATGTTTAACAGTGCATGAAATGTTGTCTAAAACAAAAAAGAATGATGCATTTTATAGCTGGGTCTGGTTTTATTACATTCTAAATTGGACGTTGAAAATGAGCTTATCTCAGCCAGCAGAGAGGTCAAATCTCAGTAATGCAAACTCAGTCAGAGACATAGATTTTCACTTGCAACTTGCTTTAACATGTTTAACAGTGCATGAAATGTTGTCTAAAACAAAAAAGAATGATGCATTTTATAGCTGGATCTGGTTTTATTACATTCTGAATTGGACGTTGAAAATGAGCTTATCTCAGCCAGCAGAGAGGTCAAATCACAGTAATGCAAACTCAGTCAGAGACATAGATTTTCACTTGCAACTTGCTTTAACATGTTTAACAGTGCATGAAATGTTGTTTAAAACAAAAAAGAATGATGCATTTTATGGCTGGATCTGTTTTTATCACTTTCTGAATTGGACGTTGAAAATGAGCTTATCTCAGCCAGCAGAGAGGTCAAATCACAGTAATGCAAACTCAGTCAGAGACATATATTTTCACTTGCAACTTGCTTTAACATGTTTAACAGTGCATGAAATGTTGTCTAAAACAAAAAAGAATGATGCATTTTATGGCTGGATCTGGTTTTATTACATTCTGAATTGGACGTTGAAAATGAGCTTATCTCAGCCAGCAGAGAGGTCAAATCACAGTAATGCAAACTCAGTCAGAGACATAGATTTTCACTTGCAACTTGCTTTAACATGTTTAACAGTGCATGAAATGTTGTCTAAAACAAAAAAGAATGATGCATTTTATAGCTGGGTCTGGTTTTTTTACATTCTAAATTGGACGTTGAAAATGAGCTTATCTCAGCCAGCAGAGAGGTCAAATCACAGTAATGCAAACTCAGTCAGAGACATAGATTTTCACTTGCAACTTGTTTTAACATGTTTAACAGTGCATGAAATGTTGTCTAAAACAAAAAAGAATGATGCATTTTATAGCTGGATCTGGTTTTATTACATTCTGAATTGGACGTTGAAAATGAGCTTATCTCAGCCAGCAGAGAGGTCAAATCACAGTAATGCAAACTCAGTCAGAGACATAGATTTTCACTTGCAACTTGCTTTAACATGTTTAACAGTGCATGAAATGTTGTCTAAAACAAAAAAGAATGATCCATGTTATGGCTGGATCTGTTTTTATCATTTTCTGAAATGGACGTTGAAAATGAGCTTATCTCAGCCAGCAGAGAGGTCAAATCACAGTAATGCAAACTCAGTCAGAGACATAGATTTTCACTTGCAACTTGCTTTAACATGTTTAACAGTGCATGAAATGTTGTCTAAAACAAAAAAGAATGATGCATTTTATAGCTGGATCTGGTTTTATTACATTCTGAATTGGACGTTGAAAATGAGCTTATCTCAGCCAGCAGAGAGGTCAAATCACAGTAATGCAAACTCAGTCAGAGACATAGATTTTCACTTGCAACTTGCTTTAACATGTTTAACAGTGCATGAAATGTTGTCTAAAACAAAAGAGAATGATGCATTTTATAGCTGGATCTGGTTTTATTACATTCTGAATTGGACGTTGAAAATGAGCTTATCTCAGCCAGCAGAGAGGTCAAATCACAGTAATGCAAACTCAGTCAGAGACATAGATTTTCACTTGCAACTTGCTTTAACATGTTTAACAGTGCATGAAATGTTGTCTAAAACAAAAAAGAATGATGCATTTTATGGCTGGATCTGTTTTTATCACTTTCTGAATTGGACGTTGAAAATGAGCTTATCTCAGCCAGCAGAGAGGTCAAATCACAGTAATGCAAACTCAGTCAGAGACATAGATTTTCACTTGCAACTTGCTTTAACATGTTTAACAGTGCATGAAATGTTGTCTAAAACAAAAAAGAATGATGCATTTTATAGCTGGGTCTGGTTTTATTACATTCTAAATTGGACGTTGAAAATGAGCTTATCTCAGCCAGCAGAGAGGTCAAATCACAGTAATGCAAACTCAGTCAGAGACATAGATTTTCACTTGCAACTTGCTTTAACATGTTTAACAGTGCATGAAATGTTGTCTAAAACAAAAAAGAATGATGCATTTTATAGCTGGATCTGGTTTTATTACATTCTGAATTGGACGTTGAAAATGAGCTTATCTCAGCCAGCAGAGAGGTCAAATCACAGTAATGCAAACTCAGTCAGAGACATAGATTTTCACTTGCAACTTGCTTTAACATGTTTAACAGTGCATGAAATGTTGTCTAAAACAAAAAAGAATAATCCATGTTATGGCTGGATCTGTTTTTATCATTTTCTGAAATGGACGTTGAAAATGAGCTTATCTCAGCCAGCAGAGAGGTCAAATCACAGTAATGCAAACTCAGTCAGGGACATAGATTTTCACTTGCAACTTGCTTTAACATGTTTAACAGTGCATGAAATGTTGTCTAAAACAAAAAAGAATGATGCATTTTATAGCTGGATCTGGTTTTATTACATTCTGAATTGGACGTTGAAAATGAGCTTATCTCAGCCAGCAGAGAGGTCAAATCACAGTAATGCAAACTCAGTCAGAGACATAGATTTTCACTTGCAACTTGCTTTAACATGTTTAACAGTGCATGAAATGTTGTCTAAAACAAAAAAGAATGATCCATGTTATGGCTGGATCTGTTTTTATCATTTTCTGAAATGGACGTTGAAAATGAGCTTATCTCAGCCAGCAGAGAGGTCAAATCACAGTAATGCAAACTCAGTCAGGGACATAGATTTTCTCTTGCAACTTGCTTTAACATGTTTAACAGTGCATGAAATGTTGTCTAAAACAAAAAAGAATGATGCATTTTATAGCTGGATCTGGTTTTATTACATTCTGAATTGGACGTTGAAAATGAGCTTATCTCAGCTAGCAGAGAGTTCAAATCACAGTAATGCAAACTCAGTCAGAGACATAGATTTTCACTTGCAACTTGCTTTAACATGTTTAACAGTGCATGAAATGTTGTCTAAAACAAAAAAGAATGATGCATTTTATGGCTGGATCTGGTTTTATTACATTCTGAATTGGACGTTGAAAATGAGCTTATCTCAGCCAGCAGAGAGGTCAAATCACAGTAATGCAAACTCAGTCAGGGACATATGTTTTCTCTTGCAACTTGCTTTAACATGTTTAACAGTGCATGAAATGTTGTCTAAAACAAAAAAGAATGATGCATTTTATAGCTGGATCTGGTTTTATTACATTCTGAATTGAACGTTGAAAATGAGCTTATCTCAGCCAGCAGAGAGGTCAAATCACAGTAATGCAAACTCAGTCAGAGACATAGATTTTCACTTGCAACTTCCTTTAACATGTTTAACAGTGCATGAAATGTTGTCTAAAACAAAAGAGAATGATGCATTTTATAGCTGGATCTGGTTTTATTACATTCTGAATTGGACGTTGAAAATGAGCTTATCTCAGCCAGCAGAGAGGTCAAATCACAGTAATGCAAACTCAGTCAGAGACATAGATTTTCACTTGCAACTTGCTTTAACATGTTTAACAGTGCATGAAATGTTGTCTAAAACAAAAAAGAATGATGCATTTTATAGCTGGGTCTGGTTTTATTACATTCTAAATTGGACGTTGAAAATGAGCTTATCTCAGCCAGCAGAGAGGTCAAATCTCAGTAATGCAAACTCAGTCAGAGACATAGATTTTCACTTGCAACTTGCTTTAACATGTTTAACAGTGCATGAAATGTTGTCTAAAACAAAAAAGAATGATGCATTTTATAGCTGGATCTGGTTTTATTACATTCTGAATTGGACGTTGAAAATGAGCTTATCTCAGCCAGCAGAGAGGTCAAATCACAGTAATGCAAACTCAGTCAGAGACATAGATTTTCACTTGCAACTTGCTTTAACATGTTTAACAGTGCATGAAATGTTGTTTAAAACAAAAAAGAATGATGCATTTTATGGCTGGATCTGTTTTTATCACTTTCTGAATTGGACGTTGAAAATGAGCTTATCTCAGCCAGCAGAGAGGTCAAATCACAGTAATGCAAACTCAGTCAGAGACATATATTTTCACTTGCAACTTGCTTTAACATGTTTAACAGTGCATGAAATGTTGTCTAAAACAAAAAAGAATGATGCATTTTATGGCTGGATCTGGTTTTATTACATTCTGAATTGGACGTTGAAAATGAGCTTATCTCAGCCAGCAGAGAGGTCAAATCACAGTAATGCAAACTCAGTCAGAGACATAGATTTTCACTTGCAACTTGCTTTAACATGTTTAACAGTGCATGAAATGTTGTCTAAAACAAAAAAGAATGATGCATTTTATAGCTGGGTCTGGTTTTATTACATTCTAAATTGGACGTTGAAAATGAGCTTATCTCAGCCAGCAGAGAGGTCAAATCACAGTAATGCAAACTCAGTCAGAGACATAGATTTTCACTTGCAACTTGTTTTAACATGTTTAACAGTGCATGAAATGTTGTCTAAAACAAAAAAGAATGATGCATTTTATAGCTGGATCTGGTTTTATTACATTCTGAATTGGACGTTGAAAATGAGCTTATCTCAGCCAGCAGAGAGGTCAAATCACAGTAATGCAAACTCAGTCAGAGACATAGATTTTCACTTGCAACTTGCTTTAACATGTTTAACAGTGCATGAAATGTTGTCTAAAACAAAAAAGAATGATCCATGTTATGGCTGGATCTGTTTTTATCATTTTCTGAAATGGACGTTGAAAATGAGCTTATCTCAGCCAGCAGAGAGGTCAAATCACAGTAATGCAAACTCAGTCAGAGACATAGATTTTCACTTGCAACTTGCTTTAACATGTTTAACAGTGCAGGAAATGTTGTCTAAAACAAAAAAGAATGATCCATTTTATGGCTGGATCTGGTTTTTTCACTTTCTGAATTGGACGTTGAAAATGAGCTTATCTCAGCCAGCAGAGAGGTCAAATCACAGTAATGCAAACTCAGTCAGAGACATATATTTTCACTTGCAACTTGCTTTAACATGTTTAACAGTGCATGAAATGTTGTCTAAAACAAAAAAGAATGATGCATTTTATGTCTGGATCTATTTTTATCACTTTCTGAATTGGACGTTGAAAATGAGCTTATCTCAGCCAGCAGAGAGGTCAAATCACAGTAATGCAAACTCAGTCAGAGACATAGATTTTCACTTGCAACTTGCTTTAACATGTTTAACAGTGCATGAAATGTTGTCTAAAACAAAAAAGAATGATGCATTTTATGGCTGGATCTGGTTTTATTAAATTCTGAATTGGACGTTGAAAATGAGCTTATCTCAGCCAGCAGAGAGGTCAAATTACAGTAATGCAAACTCAGTCAGAGACATAGATTTTCACTTGCAACTTGCTTTAACATGTTTAACAGTGCATGAAATGTTGTCTAAAACAAAAAAGAATGATCCATTTTATGGCTGGATCTGTTTTTATCACTTTTTGAAATGGACGTTGAAAATGAGCTTATCTCAGCCAGCAGAGAGGTCAAATCACAGTAATGCAAACTCAGTCAGAGACATAGATTTTCACTTGCAACTTGCTTTAACATGTTTAACAGTGCATGAAATGTTGTCTAAAACAAAAAAGAATGATGCATTTTATAGCTGGATCTGGTTTTATTACATTCTGAATTGGACGTTGAAAATGAGCTTATCTCAGCCAGCAGAGAGGTCAAATCACAGTAATGCAAACTCAGTCAGGGACATAGATTTTCACTTGCAACTTGCTTTAACATGTTTAACAGTGCATGAAATGTTGTCTTAAACAAAAAAGAATGATGCATTTTATAGCTGGATCTGGTTTTATTACATTCTAAATTGGACGTTGAAAATGAGCTTATCTCAGCCAGCAGAGAGGTCAAATCACAGTAATGCAAACTCAGTCAGAGACATAGATTTTCACTTGCAACTTGCTTTAACATGTTTAACAGTGCATGAAATGTTGTCTAAAACAAAAAAGAATGATGCATTTTATGTCTGGATCTGGTTTTATTACATTCTAAATTGGACGTTGAAAATGAGCTTATCTCAGCCAGCAGAGAGGTCAAATCACAGTAATGCAAACATAGTCAGAGACATAGATTTTCACTTGCAACTTGCTTTAACATGTTTAACAGTGCATGAAATGTTGTCTAAAACAAAAAAGAATGATGCATTTTATAGCTGGATCTGGTTTTATTACATTCTGAATTGGACGTTGAAAATGAGCTTATCTCAGCCAGCAGAGAGGTCAAATCACAGTAATGCAAACTCAGTCAGAGACATAGATTTTCACTTGCAACTTGCTTTAACATGTTTAACAGTGCATGAAATGTTGTCTAAAACAAAAAAGAATGATGCATTTTATAGCTGGATCTGGTTTTATTACATTCTGAATTGGACGTTGAAAATGAGCTTATCTCAGCCAGCAGAGAGGTCAAATCACAGTAATGCAAACTCAGTCAGAGACATATATTTTCACTTGCAACTTGCTTTAACATGTTTAACAGTTCATGAAATGTTGTCTAAAACAAAAAAGAATGATGCATTTTATGGCTGGATCTAGTTTTATTACATTCTGAATTGGACGTTGAAAATGAGCTTATCTCAGCCAGCAGAGAGGTCAAATCACAGTAATGCAAACTCAGTCAGGGACATATGTTTTCTCTTGCAACTTGCTTTAACATGTTTAACAGTGCATGAAATGTTGTCTAAAACAAAAAAGAATGATGCATTTTATAGCTGGATCTGGTTTTATTACATTCTTAATTGGACGTTGAAAATGAGCTTATCTCAGCCAGCAGAGAGGTCAAATCACAGTAATGCAAACTCAGTCAGAGACATAGATTTTCACTTGCAACTTGCTTTAACATGTTTAACAGTGCATGAAATGTTGTCTAAAACAAAAAAGAATGATGCATTTTATGGCTGGATCTGGTTTTATTACATTCTGAATTGGACGTTGAAAATGAGCTTATCTCAGCCAGCAGAGAGGTCAAATCACAGTAATGCAAACTCAGTCAGGGACATATGTTTTCTCTTGCAACTTGCTTTAACATGTTTAACAGTGCATGAAATGTTGTCTAAAACAAAAAAGAATGATGCATTTTATAGCTGGATCTGGTTTTATTACATTCTGAATTGGACGTTGAAAATGAGCTTATCTCAGCCAGCAGAGAGGTCAAATCACAGTAATGCAAACTCAGTCAGAGACATAGATTTTCACTTGCAACTTGCTTTAACATGTTTAACAGTGCATGAAATGTTGTCTAAAACAAAAAAGAATGATCCATGTTATGGCTGGATCTGTTTTTATCATTTTCTGAAATGGACGTTGAAAATGAGCTTATCTCAGCCAGCAGAGAGGTCAAATCACAGTAATGCAAACTCAGTCAGGGACATAGATTTTCTCTTGCAACTTGCTTTAACATGTTTAACAGTGCATGAAATGTTGTCTAAAACAAAAAAGAATGATGCATTTTATAGCTGGATCTGGTTTTATTACATTCTGAATTGAACGTTGAAAATGAGCTTATCTCAGCCAGCAGAGAGGTCAAATCACAGTAATGCAAACTCAGTCAGAGACATAGATTATCACTTGCAACTTGCTTTAACATGTTTAACATTGCATGACATGTTGTCTAAAACAAAAAAGAATGATGCATTTTATGTCTGGATCTGGTTTTATTACATTCTAAATTGGACGTTGAAAATGAGCTTATCTCAGCCAGCAGAGAGGTCAAATCACAGTAATGCAAACTCAGTCAGAGACATAGATTTTCACTTGCAACTTGCTTTAACATGTTTAACAGTGCATGAAATGTTGTCTAAAACAAAAAAGAATGATGCATTTTATGTCTGGATCTGGTTTTATTACATTCTAAGTTGGACGTTGAAAATGAGCTTATCTCAGCCAGCAGAGAGGTCAAATCACAGTAATGCAAACTCAGTCAGAGACATAGATTTTCACTTGCAACTTGCTTTAACATGTTTAACAGTGCATGAAATGTTGTCTAAAACAAAAAAGAATGATGCATTTTATGTCTGGATCTGGTTTTATTACATTCTAAATTGGACGTTGAAAATGAGCTTATCTCAGCCAGCAGAGAGGTCAAATCACAGTAATGCAAACTCAGTCAGAGACATAGATTTTCACTTGCAACTTGCTTTAACATGTTTAACAGTGCATGAAATGTTGTCTAAAACAAAAAAGAATGATGCATTTTATGTCTGGATCGATTTTTATCACTTTCTGAATTGGACGTTGAAAATGAGCTTATCTCAGCCAGCAGAGAGGTCAAATCACAGTAATGCAAACTCAGTCAGAGACATAGATTTTCACTTGCAACTTGCTTTAACATGTTTAACAGTGCATGAAATGTTGTCTAAAACAAAAAAGAATGATGCATTTTATGTCTGGATCTGGTTTTATTACATTCTAAATTGGACGTTGAAAATGAGCTTTTCTCAGCCAGCAGAGAGGTCAAATCACAGTAATGCAAACTCAGTCAGAGACATAGATTTTCACTTGCAACTTGCTTTAACATGTTTAACAGTGCATGAAATGTTGTCTAAAACAAAAAAGAATGATGCATTTTATAGCTGGATCTGGTTTTATTACATTCTGAATTGGACGTTGAAAATGAGCTTATCTCAGCCAGCAGAGAGGTCAAATCACATGAATGCAAACTCAGTCAGAGACATAGATTTTCACTTGCAACTTGCTTTAACATGTTTAACAGTGCATGAAATGTTGTCTAAAACAAAAAAGAATGATCCATGTTATGGCTGGATCTGTTTTTATCATTTTCTGAAATGGACGTTGAAAATGAGCTTATCTCAGCCAGCAGAGAGGTCAAATCACAGTAATGCAAACTCAGTCAGAGACATAGATTTTCACTTGCAACTTGCTTTAACATGTTTAACAGTGCAGGAAATGTTGTCTAAAACAAAAAAGAATGATCCATTTTATGGCTGGATCTGGTTTTTTCACTTTCTGAATTGGACGTTGAAAATGAGCTTATCTCAGCCAGCAGAGAGGTCAAATCACAGTAATGCAAACTCAGTCAGAGACATAGATTTTCACTTGCAACTTGCTTTAACATGTTTAACAGTGCATGAAATGTTGTCTAAAACAAAAAAGAATGATGCATTTTATGTCTGGATCTATTTTTATCACTTTCTGAATTGGACGTTGAAAATGAGCTTATCTCAGCCAGCAGAGAGGTCAAATCACAGTAATGCAAACTCAGTCAGAGACATAGATTTTCACTTGCAACTTGCTTTAACATGTTTAACAGTGCATGAAATGTTGTCTAAAACAAAAAAGAATGATGCATTTTATGGCTGGATCTGGTTTTATTAAATTCTGAATTGGACGTTGAAAATGAGCTTATCTCAGCCAGCAGAGAGGTCAAATTACAGTAATGCAAACTCAGTCAGAGACATAGATTTTCACTTGCAACTTGCTTTAACATGTTTAACAGTGCATGAAATGTTGTCTAAAACAAAAAAGAATGATCCATTTTATGGCTGGATCTGTTTTTATCACTTTTTGAAATGGACGTTGAAAATGAGCTTATCTCAGCCAGCAGAGAGGTCAAATCACAGTAATGCAAACTCAGTCAGAGACATAGATTTTCACTTGCAACTTGCTTTAACATGTTTAACAGTGCATGAAATGTTGTCTAAAACAAAAAAGAATGATGCATTTTATAGCTGGATCAGGTTTTATTACATTCTGAATTGGACGTTGAAAATGAGCTTATCTCAGCCAGCAGAGAGGTCAAATCACAGTAATGCAAACTCAGTCAGGGACATAGATTTTCACTTGCAACTTGCTTTAACATGTTTAACAGTGCATGAAATGTTGTCTAAAACAAAAAAGAATGATGCATTTTATAGCTGGATCTGGTTTTATTACATTCTAAATTGGACGTTGAAAATGAGCTTATCTCAGCCAGCAGAGAGGTCAAATCACAGTAATGCAAACTCAGTCAGAGACATAGATTTTCACTTGCAACTTGCTTTAACATGTTTAACAGTGCATGAAATGTTGTCTAAAACAAAAAAGAATGATGCATTTTATGTCTGGATCTGGTTTTATTACATTCTAAATTGGACGTTGAAAATGAGCTTATCTCAGCCAGCAGAGAGGTCAAATCACAGTAATGCAAACTCAGTCAGAGACATAGATTTTCACTTGCAACTTGCTTTAACATGTTTAACAGTGCATGAAATGTTGTCTAAAACAAAAAAGAATGATGCATTTTATAGCTGGATCTGGTTTTATTACATTCTGAATTGGACGTTGAAAATGAGCTTATCTCAGCCAGCAGAGAGGTCAAATCACAGTAATGCAAACTCAGTCAGAGACATAGATTTTCACTTGCAACTTGCTTTAACATGTTTAACAGTGCAGGAAATGTTGTCTAAAACAAAAAAGAATGA